>NC_140298.1:114469293-114970214 GCF_964211825.1 Aythya ferina
CATGAGAAAGCTGGGAGATGTTGCTTTTCATATCTGATGCAAAGGAAACAGCCTCTGTTTTCTTGACACTTTGACCTCTGTTTTCTTATCAGCCATCACAGCGGTGTCACAAAGATGCTGAAGATAGGAGAGGAAAAGGGCTGAACCACATGAATCTAGTTTCATTATTTGCATTTTATTTGCCCTAACTTCGTCTGGGCTGTTGCATCCTGACTGCCTTGTTTGACTCATGCGTAGAAGCAACTTCTATGAATAACTCTTGCCGCTTTGAGTTGTTTCCATGAATCAGAGAAGGGAGCTCTAGAAACACAAAGCCCAGGGAAACAAAGTGAGAGATTTAGTAAAGTAATACATCCTCCCTTCAGTTTAAAGGTTTAACTTAGATATATTTTTTTAAGATTTTAACTTTCCAATCCCGTTTCCAAGGAGACAGAACTAATGGGATTATACTAGACAATGGTGAAGTCTATCCGTTCTCTAGCCTCTAGCTTTTGAATCCCGTGGCCAGACCCAGCTCTGTGAAACTCTGCAGCTTCAGAGATACTGAACTCAAACACTTTGCACAATGATGTCTCCCCAGCTAGCAGTGATGCCTTTGTCCAGAGATAGGTTAGGATGCAAACCTTTATTATGCAGTGAAGAGGATAACCAAGAGATGCAATCCTACATCAGAGCAGGCAGCAACAAGCCTCATTTGCTTTTAATGCAATGACTCATCATAAAATTTGTGTGAGTATTTCTAGTTGTTTCATACTTTTACAGACCCTAAATTTTAGTCCTAAACTAAGGCGAGGGGAGACTTGGAGACCTCCTCACATTCATCCCAAGGATTCTCTTGAAGTAGCTCCTTGCTTCAAGCTGAAGCAGTGGCCATGACCGCCTCTACACACTACTGCTTGGTACAGGAATGGGAAAGGATTTAATCATAACTGTGGAATAACTCCATCCCAGAATCCAACTGAACAATATATTTCTCAATGTACGTTATCCCCAAATCTAAATCCTTTTCAATTGGCAATTTGGCTTATAAAGGATAACAGAGCCACAGTAGCTGGTTGTGTCTGTCTGCATGTGCCTGTGTGCACACATGTGCATGTGTATGTGGTTTTTGTAGAAAACAGTTTCAGGAGCCTCCTGAGCTCATTGTGTGGTGGCTGAGTTTACTGAGGGCTGAAGCAGCTCTTCGGCATTCACATGATGAGCTGATTTCATATCTGGACTGTAGTAAAGGCTGCAACTACACTACAGTAGGCAGTGGAAGTGCTCCGTAATGCCCTTTTCTTCTCCAAGCATTTCTGGCTTTGGTGCACTCTTGCCATATCCCAGCTCTTTTGTTGGGAGAAAACTGGACTGTGCACTATTCCTCTATGCATTTGGCTATCCTTCAAAGGAAACAGAGGCTGGACGGCCCCCCCTGTGCACCAGTGGGCCCCTAAGCAGGACAACTGGAAGACCAGCAGTGCACAGCATGGAGCATCCCAGGACCAGATTTATAGTCTCGGCCACAGACGTGCCATGTTTCCTGGTCCTCTCTTCTAAATACTGCAATAAATTATGGTGAGTAGAAAAACACGAGCCCTTGAAGAGGCTTAGGGCCCAGGCAAACACTGAAATAATGCAACTCAAATGGTTACCGCTGGCAAATGTGAGATAAAACACATTTGTTGAAACCTCAATAAAAGCGGTTTCAGGCTAATGTGCTTGGCCTCACCCTTGTGGCTCAGTGCGCGCGGCCCCTTGGTGCCGTGCAGCTGATGTGGTGCCGCTCATTGAGCTGCAGTAACACGATCATGTGCCTGAGCCCTCCGATTCTGCAGAGCAAAGGCTAAAATGTTTATCAGATTTGACCTAGATTTGGCCTTGATTTTTAAAGGCAGGCTCGTTGCTTTATGAATAAACTCAGGATGTTGAACATAAACATCTAAAAAAAATTGGAGGGAACGATGACTCTTCTCACTCAACCCTTAAAACGCAGAAGAAGAAAGAATTAAGGTTTTAAAAAAGTCTTTTCAAAGTCTCAGCAGTGTGGAAGCAAGACAGGAAGATGCTCCATTTAAAACAATTTGAGTTCCCACTTTCCAAATCCTTTGGAACATGAAGCTCCTGGTGCTTAGTGACAGCCACCTCGCTCTTCCTTGCAGACCCTGCCCTCCTCCTGGGGTTATTCCTGAGATCTTCTGCAGGCTTGAGCTGAAGCAGGAGTCAAAAAACAGCCTGAGCCCTGGGTAGGAGGCAGCACCTCCAGAAACAAGAGACTTCAGCCACTTCCAGGAACCCCGGGTGGGGTGTTTTCAGAGAAAAGGTCGAGCTCTGTCTTTCCGTCCATGAAAAACAACCAACTGTTAAATTAGTCTTGGCTATTTTCTAAACTTAGTTTGCTGTAGCCCAAACTTCTAGGTGGGGACATAACATGAAGTGAGAGTAGATCTTTGCTCCTGGTTCTGCTAGCTGTTTACAGCAGGCTTTTCTCTTGTCAGGATTGCCTATCAGGATGCTACAGGTTTGCACACTTTGGGCTTGTTTTACCCTGTCCTGTGCACTTCTGCCATCCTCCTGGACCCCCAGCTGAATCTGCCTTATTGCTCTGACGTCCTAAAACACAGGGTTCATTTGCCCTAGTGAAGCTGAGCTTGTAGAATTTTTTTTTATTTTTTATTTTTCCCCTTCTAGCTGAGCAAACGGGAGCATTCACACCTCCCGAGGTTGGGCTGCGGTGAGGAAAGGAAAGCAAGATTTATGAAGCCTGTGAGAAAATAAAACGGAAAGAGAGCAGGTGTGTTAACGGTGGAGTTCCCCTGGGAGGAAGGAGGAGTGCATTTCCACCTAGGTTTTGCCAGGTGTGAATCTTTCTGCTCTGAATCACTGACTAATTGATGCTTATGCGTAGCAGCCATCCTGGCAAAGCAGAACCCAAGGTGGGGATGAGCTCTTTGGGAATACCTGCTGAAAATGTGCCATTGTTGGAGCCCAAGGAGACAGGGTTTAGCTCATGTAAGTCAAGGCTGAATCCGCATCTAGGCTAGTTACCCTACATTTGCTCCCTTTATAGCCAATAGAGGTGAAGTGGCACTTTGATCTGAACTGGATTAGTTGCCCACTTTTTGTTTCTCTTCTGTGACTGCAAAGGAAGATCAGAGGCATCTGCCCTGTGATCTGGGATGTGAAAAGGTGCAAAAAGCCATGGTCTTAGGGGCAATTTAGCAGTAGACCTCATATATCTTTTGGCTGTAAAACAGTTCTAGGTGTTGAAGTCGGAATTCTTTTTCAACCATTTAAATTGATGTTTGTCCACAAAAATACGGAAAGAGACATATTTGTGAATAGGAAAGTATTTTTGTAAAAAATTGCCAGCCCCAAGAGGAATTGTGAACAATAGTGAGAGCTTTTGATTTGGTTTTGGTGAGCCACAGGACCAAGCAAGAGCCTAGATCTGATCCCATCATCTGCTGGCCTTTGGGTTGAGCTTTCTAGTTTTTATCTCAGTGGCAGACAGAAAACTGCTTCAGGAATCAGCTGAGGAGGAGATGGGCATTTTGTGCAAGTGGTAATCCTACTGCTCTGGTGTATAAATCCGACACAAATTCATTGATGCTAAGTAATTGCACAAATTGTGAGTGGGTTGAAGATACAATCCAACCTCAAAAAATTTTCAATGGTCCTTCAGAGAAGCAGCCATGGACTTGGAGTCTTTCCCAAAGCATAGATAAACATTTTGTGTTTGTGAAAACACAAGCTGGAAACCTCCCAGGAGGCTTTTCCAAAGAGGTGTCTGAACCTCCTGCTCCAGTGGGACTAAAATCGCTGCAGGAATAAACTCATCTACTGCTCACACGAGTGTATTTGGAGAAGGACACTGGGATATTGAACTGGGATGAAACCTGGTCTTGGGATGGGTCTTCTGCCTTTCAGCCACATCAGTCGTGGTACTGAGCAGAGCAAGGGAACCCCCAAAATACTGAGAGTAAGATTAATGTGCCAGTTGTTTGCTATCAGTGTTAGATTTGAGCAGGAAGGCTGGAGGAAGCCCTGCTTGTGCTCATTCAGCAGGAAGCCCCAACCAGAAATATAAAAATAGTAACCTAGAGATCACTATGTGAAACACCAAATTCCCTCCAACCCCCAGTGAATGAGGCAAGTAAGTCGAGAAAGGGTTGAGAGAGGCAGAAAAAGGGGCAAAAGCAGTAGCAGGAGCCCTGTCTTGGGCACAGGTGGCACTCAGGCAAGGGTTTTGTTCTGCAGGCTTCCATAGGGAGGGGACATCAAGAGTCATGGTGGTTGTGTGGCAATGCCATCCTGCAGGCATGGATGTCGCCAGCTGCATTGTGCCGCCAGACCCTCACAGAATCACAGAATCACAGAATCACAGAATTTTCTAGGTTGGAAGAGACCTCAGGATCATCGAGTCCAACCTCTGACCTAACGCTAACAGTCCCCACTAAACCATTTCCCTAAGCTCTACATCTAAACGTCTTTTGAAGACTTCCAGGGATGGTGACTCCACCACTTCCCTGGGCAGCCTGTTCCAGTGCCTCACAACCCTTTCAGTGAAGAAGTTCTTCCTAACATCTAACCTAAAACTCCCCTGGCTCACTCGATGTCAAGCAGGCACCCTGCGTCAGCTGGCTGTGCCACGCAGCTGGTTCCCACCACCAAAGACAGCACGTGCGCCTTCCAGACAGAGATCTTGCACCAGCTGCACTCAGAAATGAGGTGAGGCAGTACTGGAAGAGGTGCTGGAAGGGGAACCTCTTTGATTTTGGGATCAAGAGGTCCCCTTCAGTTGGCACCACGACCAAGCTGCCCTTACATCCCCTATCTCAAGGGCCAGGGATGCCCAGGCAGTCCCCAGAACTGATTACCATTATTTTTCTTACACTTTTTTTTTTTTTTTTTTGACTATGTTGTCCTAATTTCCTGCTGGTCTAGGAGCTCAGCAGTGGGTGCTGGGACTTACACTTTCCTCTCCCATTGCACACTGAACAGCTGCCCCTCCACGGAAAGAGGCTGTATGCTGGGAAGCAGTTTGCTCTGAACACCTCTCCTCTAGGTGCTGGGGCTTCAACAGGAACCCCTCCGCCAAATAAAAAGATCCACAATGTGACCCATGCAGTGTTTGGTCCCCACTGTGATCACGGAAATCAGGGCAGGGAGGAGAACAATGCCCCCAAGATGCCCTTGCCCATTGCCAGGGCAGGACTGATCCCTGCAGCCCCATGAACCAGTGCCTGGGCTCTGGCTCTGGCCCTGAGACCACTTGGCATTTCTTTTTGCCAGAACCATGCCATTAAATGCTCATAACCTTTAGAAGAGAATAGCCATGTCCAAACTGCCTGTTCAGAGTGGTCCTTGGCTTTGCTAATACTTTGTCTTCGCCTGGAAATGGTTTGGGAGAGTGCTACTTGATGGTGTCCCTGCAGTAGGGATGTGTTCCTCTGCCCATTCCCTCATGCCAGGACTGTTTAATTTACTGTATAGACTCATAGCATATGTGTACTTGGATATATTCTCTCTACAGTATAGTTCAGTGCAGAGGTTTCATGTAGCATGCACTATAAAAAGTTTCTCTTTCAGATTTTCATCTTGACATGAAAGTGCATTACAACATTTGCCATCAATAAAACACAATTCCTTCCATGTGAAAAGCATTACAGCCACAGTATGGTTATTGAGTGATGATACCTGGATGACGGAAATACACGAACAGGAAAGTGTACATAGGGAAACTTCAGAAATTATGCCAAGATTTTTTTTTTTTTTAATACTGTCTGATAGCAATGCAGATGGGTTTGAAGAATTTAGTTCATTTGTACTCAAAAAGAAAAAAGAGAAAGAGGCTGAGCTGCAAGAGCAATAAAAACAAGGTGGGAGAAACCTTCACAAACGGGCAACTGAGGAGGCTGGCAACCCTGCAAATACCTGTGTGAAGAGCAGATTTCTTGCCTCTTTCTCCTTGATTCAGTCTTATGCCAAGACAGTGATGAGCAGGCAGAGAATTTCAGGAGCCAACTCTGTCCTCAGCCTGATGCCTGTACTCAGTGCAGAACCCACTGCTGGGACACCAGGGCCTGATGTGACCATTAACATCATCCTTGTACTGTACCCCCAGGAAGAGGTCCTCCAGGTCAGGCTGGAGGACACTGGGGAGATCTTATATGGTCTACATCGACACGGAGCAGCTGACTCCAAACTTGCTGAAAGAGAAGGAAAAACTGAATTCATAAAGGGCTTTGGACTGAGCCCTTCCCCTGAAAATCTGCCAAGCTAGGATCCTTCTACTAGCTCTAAATTTGATATTTATGAAAATTCTTCCATTAGCACCAAAGTAAATGCTAGCTGTGTTTTGATTTTAGCAAAAGTTTAGCTTTGAGAAAATAAAAACATGTTAATCACCTTGTTCACCAAACCCATTAAATCTGCATCTCCAAATCTTCCTGCAAATAACACAAATCACCAGCAGCGCTGGGTTCCCAAGATGCAAGGCAAAGTTGCTTGACTTTGGAATGCGTAAACATTTAGTGGAAGAAATTGCGACTTCAGAGAAAGTACAAACAAAGCAGCCTGTTTGTTTGTGTGGCTGCTTTCTCGCAGGAGGATGACCGAGGAACATGGAAAGCCCTGTGTCCTCCATGCTTCGTGTTTGTAGCTGTGATCCAAAGGGGGAAAGAACAAAGGCTTTCCTATTTATGGCCAAGCGACCGAAAGCAAAAGCATTCAAGTGATGAAAAGGCACAGGCTACCATTGTCAATGCTTCTGAAAAGAACGCAAACCATAGTTTATCAAAGAGCAGTAACAAAAATGATTTTTTTTTCTGGGTAGAAAATAAATGATGTTTTTCCATTGAATCCACCATCCCACATAATAAGTTTTGTTTTGTTTTGTTTTGTTTTGTTTTGTTTTCTGGATTGGTCACACTTCATCAGAGCAGTGATTACAGATGGGGGGAGGTAGGAGGAGAAACACGTGTCTACGTACGTGTGGAGGAAGTGCTCAGCAAAACCCACGGCCTTATTAGTTCCATTTTGCAGGAAATGCCAATACTACATGTCAGAGGCAAACTGTTACATGACATCACTGAAAGGATAGGCTTTGATTTAAGGGATACGACAAGCTCTTCTGTTTGTGCTAACAGCTGCTTTTAATGTTTATTTTTTTTTTAAAAAAGGAATAATATACATAAATAAATAGATGAAATAAATAGGTTATTTCATCTGCTATACCATGTCTTATTCAACATCTTGCCACAGTATTAAATGACTTCATCTCTTGCTCTGTTGTATTTACACCACTGTTGAGGCATTAGGAAATCAGAGTTGCCAAAAAACATCACAAAGAAAAAAGCAGTTGCAGTGTAGTACAACCAAATCCCGTCTTTTCCCTTCTTGCTCTGAAACAGAGTTTTTCCTAAAGAAATTATTTCAGGAAAGTATCTTCAAAGTCTTAAGAAAAAAAAAAAAAAGTGAAAGTGAATTTGAATTATATTTGAATATTTGAATTACAATTTCCAATGGGAAGCCATTTTCATGGGATTTGTCCCAGTTCTATCTTGGCTTCTTTGCTGGGGCTTCCTGGTATTGCCAAAGATCTGCTACCAACAACGCTACATCCCAGAAATCAAGTGCTATATCAGTGCTATGATCTGCTGTGGAAATGCACCTGTTCCTCCTTACTTCTTCCTCCTCTTCCTCTTCTTCCTCGTAGCTTTGCTGTTAACTGGAGTGCATTGGTTGTCATACAAGAGTTGTCCTGGGCATGTTCCTGGGGTGTGCTACTGGGGGCTGGGAGTGCTGGAGAAGCCAGAGCTACCATCGGTGGAGCTGAATTTAGGATGCAGACTGGGGATGGTTGTAAGGAGAGGTCACATCCAGGATGGGAGCTACAGGCAGCAAAAGGGCTCAGTGAGTGATGGGACTTAGGCAGGAAGGTGCTGAAAAGCCTGAAATGTCCTACTCATTAGTGACCTACCTCAACAGAGCTAGGCTCACTTAAATTGTATGGGAATTTGGCTTTCCAGCTGGAATGTAAGACCTGCCACACTTCCTGAAGATGAGGACATATTGCCATTCCCAACTCTGAGAGAAGTCAAAAGTGGATGGGATGGGATGGGATGGGATGGGATGGGATGGGATGGGATGGGATGGGATGGGATGGGATGGGATGGGATGGGATGGGATGGGATGTTTTGGAAAATCCCAGACAGGCATCTCAAGGTGGACAATCTGAGCTGAGGTTTTTGCAAAAGAATGTTGTGCATTTAAATATAAAAGAAAGGTGCTTTCTTTTCAGGAAAAGTGAGATGATCCTACTAGTAATGAACTTCACCTTAACCATAAATTCACATGGCAGGCCCACAACAGGGCAGGCACCTTGCAACTACCCTATACTTCTTCCAGTCACCCAACCCTGGAGGAAATCATGCAAAAAACAGTTTCCAGAGGAAATAGGATTGTGTACATGGCTCAGATGAGGTGAGATAAAAGGATGCTGCAGTCCTGAGGGACATGGCCACCCAGACGTGCTGCCTTGCACCCCAAGCACATGAAAAAGCCAGAGGCAACTCTGAGAAAGCAAAGGCAAAGGCTTGAGGAGCCCACTGCAGAAACAGATGGTAAAACCCCATCAAGGTTTTGCTCAGATGAACAAAACCCTCTAGCACAGGGCATGTTAAAGAAACTCAATGCATTTAAGTGGAATAAATGAGACAAGGTGAGGGAAAATTAAGAGAAAGCACATGTAGTTCAAGAGCTCAAACTGCTTCCTGCAACTTCATGAAAATTGGAGCAAACTGGGTTAAAATATATCTTGTGCCTCCTGAAGCAACTTGTGCAGCTGGGGTTTGGGAGAATGATGTGGATGGGGTGGGTGTGAAGGATTCAGCTGAGTCTGGGCCTGTGTGGTGTTCTAGCTCGGTGCTAAGGCTCCCAAAATCAGAGGGAGCTCTCCATCACCACCAATGGCTGCTGTGGCACAGGCTTTAAAAAGAGTCTTGCTAGTTCCTTCAAAGCAGAGCTTATTTGTTCTGTTTTTACACCCACTGGTGTCTGGGATGAGGTGGAGCAAGGGTGAACCTGGGCGCGGGAGCAGGAGACTCACAGGTCCTTTGATGGAAATCACTCTTGTTTTCCTTAGATTAGAGATGGAGGTGGGGAGAAGGGGTAAAGAGGTGGTCCAGCTGGGAGAGAAGGCAGAGATTACATGAAATAATTGATGCCATATGAACGCAGAGCCAGATTTTCTTGCAAATGTCCACAGCAAAGAATTGTGACAGGCAATGAAAAGATGACAATAGGGTAAAGATGGTTATCCAAAGAAAAAGCATTTTAATGGTGAAAGCTAGCATGAAAGGGTGTATTTATGATAATAAATAAGCAGTTCAATGGGCACATTGATCAGCTGTTGCTAGCATGGATTTACACTAACAGAACTGTTGGAAGGGCCCGGGCAATGCTGGCCTGGGCTCTCCAATACAATGTCTGGCATCGCTCAGGAGACAGCACAGGCCAGGACCCCTTCCCTGGGGGCACCATGGGTATGATCACCCCGATCTGAAGGCTAAAGTGAATCCTATGGACATAGCCAAGCCACACCTGTTGGCCTTCTGGCCAAAGAATGGGCCATGGTCCTTTCTTATTTGATGTGGCCAAGCATCTTTTCCTTTTTGTTGTTATCTTCCCAAAGCAGATAGCTGCACCTTATTATCAGCGTGCCTGAGTACTTCCCAACGAGCGATGCATTTATCTTTGCAACCCATCTGGTAGGTGGGAGAGTGCTGCTAAGCTTATCGAAGCGGGAGGGACTGGAGGTGGAGGTGTCTGTCTGCACATTGATGCGCAGCGACGGGGCAGGTGAAACTGGCATCGAGCAGGTTAACGAGCCCAAGTATCCTAAAGACGTAGTCAGAAGTGTAGTGCAGGATGCTTTCTTGAATCATCGTTGTGGTGGAAATTGTGGTGTTGTGTCTTCACTGTGGTTCTAAGCCATGGCAAGCAGCGGGAGCTGCTACCCATGCTCCAGCCACACCTCTGCTAGGCTGGGAGCGTGGGCACGCAAACAAGTTGCCGCAGGGCAAACAAGGGCGTGAGTTTTTTCCACCACCGTACCTGTGTGTGCTTGTTACCCCGAGGAAGCCAGCTGCCATCCCATCTCCATGCAGGAACGATCTGCTCCCAGCTGCCTAGCTGTCGGAGGGCAAGAAACAGTTGTGGTGGCAGGGTTGACTCCATTTGACCCACAGTGTGCCCCGGGGGGACTTGCTTATGCACCAAGGGATTTTGCCCCAGATCACCCCAAAAATATGTGTTGGAGGCAAAGGAATTGGTTTCATGTGAACCACCTCAATCTACCTTTTCACGCTCATCAGTCAGGAAAGCTATTAATGAGCATGTTTCTTAAGCAGGAGCAGTGTGTTCGTAGCTATTAGAAATACAGAGGAGGTTTGCCCTGCCTGCTGCTACCCCTGTGTCAGATAGCTGCTGAGACCAAGAGGTGTTTATTTGCCTGGAAGTGTGGAGTCTTATGTCAGCTCCCGGGGTAGGAAGTCATTTTGCCGGGGGTCTGATCCTGCCGCAGGGGAAAGGGCTGGTGCTTTTGTTCCTCTTTGACTGCACTCTCGGCATACCTGGAAAATTGTACTGCTCCGCAGCCAGCGCTGGTTCCTGGCCACCCCTGCTACACACCAGGCTAAATTGGGAAACTGAACTCCTTTTTTTTTTTTTTTTTCTTTTCTCCCCCTGTGCACGGCTGGCCTCCCCACCTTGCTGCTCATGAATGCCTTGCTGAGTTAGCTGCGATTTGGAAAATTAATTGACTCGAAGCCTACTGCTGAAGCAGCCTCAAACGCAGAACACCCAAGACGCGGCGGTAGCAAGGTCAGAGGAGGTGGGAAATTTTGTAGGAGGAGTAGCAAGCAATAAGCTGAGCAGAATATGGGCACCAGTGGGGAAATGTAAAAGGAAACCATTCAGCTCAGCCACAGCCATGGGAGACAAGGCAAGGAGACCTTGGGAGGTGCTGGTATTTACTGGGGGAGCCAGAGCGGGCTGGCAGTGCCTGTGACAGGGAATGCCCCCAGTTCACCAGGGGTGTAGGGGGCTCAGGAGGGCCCTTACCTTTGGTCAGGACATGCAAAGAACACCCTGAGGATGAGCTCCTGTGGGTGCAGACAGCAGCATCTTTGCTGTGTAAAGAAATCTTAAATTATGTAGGTTATCTCAGGCATGCCATCTGCTTGGGAGCCAGCCCCTCGGCACTCCTGGAGAGAAAAAAGCAGCAATGGCCAGGTACCACTCCATAAACACTCCTGTCCTATTGGATTCAGTGCTTTTACTGTCATTTCATACGGAAAAAAAGAGTTCTCGGAGCACACCCGTTGCCTGACATGCAGCATAAGGACATGCATCACTACCAGCATGCCTCTGCGGTACCATATTTCAGGTCTCATTTTTGGGGGGTTTGGCAAACACAACGGCTCCAAGGCACAATACAGTGCAGCCTAAAGCTGAGCTAAACCCCATTAATTGGCATTCATGGTGGCTGGAGGCACCCCCATGGAGGCTTGGCTGATGGAGAGGCATTTTGCTCCAATGTCTGCACAGTGGGGATGGTGCTGGTGTGGTGGGTTGATAGTGACAGACAAAATTACTGTCTGCAGAACAGGATGGTGTAGGTAATAATGAGGCTGGGGAAGGGCTACTTGCCCAGTGGAAAAAATATATACACCCAGTAGCTTTGCTGTGTCTGATTTACTTAGAGTTTTCCATGGGTTTTTCACCAAGCAGGTGTCAATCAGCTTGTCCCCAGAACATCCTGTAAGTGTGTAGGACACAGATGTCCCTCCAAGGGAGAAAAATTTAGTCAACCTGCTCTGGATAACTAAGAATATGTGACAGAGCGGGGCACAAACCTCTGCTCTCTGCAGCTCAGCGGCTTGCCCTGAAGGCAGGATGAATGGGAGCAATGAGGAACAGCACTGTGGTCACCTCCTGACACTTTGTCGGGGGCAGATCTCCTCCTCCTGCCTCAGGAGCTGGGGAAACTGAGGCATAGGACACGTCATGGTGCCTCGATTGCTGCTAATGCCCAGGATGCTGCTGCCTGGAAGCTCCCTGGCACGTTTTACAGCTAAATTGTGCAAATCAGTTTGGCTATTATCATTTAAAAAAGGGATTTGTGTACAGCTACCAGATTGCTGAACCCTAGCAGAGCAAGGTCGGGGAGCAAGCCTATGACAATGCTGGCAGTCAGGCCCTGCTCCTAGACTCCCCATCTAGTTTCTATTCATTGCTTGTTTAGGGTAATGAAGAGCAGACTGAGGAAATTTGGGCTGTTTGCTACAAGAGGCTGTTTTTTCAAAAAACAGTGCAACCCAGTACTGGCCTGGACAGTTAAAGGCAAGCTTCTTGAACATCTTTTCCCTACAAACTTCCCCAAAATCAAAAAATAGGTTCCTATTTCATATATACATTTTAAAGTAATCGGTATCAAGCAAATAATTGTCCAATCCATTTTTGCTTGCTGTCACACATGGGATAGCTACGGCAGACCTGAAGGTGCAGGAACAGCTACACCCGCTCCATCGCTCAGGAGCATCCCCCTGTCCACCTTCCTAATCGATTTCCTCATGAACAACCTATGCCAAAGCCTTTATGAAATTCAAGCCCAGCTTCACATTTCATTGAAAAACCTTTAAGAAAAGCCATTTTTCATACTTAAGACTTTTTCAAATCTCCTCGAACCAGTTACATTCTGCATTGTATCTTTTGAAGCTGGCCATTGTCCAACGACAATCCTTAAAATCCCTTTACAGTTTTAAAGGAAAATACAAGCCCTCATTTACCACTGGATCCAGCCCGAAAATAAAAGCCTAATGCCTTGACAGGCCTGGATATTTTTTTGGGTTCTAAGTCTGATTTATGGTGGTAGCCAGCAAACCAGGCTGGTGAAATATTTGCTGCTGCTCGCAGGGATCTGGAAAAATGAAGTGTGAAGTTCTGAAGAGAGCAGGCAACAGTTCTCCAGTCACTAAACACTTCCAACGAGTTGGCAGCGGAACAGAGCTGTGGTCTGAAAGATGAACCTCAAAGGAATAGGGGAGGGGAGCAGTACTGTGCGCAGTGTCAAAATACTGCTGCAGCCTAAAGCTTTCCATACATTCCTGACATCGAGAGGGAAAGAGAAACATTTTCTTCATTATTTATTTATTCTCTCTCTCTCTCTCTCTCTCTTTTTCTTTTTCCTGCTCCATTCCCCCTGCAGGGGTTTCACCCGATGTAGGGAAAAAAATTGAAAAGCAACAACAGGGAGCAGAGGAAGCTGCTTAAACCCACCGTAAAAATGCGTGATTAAAATATATATATATATATATATACACATAAGATCCAGCTAGGTTAAAGCATTGCTTTTGCTTATAGCTGAGCAATCTCGGCAAGAGAGGCCGTGGCAAGCTGTCCGCAGCCTTTCGAAGTGCCAAGGCCCTGCGATCTGTGGGCGTGGGAGCTGTGATTTTCATTCCCATGAAAAGGGAATTTCCTAGAGGTAAAAGTGAGGTGGGGATTTTTCAGAGCGTTCTTGGAATGAATCACCCCTGAATATGTTTGCCAGGTAAAACATGTGGCTGCTTCGCTTTATTTTCTTCAAAGGAAGTTAATATTCATCCCTATCATGTAGATCATACGGAGACAGAGATAGGCTGATAAACGAGGCGTATTTCAGTACTCGGTGTTTCAGCGATCTGCTTTAACCTCTATGAATTAACTCGGCTTCCAGTGTGAGCACCCAATGAAATGGCCAGCACTGGAAGCTTACTGGGGCAGTGAGATGGGGACGAGCAGCCCTGGAAAGCTTGCTTTGCCCACCTCACAGGGGCTGTCCCTCTCCTTAGCTATGTCTTAATCCCCTCCCGACAGCTGGGCATGAGGTGAAATAAAATAGCCCCTTCTGTCCAGCAAGGCAGCAGAGGTTTTATTGCACTCCAGCCCAGTAGACACAGTAGATACCCTCCGTCACACTGATGGGCAGCCAAAGTCCCTCTCTTGACTTTGCCTGCCACTTGTAAACAACAAGGCCAAAAGCGGGGACAATTTACGATTCTTCGCATTCACGGAAATGAGAACGGGATTATTTTTGTTTGGTTTTGGCACTTAACAAAAAGAAAAGCCTACTAACCATTCTGGTTTAAAGCTGTCCGAGGTCAGAAGCTGGGATTATATAACAAAGCTTGTCTTGTTTCAAAACACAAGCATTTGGTTTGGGAGGAACAACTGCACGTTCGGGTTGTCTTTAAAACCGGGGAATGCTCTGTGCGGGCTGGGGAGCTGGAGGAGCAGTGTGGAGCCTCCAGCAGCTCACACCGCTAATTTTTTTTGTTGTTGTTATTGTTATGAAATGGCTTCGGCGCTGCCTTTAGCAGCAGAAGCACTTACGGGACACGCTCGCAGACAAACCCGTCCGCACCGCAGCCGTGCAGCCCCGAACCCACACGGTCTGTCACACGCAGACACCGGTGCCACCCACGCTCCGGCACGGCGGCTCAACGCTCGCACACGCTCACGCAAACCGAAAGCGACGGTCCCCGCCGCACGCCCACGCCGACGTAGCCAAAACAGGCCCCTTCGGTCTCGCACCTCCTTCCCCCCTGCCCTGCCAGCATCCCGGCATCAAAGGGGGGAGGGAAATAGAGAAAAATAGAACCCGAGCTGCTCTGGTGTGGTAACACTCGGCTTGGCTGGGGGCCGCCCCGTAGGCACATGTGCGTTCGTCGGTGGGTTTTGTTTCACAAGAGCTCAGCTAAATGCTGAATAAATCCTGAAACCTGAAGAATGGGATCTTCCAGGCCTCCTTCTAACCCCATCGGCCTTTGGTTTTGCAGGGTGATTAATATCCTGGTGCTCACCCCTTGCTATTTCAGCAAGGGTCTTTTTATAGAAGGAAGCTTTAGAAAGGTGACCCGCAGCAATAAACACCTCCCCTGCCTGTTTTTTAGGGGGGTGGCAGTGCACTTTGTGTCAGGGGATGCTCGTTAGTGGGTTCTCCAGGGCACGGAGGCAGACGAGGGACGTGGCAATGCTGTCCTGTTTGCTGAGCTTCTCTTCTGATAGTGAAACCTTCCCCAGCTGCTCTTCTCTTGGTCCCCAGGCCTTTGGGGCCCCTCTCTGTCTCTCACCCCCCCGACGTTTGCAGCGCCTGAGCTGCAGCGTGGTCGTTTCCAGCTTCTGGTGTTCGCCCTGTGGTTAGCGAGCTCCCCGCGGGGCTGGGGACGGGAACCCACTTCCTGCCCCACCACCTCTCACCGTGCTCTCGGGCAGGGCAGATTTGCAGATTTGCACTACCCCAAGTGGCAAGTGACATCAGTGGAGGGGGCAGGTGGCTTTCGGTGCCAGACAACCCCAGCAGGCAGCTCAGCACCTCCAAAAGTGGGGTCCTAAAGCTCTCCTGGGCAGGCATCTGGGGAAACAGGGACACATCCATCCTCCCTGATCCCAAAGGGATTCAGCCCTGATGCATCCACTCCCCACACCGCTGTGTTGCTGCAGAGTATTTCTGCAGTGCCTCAGACAGCAAACACACAGCAGTGACAGCCTTCTGCAGTGCCCAAAGCCCTCGTCCCAAACAGCAAAGAGCGCGCACACAATTGCTCATGTGCTGCCACTGTCCCTCTCCACCAGCAGCATCCCAAGGAGCCTGACAAGCTTTGCAACTGGGGCTTCATTTATTTTGTCCACTGCTGAGGGGTGGCCATCTCGGAGGCAGAAGCCAGCAGAAGCTGATGAGCGCTTGATGACATTGCTCAACTGTCTGCGAGAGGAAACGAAGCCTCCTGCGTAGAATTGAAACCGGATGGATAATTCAGATATGAAGATTATTGACTGCTTTGTTCAGTCTTGTGCCTCTGAATTGTATTTTGGGCTGAGCTGGCTTGGGGTTTTGTTTTAGTCACTTTAAAATTTGGGGTGGTTCTTTGTCACTGTGCTAGGGTTAACCTGACTTCAGACGAGGCTGCAGTGGTGCTATGTAGGCTGGTAACGTGCCTGGGTAACACGAACACAACCTTCCTGCTTTTTAGCAGAATCACTCTATTTTAATTCGGTGATGAATGATAAGTGTCAGCAGGGCTGGAACAAGTGTTTTGCAATGTGTCTACCCAACACACGCAGTCACCACACGCACGATAACCTTAGCAAACTGCTGCACTCTCTACGTGGAGGAACATCACGTTCTCTGGTTTCTCACGGCGCAATTTGAGCTACCTGCCTCTGAGTGGATGGGAAATCAAATGCTATGCTTGAGCTGATTTTTTGAGAAGTCTGAAGAATTTTATTTTATTTTATTTTATTTTATTTTATTTTATTTTATTTTATTTTATTTTATTTTATTTTATTTATTTTTCCTGTGAAAAGGCTGGAAAAGGTTTTTTTCTTGTAAAGTTTCCTTTCAAAATTTTCCTTGCCCCCCTTCATTGGAACATCCACATGGAGCCTCATCTGAATGAAACCCTTTTTCTGGAGCAGAACGGGATGGCCACATGGAGAAGCAGGATCAGCTTTGACCCCAAGCTGGGCTTCTCTCACCTAACTTTATCCTGCTAAAGCCAAGGTGTCTTACCTAGCCACACCATTCAGCTTTTTGCTGAAGACCCTGTGGGATTCCCGCACCTTCTTGGGGCCATTCCCTCTGTCTTCAGGCAAAACAATGGCTCTTGGGAGGTGGCCAGCTCTTTCCACCGGTCAGGGCAACCTGTGACATGGGCTCCGTGCAGACCACTGTCCCAGTGAGAGCTAATTAGGTGAGATGAATCTCACGGTGAGGAAATTGAGGCAGCTAATGAGTTGATGGGTATGTGTTTGCAGATAGCTGGCACGCACAGAGCGTGGCTGGGCTGAAAGCTCACTGTAAAAGATGAGGGCTGAAAAGCTGAGCATTGAAGAGGTCTTTATTATGATTATTACACACTTAGCAAGCAGCGTTTCTTGAGATTATCCATTGAATCAGATTGTGGCATCCCATTTTATACCTAAATTGTAAGATCTTGGGGAAGTTTAAGGTATGTGAGAAATCAGCTAGTGCCCTAACCTGTGTTTTTAGACATAGCTATATATAAATAAGCAAAAATATTTTTGTTTGTTTGTTAGTTTGTTTTATTATTCTTTTTTACTCTCAGCTCCTTCTGAGGACAGAAATTCAATATCTAATCTCATACAAAACCCTTAAGTTTTGCCAACTGCATCAGTAGGATAAAACCGCAGTGCAAGCCCAAAATGACTTTATCTGTTGTTTTTTTGTTCTTAAATTTACCCCTAAAATTGCATAATCTGGCTACTCCTTGTTAAAACAGGATTAAGCACTTTAGCAGAGATCTGTTTTGGGTTGTTTTTTCTTCCCTCCACAAGTGTGTGTTAATCTAACCTGATCAAGCCCCCAGGCCCCCACGGATGTGTCTGCTTTCACCACTTCGGGCGCTCTGTCTTCTGAGTCCAAGGGCACGCAGCCTTTAACAAGCAGCTTCTCGAGCATTTGTTAGTTCTTCTAAAAGGTGATTATTGCCAAACGCACAGTCGTGGTGGCTCATTAAAGGCTCTCACGTGACGGCTCCATGCTGCATTTTGTGTGTACGCACCCAAGGCTGTCACCATTTAGAATAAAACACTAAATATTTACTAGCAAGGCAAGCCACGTGTATAAATATTTATACCAAGGTACAATAAAAAAGTACCATAAAACTGATATGTTATAAAGAATTTATGTGCTGAAACAGCTGAGAGCATTACAAAAGATGTGCCATTTCACGATTGTATTATGCGAAGAGATTGCAGTGTTTAGGTGTTTAGTTTATTACTCTCTGACCTTCGCTGTTGGACTCATTAATCTGTCAGGTGAAGGACCCCTAATTATATTTCTTGTAACATGGCAAAGTACAGAGAAGCGTTATTATATGGGGAATAGATCTTGAAGATTTACTGTTCTGTTGCTCATGATCCCACAGGGCTAGGAAGTGGAAAAAGTATACACAAAAGCAGCAAATGTTTAGAAGGGGAATCTGTCTTCCTAATTATTGCGCTGAAGGTGTTCAATTGCGCTGAGATCAGGGGAGCATAAGCAAGGGGTTAAGCTTCAGTTTCAAGGTGGTAATTGATTTGGCTTTGTGCATGAAGCTGCAGGCAGCCAGGAGCCTCCCAAAATCAAGCATCTCATCATGGTGTCACTGAGACTTTCCCACCTGCTGCCAGATCCCAAGCAAGGTGAATCCAGGACTGTGTAGCAATGGTTGTTGATTTTTTTTTCCTAACTTTGGCAACTATTTTGTATTACCACCATACCAAAGGTCGACTGGGAAGCCTGACTTGTATAGGGAGGCTCCCTATACAAGTGATTTAGTGGAGATAAGAAGCTCAGGGTTAAATAGTAACCTGGCATGGGATGGTGCAAACCAAAGTTTGCTGTTCCTCTTATATGGACTCACTCAGCCCACAATTGTCCTTACAGTAAAGAGTCCCAAAGCCCTCAGCTGCAGCATACTGGGGAAATACCAGAGCCTGATGCCCTTTTCTTGCACTAGTCATGCTGGCCACTGTCAGAGGCAAGACAGTGGACTAGAAGGATCTTAGACCTGACCCATTTTGGAGTGACTTATATAAAGTCTATATAAATTATTTCCTCATGTGACATTAATGGGCAGAGTCATGAGTGTGCTCCCAGTTCAACAGCAAAACAGGAGGCTTATAAAAGGAGTTAAAAAGAGGAAAAGGAAAGAAGTCAGAATCTGGCAGTCAGCTTTCCTGGCTAGGTGGAAATCTAGATTTCTGGCTTGTTATTTGTGATTTTGGACCATAATAGCATCCTTTCACTTGCTTTTTTAAAAACATATTGCCTGCTATAGCAGACACATGGGGTCAGCTATCTGTGGGCTTATGATTTTGTTGGTAAAAGGCACAGCACAGATGTAGACATCCTGTTGTTAGGATGGGATGTCACACAATTGGAAAAAATTGTACCTATTGCGGGTACCTCGGACTCCTCATCCCTCTCATTCTCATCTTGTTGCTTCGTACTTGTGGTTTCTGTTCTATATTTTAGGCTTTGGGGAAATGCTCTGTGGCCTGTGACACCCAAAGGTGGCAGGAACAGCTGTTGAGTGAACACTGATGCTTGCGATCTGGGGAGGCTGGCAACATTTCAGGCAATCCTAGAAGTAAACTGTGCCACCTGCCATAGAAGAATTAAAAAAAAAAAAAAAAAGCTATCAAAAAAAGCCATTAAGACCTTTGGGAAATTCCTTCCTGGCCACAGCTCTGACGAGCAGTTTCACTCTGAGGAGCTCAGGGTCGTGTTTTTACGGTTAGCGATGAGCACGTCACGCTGACAGCGCAATGGAAAACAGGTGCAGGGACTCACGCGTTCAGCTAGAGAGACCCTTCTGGGGGTGGGAAAACCTATTTCTCCTCCAGTCGCTTGAAGTTACATAGTCACACAGTGCTTTTGTAGACAGCTGTGGAAATCCCTGCCTCAAAGAACTTGCTGTCTAAACCTTTTACTATAATGTGAATAGGAAAGTGAAAATATGTAGTGTCTAATACACAGATTTTTCAAAAGAGCTGTCAGCATAAAGTCTGTGGACTAGACATTCAGCCAATATAAACCGAGGTAGAGATACTGAATTATTCCATTTTACACCAGTGAAGGGTCTGACTCTATTATTCTCTATAAAGGGTTTGATCAATGTTTTCCTTTGGCTCAGCATTTGATTAATAAGATAGCCTAGCCCATAAAGCAGACTTTGGAACTGCACGATGTGATCCGTTTAATCAGTTTGTCATTTTTATTTTGGAGACTTACTGAAAAACAAAACCCTCTGCATAGCTATTGATTTAGTATGCTTTGCCTTGTATTCCCATGAAGGAAAGTGAATAAATATTTCTTATGCATAAAGTGCTGGAAGAGTGTTATCGCTGCATTCAGGAACAATCCTTGTGGGAGGACTGTAATGTGCACCATCAGTATATGGCATTTGAATGCTAGCAATGAAATAGATACTAAAATAACATTAATATGAAAACAAATGCAGAAACATATGTTTATATTTACACAAACATACCTCTGGGAGCCTCTTGCATCATGCTCATTTTTGGAGCTATTTAGATAGCATTGTTCCTCCAAAACCAGTTCTTCTATCTCAGGCTGATATGAAGCTAGAAGAGTTAGGCTGGCACTTATCTAAAGAAGTGTCTATTTGGGCCCAGGTGCTGCCAGTAATTTTGGAGGAGCAGCAAGTGAACTCAGCAGAGAGCAGAGCAAAGCTCTGCTAACCCTGTTTGTGAGCAGACAGAGCACCGCCATGAGAATGGGAAGGTTTTAAGCACTCTGCATTACAGAATAGCCATAGCTATTTATTTAAAGGCTGAGCTGGGCACAAGACTGGATGCCACTCTGGGGGTAGGATGGAAAGCCCAGGAGGGTGCCTAGCTAAAGTCTGGCATTTCCACTTGACCAGAGAGCATTGCTCTTTCTACAAGGAGGGCTATGAAGAAACAGAGAAAATGAATGAAATCAGTTGGCAGGCTACAGCAGTACCAACACGAAAAACCATCTACATTTTAAAGCATTTTGTTGTGGATGTTTCTTACACTTTATTCTCAGCTTAACCGAAACTGCTTAGGGATTAATTTTTACAGTTACATTACAAAAACTGATTCATAATTACTTTTGACGTAAGCTTATTAGCCTAGCTAAACATAAATAAGAGTTTCTGTTTAGATGTATACTGATTTAATGAAGTCATTAAAAGAATGCTACTCTGATGGAAATTCCTCACCCAAGACTATCACACAAAAGCAACTTCTGTTGATTACTGAAAGCGAGTAAAAGTTCTGCTTTAACATCAGATCCCTTTTGTCCTGTAGCTGAATTTATTGTCAAAAATATCAAATGTTTGTAGATCATGAGGCAGAAAAAAGTATCAGTAACCCTCTCACTAACATCTTGCTATTTTTGTTTCTTGGTGCCAGTGGGCAGTAATCACAGAGCCAAGCCAGGAGATATCTCCAAGTGGGTAGCACCAGCAGTAGTGGTGTCCATAATAATCCTTCTTGAAAGCCCTGGCTGAACACAGGTTAAGCTGTTGAGTAATGCTAATGTCTTTGGAAGGATTCATTTCTGGGCAGCATTGAAACATGTACTGCATGAGTCAACAGGTCTTTTTGCCATTTGCTCAAGACAACTGAACCAAGGGAGGTTGCCTTTGAGAAAAGTGGCAACAGAAACTTGGTAGCACTGCTTGAGCTGTTTCTGTAGCCCTCCCCCCCCTCCCCCCCCCCGCCCATGCAAGACTTAGTCCTAATTTATGGGTGTCTATCAAAGGCCAGGGAACTTCTGAGAGTGGAGACAGAAGGATGGAGCAGTCTGTGAGGAAATAGCCCTACTGATTTGGGCTGTCTTACTCGCCATGGAAAAAAGCAATCACTTCTGCACTTCTGGAAGGAGTTTTCTACCTAACATGGATATCGGCTTTGTAGAGAAATGGGGCATTGCCAGCTTCTCTCCCCTGACTGAAAAAAGTGGTCTAGGATGACCAGGGGTGAAGATTGCACTGCAGTTAGATAACATTAATACTACCAGTTGTTACTATGCAATTAATAATACTGTAGTTTAGACTCATACCTGAATAGCATCCAGGCATTTAACTCCAGGGATATCAATTGAGATGAAGACAGGAATTAGAAGCCAACATATTTCTGGATCAGGTCTTACATATTTTCTTAAAGTTCAAAGATGGTATACCTTGAGATTAGAAATTATAGTACATTCTCAGAAATAACCTGGTGTAATTATTTCTCAAGCTCTCTGGAGCAAACATATATATTGATAACCAGATCTTGCCTCTAATACCCCGTTAATTTATATTCCCAAGTAGCCACAATGAATTCAGTGCAATTTGTGCAAATGAGGATTTGCATCCACATCAGTGCAAGTTAGCTGCAGCTAAACTCTTGCTAAAAACGACAAAAGGTTTTGTTGTGTTTCAGTTTACAATCTTAACCCTGCCTTTTGCCAAAAGGTGTGGGGAATCAAGAAGAGAACAGGAAATTCTCTACTCGACTGCAAGTTCACACCCTTCCTTACGTTTCCTAACAGCAAGGAGAGGTCCAGACTGTTCTCTGCATTAAAATATCTGATTTCCTTTTGTTGCTCTGCTGATAGTCTTGGTGGCTGCACAAACTTTTCTTTTTGGTTGGGAAGGATGTGCCTGGCTTCTCAGCTGTTGATAAGGACACACCTGTTGGAGGAGACCAGTATATAAAAATAGTTTTAAGAAATGATGTTTTACCTCTTCTTGCAACTGCACAGGCCCCTTCATTAAATCTGCCAGCTGCATCCCACTTTGCAAGATCTGAATTAAGAAGCAGATTCACCCCACAATGTGCAAGACTCATCCTGCACGAAGAGTTCACATTCTGCCAGTACTTTTAAATGGAAGAAAACCACTTTCCTGGTAGATGGGCAGCAGGAAACGCTTTCTCATTTTGTCTCATGTACCCATCTATGGTCCCTGTCCTTCTAATGGGATTGAATAGGCTTACATCTAAATTCCACAGCAGTTTTGCTCCTGAAGGGCTGCTGTTGGATCAGGCTGCCCCAAGAGATTCCAAGGCTGCTCCTTGGAGAGCTCCCCAAGCCCAGGGATGCTGGGGCAGGGGGGACAGGGGCACCCAGGGGTGTCCCCAGCCTCAGCCATGCTGTGATTCTGTGGTTCCCATCACTGACAGACTAAGACACAACCTCAGATTATACAAAAATGAGGTAAAGGGTTTCTCTTGGCACTCACAATTTTGGCGTAAGGCAAGCCTGGACAGCTGGGCAGGGGCAGAGGAGGAGGAGGAGGGTGAGAAATCCTGGCTTGATTCATGTGCCCTGGTGTTGCTCAGGGAGAAACCCACTATCGGCGTGTTTAATCATCAGCTAATTATAAACAGTTGTGGAACAGATGGAGGAGCTAATGTCAGCAGCCAGATGGGAGCAGGAGGTGGCTGTGTGGTGTCGCAGGGGCAACTTCTTCTAGTGTAATGGCTTTACCCCCTTGGCTTGCTTAAGTGAGAAATAAAATGACAAAATATACTGCACCTAGTTCCAAGTAAGAAAAGGTAGTGTCATTGTCAGGTTTGGTTTAAAAGGGTAGATGTGTTTAAACCTGCAATGACTGTGCTGTCTTCACTGCTGACACCAGGCACCGTCTAAAATACTTGCTCATGTTGGCACCTCTCAAAAGATCAGGTTATCTTTATTGCTGTAATACCATATTGCTAAGAAATTAAAGCAGAAAATGTTTTCCTAGCACAACTTCGTCGTGGGCTGTCATTCCCATCCATGTATTACAGGATTGCAGCAGGAGGAGGAGATGGTGCACAACGCAATGGAAGCGCGTGTGGTCTGCGCTATGGGCATGGTGAAGCACGTCTTTAATAGCAAGGATCAATTCCCCAAGTCCTGGGCAGTTAGCAGCTATTTAATACTTCAAAACAATTCTGCAATAGCTTAGGACAGAAAGTGAAATTTATTACCCTATTAGATTAAATGGCATGGGGATATAAAGTACTTAAAGTAATATAAATAAATGTAAGCACACAACTGGAAGTGCATCAGACTTAACGCCTTTTTTTTTTTTACCCAAGCAGTTTCAATATTTAAAATTATTATACAAAAACAACTCCTTTTTTTTTTTTTTTAATTATTATTATTGCTCAGCACTGTGAACAAAGGAAATATTTAAAGATAAAAATTATTCTTTGATTATTAAACAATTGTACCCAGCCCAGCAGTGCTGAGCTACCAGCTGCACCATGCTGGGGCACACAAGAGCTCAGCTCAGGCCCAGGAGGACGAATACGACCTCCTACCTGCGTGGGATAAAAATTTCCAATGAGATGTAAGTAGCTTGGCACACCCAAGAGCAGCCGGTTTATGGGATCTGATACGATCACAGCACACGATCTGCAAAGGGGCAGATCCTCCGACAAGGAGCACCTGAGCACTGTGGCAGAAGCAATGGTTCGTTGGAGCAGTGCGTGCGGGATGCAGGAATCTGATCTGCTGCAGGGGACCTTTGTGATAAGTTATCTGTTTATTTTGCAAATACTGTGCTAAAATTCATTATGTTCCCTCTAGTCTATGCAGCTCTGTGCACAGCAGTTCTCCGGTTTTAGTTAAGAAATTCTCTGCTTTTGTTTGACTGAAGTCATATTCTCTATAGCTCATATTTTTATTACCCCCTTTTCAGCCTTATGCTCTGCTGTCTTGCTCTTTTGCTTTCTGTTCAGACTTGTTTATTATAGACATAATTATAATATCTGAGCAATGAAATGTAAGTTGACAGGATTGCTCAAACTGCTATTTTTAATTAAAAAAAAAAAAAAAAAAAAAAAAAAAACACCAAAGATTTCAATATTTTTCCCCTCTATTTCCTCCTTATATCCTCTATCTTCCATTTACCATAGCTGTTCAAAACTGAACTCCCAGTGCTTTGGTAACCTCATTAACCAATTCCTTTAAAATTTATCAGTGTATTCAACTTAAGGCTAAAAATGTGTGTATAGTCAATAAATACTTTTATATTCTTTTAAAAGGCTTTTTTTTTTTTTTTTTTTTTCTGCCAGCTGCCATGATAAAGTCTAGCTCTGTAATTCTAATTCTACCTAATTCCAAGTTTCTTTATTTCATTTGCATTGTTAAAGGGTTTCTGGAGTACAAATGGGATTTGGGGTACTGAATTTGCTACAGGAGCAAGTTTGGATATTCAGAGCAAAGCAACTGCTTGCTGTCATTTTCTTTTTCTACTGCGTTTAAAGAAATGGGATTTTGTGGATATATTTCTTAGTTAACCAGGATTACACTCAAGAAACACAAAAGTTTCTTCTCCTAATAGAAGCATCTCTGCAGGAGCCCAGATTATTGACTAACTAGTCAGGCCAGAGCAGCCATCCTATTTCACATGTGTTGCCTCTGGATGTGATTTTCTCATTGGCTTAATCGCTGTTGTTCCCACTGAATTCGGACTTCTGGGAGCTCATTATTCCACAGATGAGTCTGAGACACTTCCACTGTGAGCCAGGGAATCCACAGTTCTCACAACTCTACCAAACAGTCTGAAAAGCTATTATGGGCTATGCTTTGGGGATTAAAACTGATTTACATTATTGAAGGTTTGGTAGTAACTCCTAAAACCAGGGCAGAGGAAGCACACTGAGATTATTCCAGCTTTTCTTGCTGAGGGACAGCTCCACCTCTCCCAGCAGTGTGGTGGGAGATGCTGACCACCACCTGAGACAGGACCTTGAGCTTGTTGGACTTCAGATCTTCAATTCAGAGTGGCAATGCCAACAAGCTCTACGTGCCTCAAGTCCATACAAATATGTGGGGAATATGTTGTTTTCCCAAAGCAGAATCCTGGTTGAAAAGAACCTTTCCTACCTTTCTGCCAGCCTCCTTCTCAGCGGAGAAGCTCGGAAATGGTAGAAGTCCCCAGGTAATTGCCTGCTGCAGCCTGGGATTTTTTGATTTTCAGCTTCACCAGCATCCCTCATTGCAGTGAGCAGAGTGGCAGCACTCCTTTGAACTTCTTTGATTTTAGTTAATGTCTGAAAATGTGATCTTTTCTTACCAGAAATAATGATGTGGGAACAGACGGTATCTCTCTTCAGCTGGTGACTTTTATCCCTGTTGTGTATTGGCTGGTGGAGCAACCGTTGGGATAATTTATGGTTCCTTCCTCAAGTATGTGGTCCCTAGTTCCAGACCAGAGTACATCAGGGAAAACTCTGCTACAGGACACAGTAGGATGCAGAGAAGGATTGCGTTTCTCTCTACCAGTCCATTTGGCTTCATCGGTAAGGAGTAGGTTTGAGTGATATCATCATCCAGCCCTTGTCCCACCTTTTCCTGCCACTGCCATTTGACATTTCTTCCTTTCTGTCCTTACCCAGAGTTAGCAGTGTAATTCAAACAGAACAGCTTTAGTTTGCAAAATCTGTTTGCCAGTGATAAATGGTGCACATGATGGATGGCTGTGGTCTTGAAGATGATGGAGGGTGAACAGCAGGGTGCTGCATGGATTTGTGCTAGCAGCAACATTATTTAATACTTTTATTAATGGTCTGGAAGGAGGTGTAACCAAGTACATTAACTAGGTCTGCACACGACACTGTGCTGGAAAGAACTGTAAACCAAGTGAAGACAGAGAAATAACACTAATGGAACCAGAGGTTAGAAATATGAGCAGGAAACAGAATGAGATTCTGTCTGGAAAAAGGCAAACTAATAAATCTGGGAATAATAATCCAAAACACAGATATTTAATAGGAGAGTGAGAGATCTGAAAAAACAGTAATGTTCTAAAAGAGCTAGTAATGATGGTTATGGGTGACTAGGAAATGGTTGTACAATGGGAAATGATGGAAAAATGCAATTTTGGTTTATAGAGTAAGATTCAAACCTGGCACAACAGCTTATCCCTCCTTGTGGGTATGAATTATACAATACTTTGAGCCCTTACCTCCAAGCTCTATCTGTGGGTAGAAACCCACAAGTAGAAAAATGTCTACTCTTCATAGAAACACAGGTCTGCAGTGCATCTACTGGTCCATTGAGTCCCTCTCTGCTCAGCCCCACACACCCCTGTGAGGAGGGTGAAACAGAGGCTGGCTTCCCTGATGGCAGTTTTGAGGACTGGTGCTTTCAAAATCAAGAGCAGAAAGATGTTAAGGAGGAGAAGTTAATTCCAATAAAATGGTATGAATAGATAAGGAGATGAAGGATGGAGCTTTTACACAGAATAATACAGACAAGAATGAATGTTTGATAGGACCATTACCTCTCACTCAATGCAGGCAGTCTGTAGGTGCAATTTTCTGACCCTTGTAGTATTTGCATGAGTTAATTCCATGGCATAATTTGAAATCAACATGACATGTGGAAATGGATATTTGCCAAAGGAGGATTTAGCAACCCTGTAGGAATCCGCA
The DNA here is from genome assembly GCF_964211825.1 of Aythya ferina. Taxonomy (NCBI): domain Eukaryota; kingdom Metazoa; phylum Chordata; class Aves; order Anseriformes; family Anatidae; genus Aythya; species Aythya ferina. The sequence goes on from NC_140298.1 coordinate 114,496,294, forward strand.
GGTGTGAGCTGTTGGACCCATGGGGAAGGGATGTTGCAGAAAGCCCTCACTGAGATTGTGAGAGCCATGTGAGCAGCAGGGTCACTGCCTGCTGTGCTTGGTAAAAGCTCCATGCTGGGCAGCCGGTGCTCTGGCAATGGGAATGAAGTTATTTAAAGTGGTAACTTGTTCTTGGTATCGATTATAAGATGGATAAGATTGAGTGCAATATGTCTGCTCAGCGTTGTTGCAATTTTTTATTTAATTGTTTGTTTTACATGCTGATTATTAAGCAAAATGCAAGAATAAGAGGGAGGTTACATTTCACTTTCAACAGCAGTAACATACCCTCATGAATCTCTTTGCCATCCTGAGAATTGAAAAAAAAATGAGGAAAATATCAGAAGACAAGTCTATGTTGACCCAAAGGAGAGAAACAGAAGGGTCACGCTGCAACATTTCCCAAAATACATTGATATATCTTCACCAACTCAGACTAAATGTCCTTTACGTGCTGTGAGGTGCTAGTCATCCTGTAAAGCAGCAGAAGCCCCACTGCAGGGAATTGCTCCCACATTACATGAGTAAAATAAGTCTGTCTAACCCCACGTATGTATCATCTGCTTAGTCATGGAGTGGAAATGCAGCTACCTCTGGGGTGGAATAGAAAAACCACCCTGTGTGAGCTTCCCCGCAATGTTAGGTCTCCAGGCTGGAGCTTTTCATTGCCCTGCTCACAAACCCATTATTAAAAATATTAAGTTATAAGGAGCTGTGTTTGTGTCAAAGGGCAACTACTTGTACAGGAAAACCTTTGTTAGAATATTTTCCTTCAGTCAAATATCTTTATTCCTAGAAGTTCTCTGATACAGATATTAAACAATGCTGTTTGTAGTAACATCATAATTCTAGGAAATATGTATGGCACTGTATGAAACACCTGGATATATCATATGTTATGAGTTTTGATTACTATTTCAGTCTGTTGTAGACAAGAAGGCCAGCTAGAAGCAAGCAATGTAAATGGTCCAGTTTTGGAGCTTAGTTGTTAAAATAATCCCTTATCCAGTTATCCGTGGGTGATCATTCAAAAAGGAAAAAAATGTCTAAATGAGAAGGTGAAATCTAAGAGAAAAGTGAGCTGGACCTTCTGGTATCCTCCTGGCATGAATGGAGAGGTTGATGTGATTGGCAGGGCTGGGTTTGTAGCTCAGATACGGGAACCACTAACCCCTGGTAAACCTCCTGAGACCCAGCTGATCCTCACCGTGTCGCACAGGTCAGCAGTGTCAGACTGGAAGCCAGGAAGTTGCAGGATAAGAAAAACTTGAACCATATCCGTAAAATAACAAAAGCCTGCTTTGGGGATTTCTCCAGAGAAGTCCAAAAAAAGGATATTTATGAAGTATGGCTGTTTTTTTGTGGCTGGGGCTCTGAGCCTGGTCAGACCCAGGAACATGAGCATCCTCATGTAGAGTGAAGCCAGCCATGCAGTCTGGGGCTCCCTGTCTGTGCTGCAGCCCATGGGAACCAAAGGCAATCGGTACGTTCCCTAAGTTCTCAGAGCATTGCAGGACTGTTAAGTGCATGTAATTACTCGTGAGCATGTATTTTCAGGATCAAGGCTTAGCTTTTTAGCTACTGGGCATTCCTCCTCATTCATATTCTTATTAAAAGCAATGATTTTATTAAAGTAGCATCTTGGCACCTGTTGTACTAGACATCTACAATTACCTGACCACGGTGCAGTCCTATATGGGGAAAGACCCTGGTGTGCACCAGCCACCTCCCTGTCCCAGCCCTGCCCAGGAGGCAGGCGGGGCTGTTTTGGCTGGTCCCCAGTATGGTAAAGTGGGGTACCAGTATGCAACCATGCATTTACTTTTCAGTATAAGTATTCTACAGAAAAAAAATAAAGAAAAAAAAAAATCCAAGCCCCAAGCTTTTAACCACAAGTGAGGCTGAGGCACACAGTGTAGATGTTTCCTACAAAACATGAAAACTACACAAAACCTGGCTTCTTTTATTAACTATTTCAGGAAAGGTGGGCTGTACCCTCAATGTAGCTATTTCTCCCCACTGGCTCTAAGCCTAAACTAGTAACCCAGGTGCAGGCAGCTACAATGCAAATCTCTGCTCTTCATTGCATTCATCTCGCTGCATATTGGAAGAAGCAAATGAAACATTGTAAGCAGGCAGAAACAGACCCAAAGATCTAGGACAGCTACCTGAGAGGATTATCAGAGGTATCAGGCTGGGGCTGAGAACATTAACTCAGCTCACCCACGCCTTGCTTAAGCAAGCCCCAAACTGTCAATGTTGTGCTGTTTTTATGGAAAAATGACTCTTGCTTGGATATTTCAGAGCAAAGAGATGGAAGGTGGCAGAAAAGGGGAAAGTCAGGTAGTTTTATAATGCTGGAGAGCTGGAGGGTGGAGGTGACTTCTAAATACTTCTAAAATTGTTCACGGTTGTCAGAGCAGAGCAGGGAATCTTACAATGTGCTAAAATGTATAATAATTAGTGGCTGCTGCATTGATTTAACTCAGCTCCTTGCTCCTGCTGTACATCAGCACAGTAGCCTTCCCACATCATGCAGCCTGACACAAATTTCCATGCGTGCCCAGCTAGTAACTGGGCATCCACCACTGGCTGTGCCCAGCAAGCCGTATGGCTGCAGCGTGGGTTTTTGGGGAGAAAAAAAATCTCTGGTAACCATTAGTGTAAAAATAACCTCCAAAAGTTTGTCTTGCAAGTCTCTGCCTGCACTCTGGCTCCTGCCAGTGTCCAAAACAAATGTGTTTTCTTGACCCTGGGTTGTACAATTCACCTCCTGGAACTCAGAAAAATTCAGCAGCTAACTCTAAAATCAATATAGTTACAGCTTGAAAGTAGGAAAATTCTGGCCAAAATCAATTGGCTTTGGCTAAACAATATTGCAAGTTGAGAGAGCAGAATTTGGCCCCGATCAGAAGTGCTGAAGTCCAATCTCAGGGACCACCGAAATACTCATTTCTCAAAGCAGGACTCAGTTTTCCCCCATATTCCCAGATGTAGCAGCTGGCTTGCAAAACTGTTCGGCATCAGAGCACGTATGCAGCCCATATATGATCCACACCCAGGTCATGCAGGTTAGAGAAAGCCAGGACTGATTGTCTACTGCCCCCAGCAGCTGCAGGGAAAAATAACATCTGCACCGACAGCTCCGAGCTGGTGGCCGTGCTTCACGAGAACTTTGCTGATGTGACCTGTTGCTCAGCTTGAGAGGGATCAGAGAATAAGAGCCTGCTGGGGAAAAGAAATCTGAGTGCAAGGTTTGAGTTTGAAAGCTCACATGTTCACTTTAAAAAGTTTCCCTTCCACTCCTCGTTTTGATTCGCGAGCACGGCGGAGTCACCTCGTGCTTCCTGCGGAGATGACTGTGTAGGGAAGGACCTTTGTAGCTTGCCATCAAAGCAGCAGACAGACAGCTGGGGAACATCCACATCTGGGTGTGCTGGTGTTTATTGCATGTTGCATTCCATATAAATTCCATATGGAGTCAAAATCATTTTGGACTTGGTACCTCCTCCGAGCCAATAGCTTAATTAGGAGTGTTTTGTTTTGTTGTTTTCTGAAAGGAGAGCTGCACTCCAAGTGCCTTATTATAGGTTTATGCATTGCCGTGCTCTTAATATCAAAGCTTTCGTTTGGCTCGAGGCTCACTTCCCCGTGGGGGAAGGGTTGCTGTGCAACTGTAGTGAGTTACACAATATTTCTCCAACAGAAGAGCAAAGAGCGTGAGTTGGAGACTGTTGTGATAATGCATGAGAGGAAGTCAAAAGCAAGTCCGTGCGGTAAAGAGAGCCTACAAGCGAGATAATACAAAGCCTCATACAGATTGCAGTCTGATGGCTGGTTCCTGTAAAGCAAGAAACGGAAAATCAGATAAAATAGAAACATTCACGAGATGTCCATTTACAGTTACAAAATGGCCACTTTGACAATACAACTGTTGGCGATTGGAGTCCAGTGGCCATTGGTTTGGAATAATCGTGTGCCCCCGAGTAGCACTGAGAGGTCATACTGCACATAGTCAGAGCTCAGTCCAGAAATGATGGTAACCTGAGTAAATAAAAATGATGAAGAAATCAGTATTTTTGCTGTCCAGGCTGAAGATAATAGAGGTTGTTTGGCTCGTTCTTGGTTATGTAAACCTGTGACATAAATCCAACCTGTCCTAGTCTCAGCCCAATATATCATCCTTCTCTGGGAAGTGAGGGTAACTACCTGGAGAAGGTTCTTGACTGTAGTTTTTAATTAGACAGTACAACGTATTTTTTTTCAAAGGAAGTAACAATCCATTTGCAAAGGTTTCTCCTATTAACTCACAGCATTTTCCCCCTTACTAATACAATGAGGCTGACACCAAGTTCCTCCTTGTTTTTGATCTGATGTTACTCATGCTAATTGGGGATATAGTAAATGTTGTTAGAAATGATTATTTGCATGAAATAGTCAAAACAATCAAACATGAGTGATGGAAAAAATCTCCCCTTTCTCTCTCGCTCTCTGGACACCTCTACAGGAATCCTGTACCTATCCTGTACCTACACACATCTCTGCCTTTGTTCTGTAGAACAGAAATGGGATCCAAGAAAGTCTTTCAAAATAAGCAAACATCCCCCACCAAAAAATAAAAAATAAAAAATATAAATGAATAAAAATACAGTGCTGAGATTATTGATTGTGTTCTCATTAAAATGTGCCATGCACCCTTTCTGCACCACACATTTACTTACAACCATCTTCACCAGAATGGAAAATCTGAGAAGCAATTTTCTGTGGGGACTTAAGAATGCAGGATGGAAACCTCCAAACTGCGTGGTCTGTAAGGAGCAGTCATGCATTGAACTAAAACTATACCCAATATTGTAGTATCTTGCTGATAGATGACATAAAACAAATTTGTTACTTAGAGAGGCATGTTGATTGGCTTCACACTGGGCGTGAATGAAGAGAGACATCTAGACTCTCTTTTATCCAGATGGAATTCCTAAGTCAATCAAATAAACATAATAATAATAAGGTTAATCTGGTCTTTACTCATTCAACAGAGAAAAACAGAGATGTGGATCCAATTACATAAATATTGTAAAATCAGTTTGCATTTATCTCTTTCCACATCTCCTTGGTACAGTCCTGGTTCAGCATGCTTAACACAGTCCTTTTTGGTCTGAATGATTTAATTCTGGGTCTAAAACCATTCAAGATTTCTTTGAACAAGAAAATCTTGTTTTCTTTGGAGCATTTTGAAGTAGACATAATTACAGTGTTGCAAATGTGATGCTCTGCTTAAGGAGCTGTCAGCATTTCCATATTAAACCTCTATTTTGGGGGGTTAACAGAATTGCCAGAAAAAAAAAAAAAAAAAAGAAAAAGAAAAAAAAAAGAAAGAAAAAAAGAAAGAAAGAAAAAAAAGAGAGAAGAAAAAAAAAGAGTGAAAAGAGGGGTCCATTACTGCCTGAAACTTCATGTTTAGGTTTTTTAGTTCAGGAGGGAGGTTTCAAAATCAAATTGTGCAAAATTGTTTTGCACTGTAGGCTTGCAAAACTGTTCATGTCACTTTTTTTTTAATGCTTTTTTATTTATTTATTTATTTTAGGAAAAAAAAACAGCCCACAATAAAGCCCACTTACTTTGCTTGCTTCTACTGTACACTGCTCTTCAAAGTTAATGTCATTTCCATATCCATACAATACCCCCAATGTAATATGCCTTAGAGGCAGCATAGATTGAATAAGTGACTTGGAGCCAGGGACTCCCAAGTTTATAATTTAGCCACTGACTCACTGTGTGGCCTCAGGCAAACCACGTAACTTGTATGTCCTCATCTATGGTATGGTCTCAATTTTCCATTGTGTTGCACAACATGTAAGGAGCTCTGCTCATGTTCAATAGGAGCTTAACCCGATGGTGAGTGGGTTACAGGATGCTTGTAGAAGATTTGAGACTTACGCAGCTCCCACTTGGCAGGTTTTGTCTATTTGCTTCAATCTGTAGGAGGTTAGTCTTCACTGAGTTGCTCCAGGTGGGCATTTGGTGGAAGCATCTCCATCTGCAATTTCTGAGTCATGGTAAGCATTCTGTCTCAGTGCTGGCACTGAAATAATTTTCTTCCAAAACTTGAGCAGAAGAACTGAGAGATTGTTTTGGCTGAATGTGTAGGCTGCTACACACTGCACCTGCTGGAAATTCAGCAAATGTTGACCATTTCTGTACATCTGCAGCTTTCCTTAGGTCTTCATGCCATGTCCCTTCATGTCTGAGATTTTCCTCTACCGTAAAGCCTTTGCATACAGAGGAGAGCTCCAAACTCCTGTTTTTTCTTCTTCTTGTCACATAGAGGGCACGGACAGCTTGTGTAGACAGTGGGTGATGGATAGAGAGACTTTTTCCTGAAGAACAGTAATCCCTAAGAAATATTTTTTTTCAGCATTTAACCAGGACTGGAAAAGGCCCCTTCACAGTAAGTACTGACATGGTGCAGACCTCTATGACTGACACCACATTTGTGGGATCGTGAGAGTAGAACTATAAAATTAGAAAAGACCATTTTGGTCACCACTTCCAGTCGTTCATATTGCAGGCAAATGTGCACTGGTGGTAAGTTCATATGTGTCTGCAGAAAGGTCCCAGGCCACAACATATCCCAGCTTCCAACCCTTATAGCCATCTGCAGACTTGTAATAAAAGACCTAGCATTGCAGCTGGGATGTGTCACGGAAGGAGAACAAGAAAGATTCGATGGGCTGCCAGCGACCTGGGCCAAGAACAGGGCAGACACAGTGAGACTGGACAGATCTAGACGGGCAGCAGCTTACAGACAGACTTCTCCTCTCCTAAGGGACCTTTGTTCAGCCAGAGACAATCACAAAAAACAATGTGGCTTCAAAAAAACACCCCCTTTCTTCTTCACCCCATGTCTACACAAGCTGCCAATATCTGGTCACTTTTTGACCTCATGGAAACATTTGTCTTTTACAACATCTTGCAGCGTGAGCCCTGCAGATTGACTGCACATTTTATGAAGATGCATGTCTCTGTTTTTCTTTTCTTCTTCTTGAATCTGCCACTTAACAGAGGTCCTCTAATGTCCTCAGTCTTTTCCATATCACCCACATAGCAGTGCTCATGTGGTGTTAGTTTCCTACCTGTGGAATGGGAATGACAGCATATAATGTCTTCTAGTATATATAGGATAGAAACATAGGAAAACATAGGAAACATAGGAAATGATCCAGTATTCCCTCACAGTTAACAGAATAGTTCTGTGTACCTGAGAAGATGCCACTAGCACAAAGATGAGTGTCCTGCCTTTAAACATTCATTTCCATCCTTATATTTTCCTAAACTAGAAACTGTTACAAACGTTTTATAAAACATGATGCTTACAGAAACAAAATGTTTATTGTTAGTGTGAGGGAAAAACATATATATATATATAATATAAAGGAAAGGAAAGGAAAGGAAAGGAAAGGAAAGGAAAGGAAAGGAAAGGAAAGGAAAGGAAAGGAAAGGAAAGGAAAGGAAAGGAAAGGAAAGGAAAGGAAAGGAAAGGAAAGGAAAGGAAAGGAAAGGAAAGGAAAGGAAAGGAAAGGAAAGGAAAGGAAAGGAAAGGAAAGGAAAGGAAAGGAAAGGAAAGGAAAGGAAAGGAAAGGAAAGGAAAGGAAAGGAAAGGAAAGGAGAAAAGAAAAGAAAAGAAAAGAAAAGAAAAGAAAAGAAAAGAAAAGAAAAGAAAAGAAAAGAAAAGAAAAGAAAAGAAAAGAAAAGAAAAGAAAAGAAAAGAAAAAAGAAATTGTTTGTTTGCTTGGGCTGTTTCAATTTTAAGCTGTATTTTCAGAAAATGCCTATTCACCTTTTCCAGGTTATTTGCTTATGGCTTTCATATCTTATTGATTGGACTTGCTTGCTGGAGTGAATCTCCATTGTTTCATAACAGATATGAAGCTCACAGAATGTACACATAATGTTAAAGTAGATTCATGTCAAACTGGCTTGACCTACAGAAATTTTAATTTGTTTAGACCTGACCTGAATGTTATTTAGATCATATGAACTCAAAGTTAAATACTTTCCATCAGTTTCTCCTAATGGAAAATTGAAACATTTCAGGAAAATCTAGCTTTCCTAAGAGCAGCACTGTTTTTGTACAAAACAATTTGGTATTTAAAAACAAACAAGTAAATGACAACAAAACAAGAAAACAACAACCACAAAAAAACACCAAGATGGGAAGTTTCTGAGCAGCTGTACTTGCCTATTCTCCTGACTTGATATGAATGCCGTGGAGCTATGCTACTAAATCAAAATGCCATTTTGATCCATGGGAAACAATGAAGTTTTAATTGAGTATTACATGAATAAAGATGTTTTTCTTCTGCTAACTAGTCAATATTAGCCAGTCTGCCAGCAAGTCTAATAAGGTGTGAGACAAGCCACATAAAATTAGAATGCTTTACCAAAATCAGAGTGGGTGATAACCTTAACAAGTAATACCTATAAGGCAGGAGACTGATAAAAACAAAAGTCATCCTCCTTTCTGCTGGAAAACATGTTCAGTTGATACCATGCACCAGATTGTATAGTAGTTTATGGGATTTGCAAGCCCTACTTGGTAAAACAGTACAGCTTGAGATCTCTGGACAGAAAAATATTTGAAGGACCTGGGAAGAGCAGCCTCAGACATTCAGGAACAGTTCTCTGGACACCTTGTTGGGGTAGGTAAATGGTGATATATTTTGATTGTCCAAGTCAAAGGCAGAGGCAGGAGGCTGGGGAGGTTTGTAAATTAATTCATTGTTGGTTTGGAGGAAGAAGACTTTACTCTTATACTTAATGCATGGATGTAATATTAAAAAGAGCTGAATGTCTATAAAGCTTAGATATTGACTTTCTGAAGTATTAGCTGATTGGTCTCTTAAAGGTGACTGCAAGATTTCTGTAGGGGCTTTCATGGAAGATTTCTGCGGTGTCACTAGTGCTGAAAAGACTTTTCAAACATGGCATTTTTTTTACCTTTTGCCAAAGGCATTTCCGAAGAGGATCCCAAACCTTTCCCTAAAACCCTTCTTGCCCATAATTAAATTCCAAGCTTCCCTCCTGTAGAGATGGAGACATCAATGTGCCAGTGCTGCCAGCATTTTAGGGAACCAGCTGGCAGATGATGATGGTACTGGAAGAAATGATTTTTCACCACCACTGCTCCATGGTTCTGCCTTTGCATTATGGCTGAATCCAACCAACACAATGGCATCAAGGAATTGAAGCACTGCTGGACCAGGGCTTCACTGATGGGTATGGGTGTCACCAAGCCACCTGGCCTGCTCTGAAAAAGAAGACTTTCTCTTTAATAACAGATGGTGGTGGTGAGACATGAAAATTAGGACATATTTTCATTTGATATTGGAATATCATGAGCATCAGTTATTTTGGGAAGGAGTCCAAAGAATACTTGGAGAGAGTCTAAAACTGCAGATGAATCCACAGGTTTATTTTATTGGGTGATTTCAGTTCTGCCAAATATTTGTAGTGTAAAGAAATCATAAAAATTGCTGGTGGTCCTCGCCTGGCGGGTACTTCTCACATATTTGAGACAGTTGTATGAACTGTGACAAGAATGTTTGATCTATTAGCTTAAAAACAAATTAGAGTCTTCAAGAGAAATAAATGAAGTATAGATGGTAGAAATACATTTCTCTTATCTTAGGGAGACCAGGAATTTTTGCCCCCAGGCTTTATTTGCATTTAATTATCGCAGCTTGGATTTCCTCTACTGCATGCATGGAGGTTTAGTCTGCCTCATTCCATCCTCTGTTCTGAAATAACATTAGTACCTGTTAATGATTATCATTGTCAATTATGTATTCTGGTTACATGCACATTATAAGAAATATCAGTTTGTTTCAATAAATCTTCAAAAGGCAGCCTAAACCTGTGCCTTATCTTCTTTCTGCTTTGTAATTTATTTATTTTTATGGCTATGATATATGAAAGACACTGCTTGCTCCCAGGGACTGTGAATGGGTATCTACTCAGCACTTCAATACAGAGTTGACAGGCAGAAAGGGTTTTATTTAACATAGTTTTCCAAATGATCTTAGATGGTCATGTGTCTCAAAGATACACAGAGAAAGAAGTGAGGAATACAGTATACAAGAAAACCTAAACGCATAGTGAACTCATAGATGGTTTAGTGTGAAGTGTACCAAGTTGCTGAGTATCTGATGCTCACAGTATAGCTATTCTTTTTTTTTTTTTTTTTTTTTTAATTATGATTATTATTTGCTAGGATAATAATTTCACTGTAGTCCTGACCTGGCAAAGGACTGGTTCTCTAACTTCTCATTGGCTTGTAGGGAACAAGAGTAGTCCCATATAAAAAAACAAATCTGCATTTTTAAAGGGAATTTTGTTCTGAGGAGTTGTGCAAACTTGATGTTTATGCCATTTGCCCATGCAAATTTTCGGAGTTATTTTCATTCGCTGGACAGGCACTGAAATGTCCACTCCAAAAGGAATACTTTAACCAAGCATTCTTTATGTGGTCTTCAATTAATAAACAGGAATATGCCTTTCTAACCCTGTGGGTAATGATTTTTCTGTTTGCTGCTACTGTATGTAACCTAAATGAATGGGGCATTTATATACTGTCCTTTCATCTGGGATATCAAAGCACTTTATAAATATGGGCCAATTGGTCTGATGTGCAACCACCGAATTGTGGCCTTCTCGGGGGTGGCATGCGGTTGATGTTTTGGCTGGCAAAGCACATTTGAAAATCAGGAACTGTTGGTTTTCTGAGTTGGGCTATGTTTGGAGGTGGGGTGAGACTATACCTGCTCAACACTGGGAAGCAACACCACTGCCTACTTTCCAGCTAGGTAAAGTATGGGCTTTGGCTAAGAGCATGACCAAGGCATCTTCCATTACTGTATCACTAATTTGAATCCAGATTGAGACAATGGCTGTCAAAAATCATTGCCATATGGTAAGCTGGTAAATTGCCACAGGAAAATGAGCTTGGTGGTCCCAGATTAGTTTCATATGGACAGGTGTCTACACCACAAAACCACCATCATAACTGCTGTAGCTGCTGGCTTTCAGAAAGGAGGTCCAGGACTGAAATGCAAGTGAAGATTCTAGAGGTGGGGTCTTGCGAGCAGAGAGATGAAGTTGTTTGCATCTGTTGAGGTGTTTCTTGGCATGTATGTCCACTTCAGTTTCCTGAGCTGTCAGCTAGCTTGTAAGGTGCTCTCTGTCATTATTGTGACAAATGCTTTCTCTCATCTTCATAGAGAAGCCCTATGCCTCCCCTGCTTCTACCCTGTTAAATGACGGTCACGAAAAAATCAGTGGGAAGTGTGTATCAAAGGTATTAAGTTCAGACCACACAAGTGGTCTTTAACTTCTTTAGTATGTCTTGGAAAAGCCTCCAGGAACAGAGGGCTGGAAGAACCTTCTAGGTCACTGATCCCAACCTCCTGCTATTGTAGGCTTTCACTTTGCATAATCCTTTGGAAAAGCTGACTAATCTTCAAAAATGTGGACAATCACAGGAAACCTCATAACCTCTCCATATAAAAAAGGTGGCAAATCTGTTTTGTTCTTCTTTAACATGTTTCATTCAAGACTTGTAATGAGTTTTGCACACATGGAGCTAAAAACTGCCGTACCAGCATGAAGGAAGAATTACTCTTAGATAGGGACAATTTGGGTGACAGCAAAATCATGAGGCAGACAAAGTTCTCAGTGACCTGAGGACTTGTTAGTGTTAGGTCAGAGGTTGGACTTGATGATCTTGAGGTCTCTTCCAACCTAGACAATTCTGTGATTCTGTGACTTTTACTCCAGTACAGATATCCAAGTCTATACAACTAAATTGATAAGACAGGCAAGAATTAAAACTGGAGTACCTGATTCCTCTTTTTACCTACCCTTTAACACTTTCTGGTTATTGGTGCTAAGAGTACAGGTCCATCTTTGTTCAACGTATCTCACAGGGATTTCTTAAAACTTGTTCCTTCAGGGACTGACACCACTCCTACCACAGTGGATAAAATCTGTCTTTCCATAGATTTTACCAGATATTTAAGTTGAATTGTGTTTGCTAGGTGAATCTAATTCAGGACCAGAAGAGGGAATGCCCGCAGTCCTTATCTTTTGTGCAGATGCTGTATTGGCAAAAGTTAATGACTCTGTGCTTGTGAACTTGTCTGCAAAGCATATGGAATTAGCCATGCCTACAAGGAAAAGAAATCCTGGATAATGAGGTGCAGAGGCCAGATGTTGATGCACTGCGATGGATCATCCCCAAAGCTGTGCAATGCTTGGAGTAAGCAACTGGGATGTTTGGATGATTTTATTTGCTTCTATGGAGAAAGAAAGTAAAACAAACAAACAAACAAACAAACACGTGACGAACTGTAGAGTATGTTTTCTCAGGCCATGGTTCTTAGAAGGGCTCATTTCATACAGTATCTCTGCAGCACACATATAAGGAAAACTGTGAATTCAACCAAAATTCACATGCTTTCTCATCTTTTCAGGATAATCTGGCCTTTAGTGGAAAAGCTGCTTGGCAAATAGGTGGTCAGGCTTTCTAGTTTTCTCACAGTGTCTCTCCTCACAGTGCAGCAGGAAGACTGGGGATGAAAAGAACCGACCTACAGAGAGAGTACCAGTGCTCACAATGGTGCTTTCTAGGGTCTGAGTGAGTACTGGACATTGCACTGGATTTTTAGCTTCCCCAGGCAGGCCTGGCTGTAAGTTGGTGTTCCAAAGAGCATTGCCTGTGAATGTTCTTTTGGCCAGCAAGAAGCTGCAGCCCCTGCCCCTGCTGTGCCTGGCACATTAACATGCTTCCGTGCCGCTGTACTTCTCTAAGATCAGGTGCGTTTGCTTTGTGGTGCTCCCCAGCCACTTCTGCTACAAAAATACTTTTCCTTACTGAAATATGGCATGTCAGCAATGAAATACATATGAACCAGGATGTTTCCTATGACAGTTCGCATCTCACCTTTAGCTCAAGATGTTGTTCAGAGAATACTCCCACAGGCTCAGAAAGGGAGCTGTGCTAGATGGTGTGCTCAGCAGGACTGGCAGATCTTACCCCAAAAGTCTAGGTTTCACAGGCATCTGCCATGACTTGGTTATGTATTTTTAAATCACTTTAGTCGGTTTCCTCTTTAAGATTTTTTTTTTTTTCTGTGACAAAAGAAACCCTTTTCTCATCAGAGTTATCTCATTTAGACATAGACACGGAACTTAAGTGTTTTTCCTTTAGGTCAAGTTAGGGTTGCTTGAACTGGGGATGTGTGCTCATTAGGGGGTCCTGAGATGCCGAGGTCTATCTCAGTTCTGGAAAGCTCAGCTTCATGCAGTTTTTTTTTTTTTTTTTTTTTTTTTTCTTACAAGTGGAGCTTCCAAAATCCTGTAGACTCATATATATGTTTTTAAACATGACTGAACTTGGGCTTTGGAGAGCAAGGATAAATACCAAATTTGGGGTTGTCTCTCGACCAAAATTTTGAATGTCCTGAAGATTGCAGTGCTTGGATTTCATTATAAATGACAAAATTCAGGATAATAACAATGTTGGTGTGCACATCTTGGCTGACTCACAGCAACACTCCACATTTGGATTTTTGATTGAGCCCCATCTCTAATTATAATGCCACAAGGACTGGCTGAGAGCAGTGCCTCCATGACGTTGTATGCAATGTGTTGGACTGTACATTTTATTCCAAACCTCTGCTGCTATTACATTGAAAGTATTAGCTGTAGTGTGAGCTATCCGGGGATTATTTGGGCTTTTAGTAATCGTTTCTGAAGGTGTATCCACTTTCATAATGCCCAGAGAAGTTGAGCAACATTTTTTTCTCAGAATGGGCTCTTTGTCTCTATGCCCGTGTCTCCGGTATAATTGACACCTACAGAACAGATGTATAGACGGATGCAGGGTTTTTCTTTCTTTTTGCTTTGGATTCCTTACTGTCTCCCTTCTAAGCTGGGTTAAAGCATGACTTCACTTGTTGACTCATTTATGGACTTCGGCAGCTGCCCCTTGGCTCTTCAACATCGCTGCTTCACCAGTCCGGCGCCCCTCGTGTTCCTGGTGGCATCACAGCTCCTTCTGACTTTGGTCTCCTGATATTCCTGGCCTAGCACAGACTACCCAGCTGGCTGTGTTCCTGGCTTCCTTGTTAACGACAAAATGCTGTCTTTTTACAACTCAGTTTCTTTCCATAAAGTTAATCAAGCAACCCTCCTTTTACAAGGCAGCTGACCTTTTGTTCTTTCCTCCTTCTGGCATGCTTAAAGTTCACAAAGCTGCCAGAATCCCCCTCCCCTTTTTAAGGCAGTCTCGTGAGTAAAAAAAGCAGCTCCTACAGGAATGAGGAGCTTCTTGGCATATAGAGGAACCATCCCCAACAGGGTGCGTGCATTGTGCCCTTAAAAAGCTTCCTCTTTCCATTAAAATACATCATTGGAGACACTGGTGTATTTCTACTAGAGATGAGTCCAAACCATGAGTCTGAGTCCAAACATAGTTAAAGTATGATGTTACTTAGTTGGGAGTCAGAGCTCAATATATGCTTTTTGGCTTGAGCTGGTCTCCTGTTTGCGCAGCGCAACTCAAAGAGCATCGCCGCGCTGTTGGGAAAGCTGCTGACACAAGTAAGAAACCGAGTGGTAAAGGCTTGTCATCAAACTCAACAAACCTGAAGGCAAACTGGAACCTGGCGTCATGAGTAATTGTGACCCCCTGCCCAGCCACATGGAGCAAACTTTCTCCTTTCAATAATCACCAGGTTTTATGAACAACAACAACAATGAAATCATTTGCAGATGAAGTAGAGCAAGATCTCCCTGCCTTCATCTTGTTGGAAAAAAAAGAAAAATCTCCTTCTTTGGACTTAGTCTGCCTGCATCTTTGCTGTGTACTGAGCTGCAAACGGTGGCTTTTCATTTCTTTAATTGACAAACACCATCCCCTAAACATTTCCAGGCACAGTCATTTTCTTTTCTCAGGTTTACTCAGTGGTTCTTACTGAGGTTTGCATTTTTCCATGCATATGCTGAGAATATACGTGCCCCTACAATCTCATCTCTTGTGCTATGAGAAGTTTTGATAATGTAATTCATAAACAACTTCATTTTCTGGGTCTTTCTCTTTTTGCAGCTATCCTGTCTTTGGCTACTTGCTCCTCCCTTTGCAGCCAGCTGCCCTATTTACTAAATACCGCAGAACTTTCTGAACTGTAGCATTTCATTCCATTTGTCTCTCTTCTTAAGGGGCTGATCTGTCTTAAAGAGATTTTTCTCTTTTAAAAATAATTTTGCTGTGGTTTTACAGTCAGCATGTCTTCCCCATTGCCCCCACCCCATCCCCCCCCCCCCCCCAAAAAAAAAAAAAAAAGAAAAAAGAAAACACACACAAAACAAAACCCTGCAGGGCTATTTCTTCTCCTTCTTCCATGATTATGTTGATATAAAGACATTGATGCCAATGAAATTATTCCTTTTTCATGCTGGTATATAAGAGAGGGAGCTCTGTAGGATGGGACATGCTCAACACCTTCTCAAAAGCATGGCCGGGGCCTGGGCCAGAAGGTTATCTCCATCTATCAAAGGGATCTCAAAGTGCTCTTTCATCTTCAATCTCTCAAACAGAGAATACAACCATCTGCTAGCAGGATGCAACTACCCACAGGCTGAAATCTAGCAATGCATTTAACATGGAGGAGAAGGCAAAAGGAGCACAACAGAGCCCTTTAGGAATGTAAGCAAGGAGTATAGTGTCCAGCTGAAATTAGTGTTACTATTTGCTTCGTGGAAACACTTGGGAAGCCCAGCCAAATTCAGGGCTCCAGTCTAGAAGAGCAGCCGCAGTGAGGGCAGTCTCTGTTCCAGGGCGCTTGCAGTCCCAGTGACAAATAACAATCAGACCGCGGGCCAGCAAGAAGTTGAGCCAGGCAGAACTAAAATATCCCTGTTGGAGCGTGGTCCCATGAGACCAGTGTTATGTCTTACCAGAAACAAAGAGAAGAGCACATTTCCAGTCTCAAAGACTTCTCTGTCCCATTAAGGAAAACTCCAGACTACAATTAGAAAAAAAAAAAAAAAAAAAAAAAGGCAAGAAAAAGAGACACAGCCACAGCGTGCCAGTTTGCGTCCTAAATGCAGTTTAAAAAAAAAGAGGGCATGCTCCCAGGAGAAGGCTGCTAGCACCCTTTCAGGCTTGTAGCTCTGGTTACCTTTCTCAGGAGGGTGGGAACATGTCCCCAGAGGGAGATTATCCCTGCCCCAAGCCCAGGGCCCCTGGGTAAATATTGACTCAGAGCGAGGAGAGGCTGAATCACTCCTTCCTGCCCCGCCAAGGTGTCTCCCTCCACCCAGCGGGTGTCCAAGCCCACCCTGCGCAGCCCAAAATATCAGATGGGAGTTGGCACTGGTGGTATTCAAGGGACGCGGACTCCGATGGAGAGACAAGAGTGCCTCTGTTTGTGTAGGGCTGACGTGTTTGTTTGCTCTCCGAGTGGGTGAATGTCTTCTCAAGCCGGTTATTCAGGAGGACATGCAGTAGGAAAGGTGGGCAGGCAAATAGTCAAGGGACTGGGGAGCTCCTAGCACTGTTCTTCCACCCTCATTGTGTGCTTCTCACCCCATTTTTTGACTGCTGGTACACAGCTGATAAAGGCATTGTGCCACCATTAAGAGCAAAGGAAGGGCCTGGTTTCATGAAAACTATGCTCTAAGGTGCATTAAAATGGCAGTGAATTTGTTAGAAAGAGCAGGGAGAAGATCCAGTGCCAGTGGTCCAACTATTGGCGGCTCAGGATTCAGCCATAAGGCATTATGACTATGTGTCATATCCGCAGATCTCTTGAGGTCATAATCAAAGGGTAATAAAGCAAAGTGCGGAGAAGGCTCAGGAGCAAGTGGTGGTGACCACTGGCTGAAGCCGTGAGCAGGTGTCACATTCATTTGGGTGGCTACTGGCTTGTGTAATTGAACAGAATGTAGGGGAAGGCTAAGGCTGTAGTCACAGAACAGGTCTGGGTTTCATTTCAAGTCTGCTGCAGATTTCCTAACTGGGTTCCAGGCTGTAGCACATAAATGACACCTTCCTCCTTCACCGAGCTGCACAAGGCTCAGTGTTGGAAGGTTTCAAAACTGATTGAAGATCTCAGAGAAAAAAAGAACAAAAAGTAGGAACAAAAAACATATGCTATGGACCTCTTTATATATATGGGAAGCGCTGTATTTATATATTTCAAAACTGGGCACTGGGTTACATTTTCATTCCCCAGTACAAAGGCAAATACATTCCAAACAAAGCAATGTTGTTTCAACAAAGCAAGGGTTGAAATCTCTCCAGGGCTTCATTCTGTCTCATTTAGATCGGGCATAAGATCTTAAAGCAGAGTTTAGTGGTCGGCCGATCATGTTCCTCTGGGAAATGACAGAGTGGTAATTCAAAAAGGGTAGTGAAGTACAGCATTGTCTTGGTCTGCAGGACTGTTCTTCAATAAAACCAGAGGCTCACCCGGCTTACAGGAGAACATTTTGTTCCAAAGGAGCTGTGGCTCTTCATTAAACAAAAGAATTCACCTCCGGCTAGACTTGGGTGTAAAATGAAAATGTTCTTGAAGACAAAATGTCTTTGTGAAGACAGCATTTCCATGATTCCTGCCACAATTGCCTGGGCATATCTAGCATCTGAAATGAAAGTTAGGACAAAAGGTATATCTTCAGGGCACCATCTTGCATTGGACATGTGTTAAAAATTTCATTCAGACTTGGGAGGGGGTTTCAGTTCAGGCCAGGAGCCCTGAGGAGGGAAACAAGCACCCTGTGTCCTGTCTGGCCATGGGCTGGCACTCACCCACTCTGCACTGAGGACCCAGATTAGATCACAAGTAAAACTAATCTTTCAGGACTTTCCCGAAAGCCTTTCCTTGGAGTAAACAAGCTCTCCCACATCTGACACAAGCGATTGGGAAAGAATCCCAGGGTATCTAAATACAAAGGGTTGTGAGATATGCCTCCTCCCCTCCGACTCTCCCAACACACTCTGGTTAGTTCACAAAAAGATGCAGTAAGGTCATTCCGGGAGATAACTCATGTCCAGACTGGCATAATTCAGGTGTTCAGATATGGCTGTCTCCCATCTAGTTGAACTCTATAGGAAAGATACAGCCCGTGCAGTTCTTCATTGTATGAACACTCTAAAAAGCACCTCAGGCTGTGCAGTTTCAGGGGATTTTTGTTACAAGATTATTTTCCTAAAAACGGCACCATCCCTCTGGGGATGAAGCATACTGGGAAATATATGAAAATTTAATGGATTCTGCAAGTTAGTTCCTAGTTTTCTCATATACTTAAGATAATTCCCTTATCATCTTCAGATCTAGGGGCTTTTTACAGCCAAAGTGTCCACCTTTAGCTAGACAAGGAGGTTTTGGCCTGCAGACTCTTAGGCAGCACAACAGCCAAACTAATCTTGTAGACATGCTATGTCTAGTCATGTCTAGTCTCCTGTGTTATGTCTAGTCATGGCCTCATGCCAAGCCACCCTCTTTCATCCAAATATTGATGACCGGTGAAGGCCAACAGCCTTGGTTCTGCTAAAGGTTGGATAAGAGACTTACCACACTCTTTTTCATTGTCTTTTGCATTTAGGTACTGTTTCAAGAGCTTGAGAAAAGGTACAAGACAAGGATTGCTAGACTATCAGTCTTCTATGATATAAAATTCTTATAATAGAATAATAATTCTATTCTTATAAGAATAATAATTCTTGTAATGGACTATAAAACTTAGCCGAAGCCTTGTGCTAAGGCAGTCAGAAGTTGAATACCAGTGAAAGACATGGTCTCTGTATTTCAGAGGGAAATACTGCCATGAGAAGTCCTTGATGATAATCCCACCTATAGCATAACATGTCACAGGTTTGGGGAAGCCCAGTCTGAATGTAGTGTACTTCATTGATCAGCCCAAGAAGAGCCATACAGCGTAGGCAACAGAGGCTTGTCCACTGCTAGTTGAACAATGTCCTTAGGAACCTGAAATCTTATTGACTCATGTGTACTGAATTTCCAGACCTGACTCACTGGCTACAAAAACCATAGGATTGCATGCTGTGTCTCATACTTTTCCGGAAAAAAAAAAAAAAAAAAAAAAAAAAAAAAGATTAATGTAACTACGTTTGGTTAATAAACAGTTGAATTTTCTTTGAAAGCTTCAGAGCATATATGTAAAGAAAATAAACAAATCAACAAATCTCAATCAGCAAAGAAAAGAAAATGTATGGAATTTCAGAATTTCAGGTTTGTTTCTATAATGTTTCTGGTTACCTCAGACTTTCGGTTAAAGGCAAAAGAGACATCTCCTATCTCTCTCTCTTTTTTTTTTTTTTTTAATCTCTTAATACTTTCTGAATTTCATCTGATTGATGAATTTATACTAGGACCACACATAACAGGAAGTGGTATTGAGAAAGGTGTGAAGAGTACCACCACACAGATTGTGTTATCTGGCTCATTAGTATCAAAAATCTGCTGTGTAAATGGAAATACTTCATCACGTAATGTAAAACTAACCTGGGAAACTAATTGCTATAGCAGTTGAAACCAGAACCTCTCCAAAGAAATGAAAAAGAAAGAAAAAGAAAAAGAAAGAGAAAAAGAAAAAGAAAAAGAAAAAGAAAAAGAAAAAGAAAAAGAAAAAGAAAAAGAAAAAGAAAAAGAAAAAGAAAAAGAAAAAGAAAAAGAAAAAGAAAAAGAAGAAGAAGAAGAAGAAGAAGAAGAAGAAGAAGAAAAATAAAAAATGAGAAAAAGGGAAAAAGGAAAAAAAAAATAAAAAGAAAGGAAAAAAGGAAAAAGGAATGAGATGGGCAGTTTACAGTGTTAATAAGAACATAATAAGGGCATTTAAAAACACAATAGTTCTTATTAAGGAAAGAAAACAGGACACTCAGAAGAATTAAATGTGATGGAAGGGCTATCTGCCTGAAGATAGGAAAAGCCTTTCGGGTTTCTCTGCGGTGTAGCTAATGGACAGATCCAAAAAGGTAATTGAGTATCCACTCTAATTCCAGTTGCAGTTCATGTGTTTGTAGTCCTCTTTAATGATCTTAAATAAAATTTGTTGGTTTGTCTTGTACAAAAGGTGACCCTAGACAGTGTAAACATCTCTTTGGGGCCAAAAAATCTCATTCATTGGTGGAACATCAGGGCAATTTCCTACAGCAGACCATGACATTACAGCTAATGAAGAACTGAGAGCAGCTTCCTTGGAGGCAGCAGCTACTGACCGTTCACTGAGGCAAAACACAAGAGCAGAGGGATTTCTGGTCTGATCAGCTACAATGCTTTCCTCGCTTTGCTTTTTCCCCGTCTCTCTGGAAGTAGCCAACAGTCAAATTTTAGTTTCAGAGGACCTAAACCCTCTCTCCAGCCACTTCTCCATCCTCAGCGAGTTGCTAGGAAGGGGAACCTGTGTGGGTGAAGAGAAAATGCCCTTGCAAGGCTACAGTGAACATTAGCCTTGCAGTCTCTTTATACATAGCAGATTTCCGCACTCTGCCTTATTTCTGTGCTGCAAAAGAGAAAGAAAGATGGCTTTCCCAGTTTCAGAAGAAGCATAAATACAGGGGTAGGGTAAAGGAGCCATTGCAGGGCTGTGTCGGCAACGTCAGTTGATGGGGAAGATGAAAGCTCCTGGCTCTGCCGGGGGCCCTGTCAAGGCATGTCATTTTTCATGTGTCTGGCCCCCATAAAGTGCAGCCTGTGTGCGACTCGTCTGTGCAGCACTTTGAGCACAGCGGGAAAAATGTGTTAGGCAATGAACAATGCCACGAGGAATCGCAGGCTGCCCAACAGCATTACCTCTCCAATGTGCCTACCTCCTCTTCCCCCACTCCTCCACGTTGAGATGTCAGGGCATCCGCAGAGGCTCTGGTGTTGCAGGAAGCAACAGGAGCTGCTAAGCACTTCAAGAAATCTGGATTTGTCCCGTAGGTGTCAAAGGAGGACCTCAGGTTCCTGGAAAATCTGGTCCCAAATGAGTGTAAAAATGCACATTTTGTCAGGAAGTGAATAAAGTCTCACTGAAATTAAGCCAGAGACAAAGATGAAACAGCAGATGGCCCATGACAAATTGTGAGAACAAATTTGTTCGCATGACATGGGAATAAGTATGTACTCATAACAGACTGTTACTCAAGAAATTTTGAAACAGCACAACTCCACAGGAGTCATAATGTGATTAGTCACATAAAGCCAATCAAGCTAGGCCTGGTGTATTGTACCTGGAAAAAAAAAAAAAAAAAAAAAAAGAGAAAAGACCCCCTTAGCAGAACATAATAATAATAATAATTTTAAAAATAATAATAATCCAAAGATTATTACTGCACAAGTAATGTGCACACAACTGCACAAGTTTATGAAGTTGCTCCAAAGTTGCTTTCTGTTGCTCCAAAATTCGTAAGTGATCTAAAATCTTTAGGGTAGCTCAAGGATTGCTATTAGGATGCTCAAAAAGTGAAGAGCCAATGGAAGGAGTCTTGCTGAAGTGACTCAACCAGGTTTAATCTCACAGCAGAGAGACAGAGTCAGGGTATTTTTGATGAAAGGTCTTGGCCTCTGAAACAGACTTTGCCACATTCTCCATTACTGCATGGTTCTGGTAACACAATTATTTCCAAAATCTTATTTTATTTTTTTTTAAATTGTGGGAGTGAAGAGCGAGTTTGAGTTTCATAACTAGAAGAACAGTGCTGATTTTGAATGCTGTGATCTATTGATGTGTCATTTTTTTCAAATTAATTTTTCATACCAGACCCCTGAGATTTAACACCCATATTTAATTGCATTAAATCACTTGGTTTTTGTTTTGTTTTGTTTTGTTTTGTTTTTCAATAAGGGTTTTAATATCTGGCATATCTATATACATCTGGGATATTTCCATGTATGCAGAGAAAAATAGATTTTTAGGATAGAAATGTGATTTGCTTTATTTAAAAGATACTTTAGAATAAGCTTACCTAATACTTTTATGAATTAGACATGCACTCCTAAGCTCCTCACTCAAAAACATGTCAGGGTTCAGAGCCCTTATTTGTTTGGATTCTTAGAAAATTAAGGTCTTGACACAATGTCTGGAACCAGATTGAATTTCTGAAATCACACGTAGGTAGATATGGACCAGGAGTGCTCACAATGATGATTTTGTTCAGAGCTATTCTAATGCAATGTCCAGCAGTGTCTTTAATCTGGTGCTGGAATTTCATCCCCTCTAAACTTGTATTACAGTATGAAGCCCTTCTAAGCTTGACTACAGACCAGCAGTGGAAAGAAACACCACTCTGTATCCAAATCAAAACTGAGCAGCACAAAAGGATTGGCTTTTGAGAGGCTAGATTCAGATTCCTAAGATGGAATTTGTCCGTGCAAAAGAAATACCACCCTTGCTTACGCAAATGCTGCTATTGGACTTGCATTTACCACAAGCTGCCAGGACTTCAGTTTCACTTCTAACCAGAAAGAGGAGGCAGGAGTATATTTAGACTTTCTTGGGAAGCAGCTGCAATATGAATTGGGAGTGTGTGCACGCATTCAGGCTCGCAGGAACACACAAGCACTCCGCTAGCTCAAGAGCAACTGCAGAAACCGAAGCAGAAAGGAGGGTGTACATAGGCCTCCTGCAGTTGCTGCATCACTGGAGTGACCACAATACTCATTTCAGCATCTGAACATCCTTATCATCGAAACAGGTCGTCTGATCAGTGCTGACTCACTTGGAAGATTATCACCTGCTAAACTTCCAGCTCATTTCTCGAAGCACTGCAGGAGCCTGAGCCTCTGCTCTCTTGCACCTTACACCTTAGCTACACGATTTTTTGCCATCCATGGGAGCACAGAGGCAACGCTACCCACTTACAATTCTGATTCAATAGGAATTTCCTCAATACATCGATATACAAATCACCTAATTTCCGCCATTTAGAAATTAGTTAGCCCAGCTAAGATAGCTGATTTATGAGAAGTGCTGGATGGGAAGGGACACTCCAGAGCATGTGTGTCACACCCTTCTTAGGGACCTGATAGCCTGGGACAGCTTATCCTCAGAGGTGCTTCTTTCTCTGCAGGAACCCAAAAGACTGGCTTGCACTAGATGCCAGATAAATGGCTCAAGTCAGATGAGCTGAGTCCCATGCAGCATGCCAGTCAGTGGAAAATCACGCCTTTGCTTTTCCCTCAAGGTTTCTACTTCACAGACCTTTCCCTTGTTAGCTGACAAAAGACTAAGAAATCAGTTTGCAGCAATTTGCCTGCAAGGCAGATAAAATCAGTAGTCAAACAAAAGCAGCTAAGATAGCCAAGACTGCCTGAAAAGCTAAACTCATGCTCTTCTCATACAGATGAATACATTTAAAATAACTTTAGTTTCCCCATTCTCACAGGCAACCCATTAATCTTTTGGTAACAACCATCATCATAGGCGGGTAGCATAGCAGGAAATCCTCTGCTCCCTCTCATTACTGTATCACCTGGCTTATTTACAGTCCTGTGAGGATCCTAAGTCATCTCAGAGGTGGCACGTAGAAGTATTTCCCTGTTACTTGTAAATGGGGAACACAAAGATGTTCCCTGTTTCCCTATGGGGAAGCTTCCATGCTTTCTCTATGGGAGATCCATCCTAGGTCATCTTATTTTTAGGCATAGAATTTCTCTTTTGAAATTTAGGCATTTCCAGGACATGGTGTCCATTGCTGAGTTAGTTATCCTAAGTTATTCCCATTTTCTTTATTGTCAGCAAAGAGAAGAAGATACGTCTCTTTGAGAATAAAAGATGCAGTTAGAAAGGGTGCTAGACAGAATTCCTCTCTAGAATAGAAATAGATATTCTCATCTAGGCACCCTTTCCTGTGAAAGGCTGAACCAGATGATCTTTCAAGGTCCCTTCCAACCTGGGATGTTCCATGATTCTCTATATATTTCTAATTCTAGCAATAAAGAGGTGATTCAGCTGCCCTGTTGGCAGAAGTTTGCTTTAGCATGAGATGTATTACTTGCCAGAACTATTTAATACACTGCCTGAGAAGAAAGGCCAGGAAATCAGGTGAGATGTAGACAACTATGCTGTAGACTGCTGAAGCTAAAGATGACATGAAGCCCATTCCAGTAAACCAGTCCTAAGGGATAAGACCAAGCTCCCTTATGTCCACAGCAAGAAGTATCTCTGAAAATATTCAGAGAGCTACAGGCTACATGTCTAAGACTTCTCTTGGGGACTTTATATGTACAACATAAAAAATGTAGGTGCTTTCAGAGAATGTCTTCACATTGACATTTACCGTTCAGTTATTTAGAAGAATTGAATCCCAACCCAAGTTTTGTGGGTTCTAGATTAATTTCCATAACTGGTAAACTTCCTTTTCTTCTAAGCTAGAAGCCTGCTTGAACAGTCAGTCTTTGTATGTGGGAGTAAGCAAAGCAGACTGTAGGCATATGTGGCTGGATGCACAGGAAGATACTGAGGGATCATGCACAGCTGGGCTTTTATGTTTAGAGGAGGTCTCTACACTTGCCTGAGCACCTTGACTTCAGCATATCTCTTCTCTTCAGGTATCCATCCAACCCTGCTCACCTACAGCTCTGTATAGGTGTAAATCTATTATTGCCAGAATATGAGCGTGCTCCTGAATGCTCCAGTTAAGAAGGATCTCTTTCTGTCAGAGCTGTACAAAAAATACCTCAAAAACAAAAACAGAAGAGTTGTGATGAGTTGCAACATTCAGATTACACAAACAAAATTGGAAGGGAAGGAAATATGCAGAATCACCCTGTTGTATACGATAAGCAATTGTGTCAGCTTGCTGACATGCTTCATCATGGTTAGGTCTTCCATATTCCTGGGCTTCGTCCAACGTGTCCTAGCAATTTTGTCCATGGAGAAAAAACAACTGACCCTAGCTGACCCTGTTTTAAGGATTTGGACTAGACTGTCTCCAGAGGTGGCTTTCAGGCTCAGCAATTCTGTGATTCTACAATTTTCGTACTCGGCTTGGGCCGCTGGATGCAGAGCAGTCAGGTCAGATCCCATCCAGACAAGCAAGTCTCCCCGGGTGCACGGGCTGCACTGCATCAGCTGCGTGCACACCCGGCTGCTGAGCGGAGCTGTGCAATAGCTTCCACATGTCCTGGATGTGCCGGGCTCCCTGTGCGGGTACCCAGACGCCCATGTGGAATTTCTTAGATGGAAGTATGGGAGCCTGATCAAGCTGAGCAAGATGTGCTTAAAAGGCTACATGGCATAAATAAATCTTGAGGGGGGATTAGGGAGATGACAGGGCTGTGGCTTCTGATAGGGAAGCCATGCTATGTTTGGAAAGACTGCAACTAAAAGGAAGAGCCTTTGGTGACCAGATTTTTGTCTCTATTTTTGTCTGTGTTAGTTACTGCTCCTTGTATTTTAATCCTGATCAGACTTTAACCATTTAAGAATCATTTGTGACACTTATTTGTCATAGTGCTAGACCAGATTATCCCAGGGTTTGTTGAGCCTCCTCTCCTCTCCAACATATTGAAAAACATTACTCTTAATTTGGTTTGTTTGGCCAGTGTAGACAGGGATTAGCAATGCTATATATGGACCATAAACACTGCTCTGGTTAACACTACAGTTGAGCCAAACCTGAACCTTTCATCTCACCCTTTGCAAGCTTTGGTGGTTTGGATGGAAGTGGCACCTGGATTTGAACTGTGCTTTATTTTTGTTTTTGTTTTCAAAAACCCAAACCCAATCAATAACACTTTGGAAAACCAACATCCAGCATCCTCAGCCCACCTCTAGCGAACAGGAATTGAGCTCCTGTGTAGGCAGTGGCTTTGTGTTGGGAAGAGAGCCAATACACAAAGGAAGGAAACTGTCTCAAGCAACCTGCAGTAACTTTCCATAAAAATCTCAGTGACATAAGGGCATGCTGAATTTTGTGTCATAATCCCCTCCAACCAACATGTGTGTTTGTTTAGGGAAGACATGGTGGTCTCGTGGAACAAAGATGGACTTTTGTAGGCTGCATGTCTAATTGGTTTGGTGTTAGAAAGACAAGGAAAAGCCTTCATTTGCTTTTGACACACAGTTTCAGTTTGCTATCTGGAATACCAAACCAATCTGTAATAAAAACAAATTTCTCACAGCATCAGATATTTTAGATGCCAGAAATAATAATAGTATGATGTTAACACCTCAGTGTTTGGCTTTCTTTAGGTTGTCTTAACCTAGATATATCTACTCATTTCTGTCTTTGTACCCACATAAGTACTTCAAAATTTGCACCTAATTGCATCAGAAGTAGCTTTGAAATCCATCTGTCTTATGCAGACCATTCTTGTAGCATCTCACCACCTCCTGTGTAATGCATTCCCAATGCTGAAATAAAGATCCTGGCCATGGTATAGTAATTCCATGTATGCAGATCTTTGAAGCTGTTGAAAGGCTGATGTTTTCTAATATGTTTCTGGCTCTCAGAATCGTTGTAAAAGTAAGATCATCTTTACCATGCAGTATTTACCAACTGGGCACAGTGGGTACAACACCTAGGACCATAGAATGACTTGCCAGGTTTTTGCACATCCCCCAGAGGCTACTTTATCATCTTACACGGTATAATGTGGACTCAGTCCAAGCATGAATGTTTCTGATGATTTCAGTGGACGTTGGAGGAGGTCCACTGTGCTGCTTGTAGACTGGCATAGGCGTCAGTCTGAGTTGCACAGCATCAACAGCTTCTTTCTCAGCCTCTGCTTTGCTGATTCACATAGCTGAAGCTGATAAATATCTACAGGCAAGGATCTGCATATAAATTGAATTGGATAACTTGTCAAGCTTCCATGCAAAAAAATAAAATTGTTGAAGAGTTTAAGCCACCAACTAGCTTTTGCTGCTTCTAGTGTTGACCTGTACAATCAAATCATAATGCTGAAAACTGGGACCCGCTATCAAGTAACAATTAACTGCAGCTCCAGCAGCAAATACACCTCACACCTGCACAGGAGATCTGAGTCAGTTAGGACACTACCATCTAGCTCCACAACTGGCCAGGAATACACACTAGGTAATTCACTATCTAATATATACCCATGAAATATCAGTCAGAACAACGTGAAGTTCTGCCCATAGGCTTTAAGAAGAACGAGACTGGAAGGATAATTTATATTTATTTAGCTGCATGTTTACCTACAATGTTCTCTTACCTTAGAGTTTATCTAGTTGGCCTACAGAAAGTATCACTAGCAGAAATTCTCCTGTGCTTCAAAAATGCCTAGTCCCATTGAAGTTAAATCAAACATCAGTTTATATATGTGTGACTCAATGCCCATGATGTATCTTCCTTGCAGACTCAGAGCCTTGCACACCAGATGCCCCACCTGCCGCCACTTCACCACCAACTTCTGAAGATCCTGGACCTTTCACAGCTCCAACATCACCCTCTTCTTCCTCTGATCCTGGTACTACATCATTTTCACCGCCATTACCTGCCTGTGTTGCAGCCTTACATCCCAAACCATCTCCTATCTCACCATCAACATCAGCTTCTGCTGGCACAGTTCATGCTGGACTCCATTCTGTTCCTGCACCCCCTGCCTCTACTTCATCCCTGCACCCTGGGCTTTACCTGCCCATGGTCCCACCTGGCGGTGCCACCCACCTCATCAACTGGCTGCCCTTCCTTGCCTCTGCTACACTCGCCACCATTCGAGGGAAGGAGGAAGACCAGCCACCCGTAAGGACATGCTCCCTGGAAGGTGTGAAGCGATGTAGCAGCACGCCCCCGCAGCCCTCCCGGGATGGAAATCACCAGGGGGCATCTGGAGGAGATGGAGCTCCAGAAACCACGTCCCTGCCATCGGCTGCTCACGCCATGCCCCCGAGCTCCGAGCAGGCATCGGCAAATGTGAGCGACATCCTGGCAGAGCTGCGGACCATGAACAGCCATCTCTCTGTCATCGCCCGAGCCCTGACCCAGCTGGCGGCATCACTGGCACCGCAGCAGGAGACGCGTGGCACCCCACCTCCATAGTGCCTGGCTCCACACCAGCTCACCCTGCTCATGGTCACATTAAGTGTGGACATCACAGGGGTGATTTTAACTGGGGACACCCCACCAGGGGTGTTTGGAGGAAAGGGACTCTGCAAACTTGCCCATATGGTCTGTGCCATTTCAGTTCACTCTCTGACACAGGCTGTGACAAACCTGACTGTTTGTGTTTTTTCCTACTTGTTTATTTCCTCCTTGTAAACAGCTGCATATATTAAAAAAGAATAGTTTTGTGGTCTTGTTAATAAAATTGTTTATATTTCTTGCGTTCCTTTCAGATGTGCTTGCTCCCCTCCTCTCATCCATTAACCACACGAACACTCAGAAATTGGTGAGGTTTTGCACAGAAAATGTGGAAAATCTGAAGTGGTGAGAAATTACCCACGACAAAATGCTCAGAGAGGTGACAAAACCCCTCAGAGCAGCATGGGAACTATAGACAGGACAGGAAACTATACAATACAAATCTGCAAATAAATTCCTGTTTCTCTCAGGCCAAGCTGTGTGGTGCAGCTCCGTTGAAGCTGGAACACTTCCCAGTGCCTTAAATCTCAGGGTAATTGTAATTGCCAAAACAGGTAAAGGCTGTGATATATTGTCCAAAATACAATGCGAGGTAGCTCTCTCAGCCATATTTGGTCTGAAGAGCTACCAAACATCTTCCTCAATTTCTCATCCTTAGAGAGCCTGAGCTGAAGGCAGTGCAGAACTTGGCTGGAATCTATCAGGTTTCTTTCTTTTTTTTTTTTTTTTTTTCTTTTTCTTTTTTTAATGGACCGAGCTAATTTACACCAATTATTCAGGCACATGTGGATCAATCCACCAGCTTCTCCTTATTGCTAAGCTGTAGTGGTTTGCCTACAGGTGGAACTGAAGGTGTGAAACCTTAAGCAGTCCTCCTGGTGGATAGTCGGCACTGGAGATATGGGGAAGAGGGCACTGATATCTCTCATCCCTCCAAAATTTGTACCCTGAGGAGCAGCTGGTGAGGTTCCCTTGGCTGCTGCCCAGCTTGGCAGCAAAATATTTTGGCCTGTCAAGCAAATATGCAGCAGTCAAAATAAAATATTGTCCTGAATATGGGCCAAGCACAGGGCCAGTGGAGGCTGAGCTGGGCCACATGGCTGATAACGCTTTCATCCCAGTGAATTAAAGTGAACAAATAGCAACAAGAGAAAAGAAAGCCCTCTGTGAAGTTCGGTACAAGCTCGCCTTAATTTAGCAGTGTAGCCCTCAGATATCAGGATCTGAGGCCATCTCCAGGAAAAACCCAGACAAACAGACAGATCACTAGATAAGATTAAAGAGGAAGTACTCTGTCTATCTGCAAATATTTCTGTTGCAGATGAGCCTAAGCCACAAAGATTGAATGAATATACAAACTTCCCCAAAGCTCAGGTGTATTTGAATTTGAGGTTTTGGTTACTGTATATATATTTATATATAAACGTATCCATATTTTTGTGTCTGTGCCTGAAAGACAAAGCAACTGCCCTGTTCGATCATGTTTCTTTCTAGGGTTGATCAGATTTTTTTTTTTCTTCTGATGTGTTTGGCAAAAAGCTGAAAAGAAAGACATTTCATAGATGGCCTTCCTTACCTGTCAGTGTTTCAAAGAAAATGAGATAAAAGAAATGTCTTAGAAACAGTTTGGCTTTTGATTTGGCTATTGCAGTTTCCATAGGGAATAAAATAAAATAAAATAAAATAAAATAAAATAAAATAAAATAAAATAAAATAAAATAAAATAAAATAAAATAAAATTAAATTAAATTAAATTAAATTAAATTAAAATAAAATAAAATAAAATAAAATAAAATAAAAGAGAGACAGTAAAGTTTTCACTTTCCCTCCTTTTAGTAGACAATACAGGACAGGAAAAATGGGAAAAATTCCATGGTTAAAAACAAACAAGCAAACAAGTGAACAGGAATCTTTTTCATTTTCAACCAGCTTTCCCTCCTTCAGTTTAGCATGGTAAAAACTAAACAGCATATTCTCCCACTCTTGCTGTGATATGACTGATAAGGACATGTCAGTGTAGTTTTACTTGATTTATCTTATTTTTTTTTCGAGTTAGCGACCTTTCACAGCCTTCAATTGATGAAAATCTCAGTGGAGTTTTCTGGACCTGTGCAAGACACGCAGACATATTCCTTTGTGCAGGCAGTTTCAGCAGACTTTACTGTGCAGCTGCTGGTGTTTTATCAACTGAGGCTTCATCTAGGTGTGTAAGGAAATAGGGAACAGTTTACATGACATGTAAAAAGCCCAGAAAAGTTATAAATAGCATTAGACATTCAGCTGTGAAGGCAGTGCTCTTCATTCTCAAGAAATGCCATGACTGCAATCCAGCTGGCAGGGAAGGAAAAGAGCTCTTCTCGAGCCTCTTCCCAAAAGAACCAAGATTTCTCTGGTGCCACAGCCAAAGATATTAGATGCTGAACACCCTTGCTGACTAGACTCCAAGCTGTCTGGTCCTGTGGCATCCTGACGACAAAGCAGGACCAGTGCCTGTAGCCAACTCTAAAGACTTTCAGATGTATTCGGCAGCCACCACCAGCTCTCACATGGGTGCAGCCACTGGCTGGAGAGCCACCAAGGCAGTCTGTCCGTGGGTAGGGATCCCCAAAATGTGGTGCCGTGAGGCCCAGGGTTGATGTTTGCAGGATACACTTCTGCAAATTTGCCTGTAGGGTTTGTGTGCAGCTCCAGGCTGTGGCAATGTCAAGGCCATCTGGGTAAAACCCAGCTCAGATATGTCCATGCAGTCCCAGGGCAGTCTCACTGGGGCACCAAGGGGCTAAGTAAAGGGCCACCTTGCCCATGGGCTCCTCATTCAGTAAAATACATTATATATATATATATCATTTTTGTTTGCTCTTCTTGGCTTTCATCTGCAACCACCTAGATTTGGCTTCAAGCTGCCAGTTCTGCTGCACCTTGCTGAGCTGCTGCTGCACACATGCTACTCCGATGGTCGAAACCTGGAGTGCAGCTCACAAGCAAAAGTCTCTTAAAACATCTGAAGTGGGCAGCAGAGCAGCTGGGGAGGACAGAAACCCCGGTGCAGCTGGCACTGTCCCCACAGAGTGTCACAGCACCTGTGGAGGTGGCACATCCTGCACATCATGCTCCAACATGACATGGCCTCGTGACCCAAGACAAAGAGTCTGAGAGACTTTCCTCTCTTAGTTATTCATTTTGATTTGGAGAGGCCAAAATTTATAATGTTTTAGTGCATGTCTCTGTGTGTGTGCTCAAAGTCCTGTGTAGAAATAACATCATGGGCTCACACTCTGGTTCAATTATTAAAATCTCCTGCAGCCTTCTCTTCTGGGACACCTTCAGTCTCTCCTTACTCCTCCTCTTTCACAGCCTTGTTATTTGTGAAGGACAGAGGCAGCAATCCATGGGGCAAGATTCATTTTACAATTGACAGATGCTACTCTGAATTTCTAGTAAAATCATCAGAAACAGGCCAGATGAGCAAAACTTAAAAGCTAGAGGCGAGGATGTTATTCTTAGAGTTAGGATGGGTGACTATCACATCCCCTTCTGTCTCCACCATCGAAATCCTAAACACACTGATCTCATGTTTCACAGCTGCCTTATAAGCAAATGTTGAGGATAGGTTTCATGTCACCACACTTTAATTATCAAAAACTTGGTTTTCTAGGTTCCTCTTCAGACAAGGGGAGACAAGGTTTCTCAGCGTGTGATTGATCCTAGCCTCAGAAAGGCATTTAAAATGAATAAGATAAATTGCCTTCTGGAAGCATCCATCCCTCTCCCCTGATTATAGACAAAAAAAATTAAGCCAGGTGCTTAACTTCTCGATGGCTCGAAGTAAATGAAAAGGATCCTCTGTTTGGTAATTGCAGTTCACTTCCAACTAGTGAAGCATTGGGATATCACATTAATAGAGCCCTGATAGACGTGTGAGGAGCTGGAAGAGAGGAACAGGGAGCCCAGGAGAATAGGACTGACAGTGAAACTGGAAACCCTGCAAAATATCCAGCTCCAACTCTGGGCCAGGAGAGTTATCCTGTGCCAGGAGAGTACGCAGTGGGACACCCAGGTCATTGCCTTCTCCTAGAGATTTAACTCCTCAGGATGCATGACTGGAAGCTGAGCAACTTTATAGCATTTGAGTGATATGCTCAGTGTCAGCTGCTCCAGCAGGAATTATTTACGGAGTCAGCAGGCTGTACAATATTGTATGAGACTGCAACTCAAGAAGGTGGGGGAAATCACAGGTTTACCCAGGAGGAATAGGAGGCCGGGATGTTTTTTACTTTGTTTTCTCTAGCACAGATTGTTCTTCCAATATTTGTACACACATTCACAGCAAAGACACTCGAATCCTCTGGTAAAATAATTTAGAAAGAAGCAATGCAAGGGAAGGTATTCCTTTGCGATAGCCCAGCTGAAGGCTGGTGGCATGCAGAGCTTGGGAGTGAGCTCCTTCCTACAGACAAGACAGATCTTCAGCATAGCTTTGTCTGGGACACCAAACGCAGGGGCCACCTGCAGATGCTCCTGTGGAGACCCATCTCTGCCTACAAAGCTGTATGGTCAGGGTGCCTCCAGCATCCTCACAGACCTTTCACTACAGCATTTTGTAGAATCACTTGGGTTTCTGTTGAATTTATTTCAGTCTGTGAGCAGTCAGCCAGGACACCTGTATTGGCATATTGGTTGCATTGCTGCAACCTTAACCACGAGGCTATATCTTGAACCCACAGCTGCAAGCTTGGTAATAAATGCTCTTTTGCTCTCATGGGGCAGATCCTACACTGCCAACATGACAAAGGATATCCTGAGGCTGTGGCTGTCCTTGTCCCAGGCACAGTGGTTGTGCATCAGAGACCACTGAGGCAGAGAAGCACCAAGGTAGGTAGCATTGCTCCCAGATTGCATAGGAGTTGAATGAACCCCAGTGGCTATGGCTGAGCTGGGACACTTTGCTCTCACATGACCCTATGTATAAGTTAAAAGACGCAATATTTTGTGTTTGTTTTGATGCTTCTGGTAATTTCCCACCATGAGAAATGGGATTTTTTTTTTTTTTTTTTTTTTTTTTTTTTTTCTGAAGTGTGGCAGACACTAAAGCTGAGCTCTCTGCTTAGCTGTGAAACGGTAGGCTGTGAGACACCAGGCTGTTGGCACTGCTCTCAAAGGAAATAAAGGTGACGTACTCTGGGCCAGGTTTTCTGAAGGTGTGAAGGGATGAAACTCTGTTTTTTCTCCCAGGTGCACCAGGACCACGGTGCTGAGCAATGCTGTCCATCTGTTCTTCCATATCTCTGATTGCTCTTTGCCCTCATTTATTGTTCGATATG
The DNA here is from genome assembly GCF_964211825.1 of Aythya ferina. Taxonomy (NCBI): domain Eukaryota; kingdom Metazoa; phylum Chordata; class Aves; order Anseriformes; family Anatidae; genus Aythya; species Aythya ferina. The sequence goes on from NC_140298.1 coordinate 114,529,768, forward strand.
TACATCTTACATTTTCAGGGCAAGGACTGTATTTTTCTTCTGCCATTGTACAAAGCTTAGTGTAGAAGGGGATTTTAAACACCATAACGGCACAAGTAATTATTAATAGCGAATGGTATCATGAAACTGAAATCTTCATCCCAACAAAGAGGAATTCAGCAATGTAGAAGTTGAAAAGAGAAAAGTATACCACAACTTTTTGCTGGGGTTTGCTGCAGGCTGTCTCTCTAAAATAAGCTGGGCAGAAGCAGTAACTTCTCACTACTGCTTTTGCTTGTGGAAGTGGTTCCCAGACACTTGCTGTACATCGCATAATGTCGACATCTGATGTGATCCACATCATCCCCATCTACCATTCTGTCTGGGTTTCCCATTTATCTTGAACTTTGGCTGAAATCTCAGTTTATTCAGAGACAGATCTTATTGGAACAGCCTTCACAAAGAGCTTTACTGCTTATAGCTGTCATTCAAAACATATTTTGTACAGAAAAAATGTGGATTTGGGCCAGCTGAAGCACTTGGTGATTCATGGTGAGAGCAACAAATTGCTTTTGTCACAAAACAAAAATAAGAGGCCCTGAAAAAGCTTGAAAATTGCCTAGGACTATATTTCATTATATTTATTTTATTAAATATATTAAAACCATGTCAGTAGTTCAAGAATTAATTGAAGCATTTTATTTCATCTGCACTGCTACTTTATCTATTTCCTCAACATTTTTTGACAGTGCTTATTTTGTGATCAATAGAAAATGACATTTCTTCTTCCAGTCAGCAGAATCAAAACACCAGATACTTGTGTGGCTCTGCTGGCAGCATGCACTGAATTCTGAAGTTAACTTGACCATCTCTGAGCCAAAATCCGGACCTCACAGTTTCTTCCAGATCCTCCAGAGTAGTGAAAGAGCTGGTGGCACAAGCCGGGTGTCCCACGGCCTGTGCTGTATACCATCAGTGAAGTAGTATACGTGTGATATAAACTTCCATGGGACTTTGAGCTTTGATTGACCAGCCAGACTAATTTGATCTATTCCAGATGGGCCCTGACTCTGTGTGCTTTAGTTAATGGTGGCATATGTTGGACTTTTCAAGCCATGCCAACCAATGTGATAAAAGCTACCAGGAGCTTATTAATTTCTTCCCTATAAAACAGGGTAATTTGTGTGCATTTCACTTCAGTTCTGTATTGACTATCACTCTTAAGAGGTAAGGGTGTCATTATTTTTTAAACATACAGGGCTTGACTCAATCAGACTCATTTGTTTCCTCTGATGGAAGAAAAGGGCCTGAGGTAGAGAGAAGTTAAGAGCTGACTAGGAGGTTTTAACTGAAGTAGTGGGATGAATGTGAGCCAAGGAAAATTTAGGCTGCACATCAGGAAAATTTTCCTAACAACGAGGTCTATTACTACGTGGAATGGTCCCCCCAGGGAAATGGGGGAAGCTGACTAGACAAAGCAATGAAGAACACATTGTAGGGAGCAACGTTGAAACAGTTGGGGAATGGACCAAGTGACCTAAGCATATTTTCCATCTCTAATTTCTCTGACTCAACCATTACAAGGGTACACTGTATAGTACATGACTCCTGTGCTCTGCCACATCAGTACTGTTTTGGGAAGACTTTCCATGAAGCCAGTCCTCAAGATGTAAAAGGCACCCCTGCTCTGACCCCTGGGCATCTTCCCTGGAGTCTGCCAGGTGTAGGTTGCTCTTGCTGGCACCTTTGGCTACCTACAGCACTAACCCAGGGGACAACTCCGAACATTTTTGACCATGCCTTTTCCACTCTTCAGATTTGCTTTTATGTGCACTTGTTTCCTGACTTCTTCCTCCTGTTTTGCAAATATTTTCATCTCAGAAGCAACTAAGTTGATACCGCACTTTTCTCTGAGAGAATCAGTATAAGTTAGCTTGGCCACAGCTTAAGAGGCACATTCAAGCTACGCAGAAACCAGAGAGAGAAGTGGATTTTCTCAGCATCTGGTGATGCCCATGTGACAGCTAACACATTGGCAGACACCCAGGATCAAACCAGGAGACTTCAGAGCAAAAAATTGAACTTAAGATGACAAAATAGCTTACAGTGAAAACGTAATGGACCCATTTTCCATATTGGACTGGACAAAATAATGAATGGATGTATTCTGCTAATAGTTTTATTTAAGTGAAAGAAAATGTGACTCCTCAGTAATGAGGAAAAGTTATTATTCTGACTTTTGAACATCAGGGTCCTTCTGTTCACAGGACTGTTTTATAAATATTTTTTAAAAGTTGATTCATTAAAACCCAAAGATTTCCATGGGAAGGGACAGTTTCATTACATTTCTCAAGGCAGAAACTCTGAAGTATTCATACTCCAAAAGGCATCTTTAAACATTTATTTAAAGAAACAGCATGGTGGTTTTGTTAAAAAGCTGTCTTTCTTTTCAAATTTTAACTTGATAAAGTTAAAAAACAAAACAAAACAAAACAAAAAAAAACAAAAAAAAACACAACTATATTGCCATAACTAAACTTTTTCAGAAAAAAAAAAAGGGGTTAATATGCCCAACTACATTGAAATTTGTATCTGGATATTTTTATCACATTTCAAGACAAAAACAAATTCAAAATATCAATATTCTCATAGTACAGGAAAATATATTTCTCTTTTACTTATTTATTGCCTGAGCAGGAATTAGTTGAAAATATAGGATAGATAATGAAGGACCTTTTCTTTTATACCAGTTCTGAGGACATGATATTTATTCTTAGTTTAAATATGGTCCTGAAATATATCTCTTGCAAAAACAATAGGTATATTATAGGACATATTCAGTTTATGATGACTAAGACAGGAGAAGAAGTTTTTCTTATATAGATTTAATTTGTGCAAGTTGGATTCAGATTTTCTTCCCAGTAGCTGTCATCAGTGTTTAGCTCTGTAGTCTGAATTCACATCTGCTCTTCTGTGTGCATGCATGACTGCACTGACATCTAACAATGAAAGAGCAACTTCGTGGAAGAGAAGCAGTAGACCAAACCTGTATTCAGTGAAAGCTGACTGCAGACTGTAAAAACTAGATATGTGAACACAAAATGATGTTTAAAAAGGCTTCTAGAGAAAGTGTTTACTTCTACATTAACACATTAACAGGAAGAAAACAAACAAACAAACAAACAAACAAAATTAGCAATTAATAAGCACTGACTGTTTGGAAAATGCACTAGGACAAGACAGAACAAATATCCCTTCCAGGGGAAAAAAAAAAAAATGTCCATGTTAGTAACGCCTCTATCAACATCACTTTCATTTTACCAGTTCCTGTCTAGCCGGGAACTAATTTCTTTACATTTACTGAAGCAGAGTAACCACAAATCAGTAGGAAAATGATAACCTGCTGAACTCAATAGGGACCTCTTGAGTGGGTTTGGTGACATCTGAACTGTGCTTAGATGGTTGTGAAATTTCTCATGTGGGTCAGTCAATCAGGCTTTGTCCCTGAAGTTGTCATTTTTTGGAGACAAAATGGGAATAAAATAAATAAATAAATAAAAGTAAAAACCACAAATATTCAAAAAGTCAAACTTGTTTAAAAATTATTTATGTGTAAAAGCTGGATATTTCTTGGAAGGAGTCATTAGAATCCTTTAATATAAAGCATGAAGGGGAGTATGAAGTGCACTGAGAAACACCATTCGCGGGAGTTTTTCAAAGTTATGTTCCATTGGCTCAGAAAGCACCTTACTAAAATGAAATCTAACAGGCCAATAAATATAGCACTGCTGAGAAAAAAAAAAAAAAATCATACTAAACTCTGATTATGCTGACATCAGCTGGCCTACAAATTATCGCCCAATAAAAACTATCAAGATGTGAACAAAAATATCCCAGATCACCATTCTGGGAAGAAAAAACAGTTTGGAGCTGTTCCAGTGTAATAATTTATAAATATATATATTTACTGTGATCATGTAAAGGTCTACCCATTTGGCCAGCTTCTTCCCTGGGCTTCTTTCTGGAAGAAAGCAGAAAGAGAAAACACTCGCTGCTTTCTGGAAGGAAATTTCTACTTGTAGGAAGATCTTTCTTGAACATCTTTAACTGGCTGAAAGGCGTGATAAAAACTGTGGCCCATATCCATGATCAGTACAAATCATTGCATTTGCACCAAAGCCAAGGTATCCAATCTAATTTACATTAGCTAAACTGATTGCCCTGGCTTTCTCTGACTAATTCATTTATTGCTATAGCCAGTGATGACATAGACCTGTTATAGTTGCACTGATTTCTAAGAAGCTCTGAAAGTTTGTGCTGACTAAAGGTCTGTCACATCAACAGAGATAATGATCTGGGAGGTTTCTGGTACTTCTTGGAAATCCCAGGGGATCCCCTTTCATCTTAGTTATTTCTTCAACTGCATTGTTTTGAGGAGACATTGCAGTGAGAACAGAGGATTTGTTTCTACGGCAGCAAACAGTGGAGAGACCGTGTGAATGAAACAAGAGGAGAAAAGACACATTTCAATACGATCTGCTTTTTGTAAGAGATCTTAGCAAGCCTCTGAAAGGTACGTTATAATTTTTCCATTGTGCTGTGAATATAACTCTCTGGGTATATAACCCTTCGACAAGTGGAAAATAGATTTCAGGCTGCAGAAAAGCTGTATAGGAGGCCTAGCAGTACTGGTGATTAATCTTCCTAAGGAAGCTCTGAGCACTCTGCCCATTGCCCTCACTGCAAGCCGGCACAAACCCTGCCTGGGAGGCAGGATGAGGGAGCAGGCGGGAGCCTGACTTAGGTGAGGGTAGAGGTTTGGTAGAGTCTGGGTTCTTCTTGCAGTATGACTTGGAACAAACCACTTTGCCTCACTTTGCAAAGCCACTGGAATGGCAATGCTGCCTGAGAAACTGATATTATTGTAACTTGAGAGCCAGCTAAGGTTCATGGCTAATGAGGCCTTTTCCTGGCCCTGTCACAAGAGCCAATAAAGTGGAAACACGTGAAACAGAGGTGGCCATTCCGACATCTGAAACTCTTTGTTTAATGGTGGCTCTAGTATTGTACATCCCTTCTGTTAGATTTCAAAATTAATCTCAAGACCACATCTGCCCACATCCAGTCTTCACAAGGCCAAGCAACTTGGTGCGTAACCCACACTTCAGACCAGGCTGCACATTTCTTCATGGACCCATGAGCACAACTAGTACCCAGTTATGGATAGAGGATCCTTACAACATGGGGCGGCAGAGAGGGCTTTTGGTCTGTACAACAAGCTGGTGATCAAAATCATAGAATCACAGAATCATTGAGGTTGGAAAAGACCTTCACGATCATCTGGTCCAACCATCCCCTAACACCACTATCACCCACTAAACCATGTCCCTAAGCACCACGCCCAACCTTTCCAAAAGTTTTTCTGGGAAGAAAAGCTGAGCTTTCATCGTTGCTCCACCTGAGTGATCCTGTCTCCCGGGAGCTCCAAAGTGCTTTAGAGCATTGGAGAACAAGCACTCTCTGTTCTACCTGTTGAAGAGAAAAAGAAAAATGCTTTCTGGCTCCAGGTTAGCGCAGTATACCTGGCATTCATATAGGAAGGAGATTGCATGGTTCCCACCCTTGCTCAGTAGGTTAAAAAAAAATAAAAAATAAAAAAATTAATTGCTATTTTGTTCATTTCCCAGCCTTACTCTCCTGTTAGACCCTTTTGCTCTACCTGATACTTGCCTTCTTTGAATGGCTCATGAGCAATTAAGGTAGGGAGCCAATCTTGTGTCATACCTAGAGAGATCTGGCTGCTAATAGATAGCCATGAGAGAAGAGACCTCCCATATAGCAAGGGATGCAGAGTAGCTCAGTAGAGTCCTTTAGTTAAATTCATAGGGGCTTTGTCAGTGGACATCAAATTATAGGCACTGTCAGTTCCCAGACATGATAGCCAAGAATGTCAGCAGGTGTGAGTTCACTGTGGGACTGTTTAATTGGTATCAAGGCTGCAGTACAGAGTATGTCACACTGAGAGTGGTGGCTGAATAGATTCTATATTATGGTTCTGACCCTTCGTCTTCTGGAAAAACATAATTAAAGGAAAAATGATCGTGAGAAATCAAGTTGTGATCTGTTCCCTTTGTCTGAAAAATGCCATCTCCATGTCACCAAAACCCTCCTACCATCGTTTTGGGTGATGATAGGGAGCAGGAGTGGCTCAAACTGAGAGTGTGCCACCCACTGAGTTACTGGTACTGCTTCCTGTTGGCACGGTACTCCCTTGGTAGAAGCTATTCTTCTGCTGAGCCTCCATCACTTCTTCTTACCAGCAGAAAGCAGAAGTGATATGAGTCACCTCACAAGACCACCTGCTAAATTCTTCTCCTGTGGTCTTGACCCAGATGCCATCTGTTAATAATGAATGTAAACATACATGTCTTCAGGATATTGTTCAAAAGCAGTGATTCTTTCTTCAGGATTAATTTCCTAAGGACAATCAATAAATGCCACAAATATGAGTGCCCATGTCCCAGAAACCCGCAAATTCTCAAGTTTATTGTCTTTACAGGACCCTAGCCACTGCTGTTATTCATCTGCAGTGAAATAAAATCCATTTTAAGGAAGTCAACCACATATTAAATATTTTTTGTTCAAATGTGAACCAAATAACTTCCAAATTTTCCTTTAATAATGCTTATTCAGGACTATATTCCATCTTCAGTCCCCCATATTCTGCTCCAAACTTGGAAAACTAAGATGTCTTGTATTCTGGCTTCGATTTCCAGTGTCTTTCTAAATACTTCTTTCATATCATCGGTTACTTGTTGAAGCTGTGCAATGGTGACAGCCTGGCAATGGGAAAGACAGCCAACCTTGGGAGTCAGTATTGTGTATTTCTCCACCGTCCTCCTATTTGTAACTTCTAACCAAATATTCAGAAAGAAAATATTCACCTCCTCCACAGTGCCAGAGTCCATGCAACACAGGTCTGTTGGGCTGATGTGCACCCAGAGCTCTGGGACTTAAAAATGAACCTGGAACTTCTGTAGAAATAGTAATGTGAGAGGAAACAGAAGAAAAGTGGCTTTCATCTTTTATACTCATCAAATGTGGGACCATTTCCAAATCAATGAGTACACGTTATTCCCTGCCCTCAGTTTTGTCTTGCTTTATGAGTTACTACCATGAAATAACCAACTGAGACCCATAGATTTTAACAAACCAATGCAAAAAACAATGTCGTCTTTGAAAATTCTTCCAAATTTATCTACAGGTTAAATGCTAGGAGTATCTTGCCTTTGAAAATCCTTAAGCAAAGACGCCTTTACCTCCAAGAAACAACATTTTATTAATGTACATGCTTATGTATGTATGCGTGTGCATGAATATATGAATAAATGTATAGATAACTATTATACAAATACTTCTTATGAAGACATAAGTTTATGGAATTATAAACAGTAACCTCAGTGTTATATCTCTGAACACATAATGTATGTCAGCATTTACTTAATGTGCACTATTCAAGAACATGTTTATCACCCAACAGCATTCCTTATTTTACACTCTTACTTCCTTTACATTACTTCAGTCAATCATAACTCCACAGGCTTTTATTTTTATTTTTTGTGTAAGTGGGAGAAGAAAGAACAGAAAGGGTATGTTGGCTGGTCAAGGCCTGATGTCTTTACTTAGATCTCACTCACTTGAAACTGCTCAGGACTTCTACCTCCGGAAAGACCACAGGAATTAGCCCTACAAATGCTTTCCTCACTTTCAAGAAGTAAATATATATCTTTGTTCTTTTATCTATTTGTTGCCAGGGTGACAGGTTTATACAGTTTGAAAGTACAACAGTAAAGCCTTAGGGTGTCACTTTAAGATAACCACACACTCGGTTTTGTGTTTCGCTTCATTATTTTATTTTTAGTTTATGCATAACAATGTGCTACTGAAAAATGCTTATTGTCAGCTCCAGGTGTGTTTGCCAACATTAAAGAGTACAATCACAACAAAAGAAAAGCCAGGAGCTATTCCACCTCCCACATGCCAAAATTAACAAGCCATAGTAAAAATTATAATCAACAATACTTTCCTTCCCTTCCTCCCTTCTCTCCACCCTCTCCTCACCCCCTCCCACCCACCAGCTCTCAGGCTGTTTTTCCAAAAGTGTGTACAAATGGATAACATGCTGCATGGATGTTCCACTGATGCTACAGAAACATAATTTTGGCCCTGTTGTCAAACTATTGGGCTCTCCATTGACAGTGTGTCTTAGGTGGATCCCTGTTTTCATACTCTTGCAACCTGAATTCTGTATGGTTATATGACAGAGGACAAACCCAAGCCTTTGGTCCTTCAGGTGTTTTGGAGACATGGAAATCTCCACGTTATCTCTACAGTCTACAGGACTTCTTTGCTTGATTGTTTGTTTGTTTGTTTGTTTTTTACTCCCATTTCTAATCCAGACCTCTATTTGAGACAGGATTTTTTTATTTTTTTTAAAGAAAAAAAATCCCCAATTGTTCAGATTTTCCAGTGAAGATATTCCAGCACAGGTCTTAAAGGTTGATCATGTGTCATACCACAAGTTCAATGTCTATTTTACTTAGCTTCTATAACTGCCATCCCCAGTCTGTTTTACATGTAATGTTTTGCTGGTTACACTGATGATTTCTCTGCTTTCAAATTTCCCTTCTCCATATGGGCACCACTTGACTGTTGTCAAATGACCTGTAACATTGCCCTCCTCACACAGCACTGTGAGAAGTACTTATCCTTTAGCTGTTCTTCTGATCTGATCCTTAAAACATCCTCAGGGTTCTTCTTTGAACCCTATGCATCTTTTTCTCCTTCACTGTGGAAGGCTGGAGAGGAGAGCCTGACACAAAAATACAAGAGAATCTGTCAGATTTGTACCAAGGCACATACCAGAACAGGTCCATTTTCTATTCTAACAGACATTTTTCTTATTTCTATCCAGGGTCTGCATGTATTTTGTTGTTTTTGTTGCATCATGGTTAGCTCATGATCAGATGATTCTCTGTGATTTCCAGATCTTCTCTGGAGACACTGCTGGCTAAGCCATATCAATCCATGTTGTATGATGCTTGTGTTCTTCAGACAGGATATGGTCAACCTAAATCACAATGCTGGTAGGATTTAGGTATCTGAAATCTCTTTCAAAGTAATCAGATAGCCACTCTGCTTTTCATGTCTGCCTTGTCACTTAGATTCATTGAAAAATTCCCTTTTTATCCTGAAATTTCCTTAGGTTCTTAACAATGGCTGCTCAGATATGCATGAACCAAGACCTGTCTGGCTGGACCTCAATAAAGATTCAGTTACGTACACAGGCATCTAACCTCTGCCTAAATCCCCAAGGGAAATGTGAAATATATATATATATATTTATTTATTTAAATAGTAAACTAATCCTTCACCTTTTACTTTGTATGAAATAATGTCCTAGCCTCCGTTCCTAGACCCATCAATTGATGGTGTGTGGAGGTGAGCTAGGTTGGGACAGTGGGTTGAACTATTGGAAGTGAATCTGGGATAGACCCATAATTATAGCAGTTGCTCTGACATCTTAAAACAAGTCTCCAGATTCATCACATATCTAAAGGTTTCAATTTGGCTTCCTCTTTGCTATATAGAGCTGCTGTAATCCTGTTGGATGTGGGCAGGAAAATGTTCAAAAGCCACTGAAGCAAGTGTCAGAGTGCTGTGGCTAGCTGTAAATGGTAGAGGAAACAGCAAAAGCAGACGTTTTAACCTATGCTGGGCTGCACACACTTCTTGTTCTAAGGAAAATGTGCCAGTCCATCACAGCTGGACTGAACTCACAGTAGGACTGTGACACTAACAGAAACAATCAGACCTGAGATATCAGTGAAGGTGGTAAAGCAGTTGCAATGTCCACAGCTTCTCCTTGCAGCTGAGTGGATAGTTTAAGTGTATTGAAGTATGGACCTACATGTAAAAGGTAGCTTGGCCTGGGCAGTGTTCAGACATACCAGTTCAGTGCATTTTTTCAGTAGTCTATTATCATTGGACTGCCCCAAGAGCTTGGATGCTAACCCCAGCTGCTGTAGGCCCAAAGGAAGAGGAGTCCAACCCTTGTTTGGATTCCCTTCTGCTCTGCAAACTGCCAGGCCAGGGCATGAAGTTATGAACAAAATTCAGTAAAGCTAGAGAAATCCCGCGAGGCCCCAAAAAGGTCTTTATCTGAGAAGGCCGAGAGCTATGCCATCTTCCACTGGCATTCAGCCACATGTGGTGAGCCAAGACAGGTGGTCCGATGGGTTGGAAGACACACTAAGACAGTCTGGTCTGCTGGACGCGTTGGCATGAGCGATTCACTGAATGGTGCTCTTCTTGCGCATGAACGAGTCTGGTGCGATACAATGGGGTACTGTGCTGCTGAAGAAGTTGTTCTTCGGGTGAGACATTACACTCATAAAACTCAGCGGAGGTCCTGACCACTTTGTGGGCATTAAAGATCGCATGACTTGTAGCAATGACTTTGCTGTCCTGGCCACACGCCAGTTTGTAATGCTTTGTTTCACTGTGCTCCCTATACAGCGCCTATTCAGAAATGTTGTCTTCACAAAGTCTACATTTTGATGAGCTCATGTTAAGCTGCCCTTTCAAAGTAGATGCCAAAATTAAAAGAAAAAAAAAAAAAAAAAAAGAGTTGTAAAAACAATTAGTGATGATTACTGATAATTACCTACACATGGTTGGTGTATCCAACTCAGAAAAATACCTTAGAAAGAAAAATGCCATATAAATATACACTATTGCTATGTGTCTGGCTGGGGTTTTGAAACACTCAGAGCTGCATGTATAGAATCACATGTAGCTGATATTAGAATAAGAAGTGCTGATGCAGTGTTTAAAATATTAAATTCAAATCAGGCATTGGATAAGTTACTGACAATGCTTGTAAGGATATGATATCCCTGTGGAAAAGACTGCCCAACAAATTTGAATGTGGTATTTGAAGAAGCTCCCTTTGACAAATGGAGCTTTGAACCATGTCAATCAATGTAGGAGAAGATGGCCACCAAGCTTTCCTTCACCATTTGGAAGAAAAGGTCAGACGCTGGCAAAGGTAGTCCAGTAAGTCTGCTAGGGGCCATTTAAATACAACACATCAAGATAACATTTGCTTTAAACTTTTAATTTTCACAACCTTACACAGAGAGAGTGGCTTATGAAGTCTCCCATTTAAAGCCTGATTTGTGATTTATAGTGATTTATTAGAACACTAAAACCTCCCACAAAAGACAAATTAATACTCAGATGCTTTTTCAGCACCTCCTTTGAGAAAAAGTGTTTTGAGACAGTGCCAAAGAGTGGGAGGCAAGTATTTCTACTGCAATACAAATGGGTGGCAAACTCTGGAATAACATTTTGGCATGACATACACACTGCATTTTTTGAGTCTTTTCTCTGTAAGGAATCTGAACATTTTGATTTAACAAATTAAACATTCCCTAATAAAATGAGTTGGTCAAGGAAAAAAAAAATGTTAAGGATAAGTCTCCTTAAATATTTTTTTGCACGTTTGTGTTTAAAGACCTGATCTGCCTCTCAGTTCGTGGTAGTTCCAAAATATGGAGTACTTTTTTTGGCTAAAGACTTAATATTATATTACCATTAAAATTCCAGCTAAATCCTCCAGGTTTGTAATTAGAACTATGGAGAGACCCAGGAGTCAAACACGAAGGATGCTGAACTTCAGCAGAGGAAATTATGGTATAATTTGTTGTGAGAAGTGTTTGGTGAAATTGAATGGAACAAATCAGTGAAGCAGATGGGGAAGGAGACTATGTCCAAAGATCAATTAATGCACGATCGAGTGTCTTGAGTGCTGCCAAGCAGCAGTGCATTAAGATTAAATTGGAGCTCAAACAGATGCAAAAGTACAAAAAACATATGAAAGACAGACAAGACTGATGGATTCATACTGTAGATGACCAGTGAGTCAAATATTTTGGCTGGAGTTAAAAAAAAGTGGGATTATTTGATGACCAGTTAGAGGAGAAAGGTAATCAAATTTCATGTTTCAAGGTATAAGCTGGTAACCACAGGGGTCAGTAAGTAATTTTTTCCTTCTCTGGAACATTGCAAAATTGGATGACAGGATCTTTACAGGGGCTGTTCCCACTCTCCTTCTCCCTCAGTCTTCTGGCTTTGATTGAAACCTTGGGAGTGAGCCAGTCTCAGACCTAGACACAAGTTGATGATCAAATGGCCAGCGAACTAGAACAAATTTTATTTTCTGTCAAAAGAGATGAAAACCAATACACAGGAAGAGATGAACCTCGACAAAGAGCCCAGCTCTACCTCCCTTGTTCTGGAGGGATTCTTAGTATCTTGGGTAGGAAGACTGCCCCAGTGTTAACTGCAGCATTGACTTTTTACTGATGACAGATGAGATTTTCTGCATATGCAACCAGGCTGCCAGGTGTTGTTGGCAGCAGTGAAGGCCAGACTGAGTATCTCCTCTTTTTTTCTTAAAATTACAAGATAAAATTGCTCAGACAAAATAGCCTAGAAACCTTAAGAAACCAAATGCTTCCCATAGGAACCCCAGCCAATATTTCCCGTTCATAAAAAGTGAATATATTAATTAAATGGCATTAATTCAATGAAAAAAAAAAAAAAAAAAAAAAAAAAAAAAAAAAAAAGATGTGATGTGTTAACAGCAGATTTATAATAAGGGAAACACTGAATAGCCCGGTGTCTTGGCTGGGAGCCCTCAGAATGGTTTCCAATGGTCTCTGGTGGATAAATGTCTGTGTAGGATGCCACTTCCCTTGTTTCTTCATTTCACCTCATCACATGTCTTGCTGCTTCATCTCAATGTCTGAGCCAGGCACAAGGGTAGGAATCCATATGATCGTGTGCATACAGCTGCATCTGAATTAGTTATCTTGGCTACCTATCAATGGAGGATAAATCAGATCATTCTAGAGCACAGAGGCAGGACGCTGACACTCAAAAGGAGAACATTCTTTTCTACCTTGTGCTACCCAATAGGACCCCTCATAGCTGAGTTAAGGCTCACAAGTTTCCCACTCTTTCCTACTCTTACTCAGAAATGAATGCTGAGGTAAGGTGAGGAACAGAGGCTACAAACTATGTCATTGCATTTCAAAGGTCGACAGAATAGGCATAAGCTCTGAAATATGACTGTCCAGATTGTGACATTGTTAGTGCATAAGCCACAATGCCTTTTGTCCATGCCAACTAGTATGATGACAGGTAGTGTTACTGTCTGATTATTGGTGTGGATCAAGGGTCTTTCTCAACCAGGTGTTTGGACATGGACACCTGGCTCTGGAGACAAGTTGAACTGTGCCTTCGTGGGATGTTCCCCAGCCACTTGACTTCAACTTTGGCCTGTTTTATTTATTTATTCATACAGCAACAAGAGACTTCACTCATGAATTTTAAATCCCAATCTACTTTCTGATGTAAAATAACATCTTGTTACTGATGCACCTGAGACTGAGTATAAGTAAAAAGCATTCATATGAGCATGCAGAGTGATACATGGGGGAATGAACTTTGCTAATTTTTTTCATTTGTTTCACTGAGAGAAGCTACAGACACACATTCTTCACATCCCCACAGACTGCACTTTTATCCCAAAAAGGGTTAATAAAATAAAATAAGCTAAATAATGAAGCAAAGCCACTTATGATGACATCAGGAGGTATCTTTTGTTCACCTTCATGCAATGTCAGTAAAAATAATGTTGCTGACACCCCTTGTAGTGTATTCCTCTTCATGCAAAACTGATGGAGATGTCTACAACCTGTCTCATGAGCTCAAAGCTGGTTTTAACAAGAGAAAGGTGGTAGAAAACTTCCCTACAAAGTCCTGACCTGAATGCTCACAAAGAAGAGAGAAATATCAGCATGAAGTAAAGGGACTTGACAAAATAGGCACAGAATCACACCCCAGTGCCTGAAAAATGTTCAGGACCAAGTGATGTTTATCTCCCTGTTTACCTGGAAATGGCCTGAAGGAAGGCGGTTATTATCGTCTGATGTTTAAAGTGCTTTAGAAAACAGATTACAATTATGAGCTGCTAATAGGAAGGAAGGGACAGACCTCACACTTCAGACAGTAATGTGGATGTTAACAGAAACCTCAGTTAATCTGTGTATCCCAAGATGTTTTACCATTACTGTTTTATGCTATTCAATAACATAGAATAAGTGTGCACTGAAAGCAAAGTTTGGCTTCACATTTAAGAAGGGACTTGGGAAAGATCAGCAAATTCTATGCTTGTGAACATGATTTCGGGAGCTGGTAATGTAACTGGAAGACAGCCACACACATAGCAGGGGAATAACCACAATATCATCATTGATGAAAGGGTGGCTTGATAAGAGGAAGCTGCAGACATCATCATCATTAATTAAACACTGAAACTGAAGAGAGGAGGGTTTTGTGGTTAAAGCATTGGACTCAAACTCAGGAGATCTGGGTTCCATTGCTGGCAGCGTGAACGTGGACAAGTGCCTCAACGTCTCTCTTTTCCAGGTCTCCATCTGTAAAATGGGAACAAATCTAGCTCCTTTCCTTTGCCTGTTCAGTGTGTAAATTCCTGGTAGTAGGGGATTTTCCCCTGTGTTAGCCTGCAGCAACCAGCAATGAGAAAGTCTCATATTGGCTGGAGGTTCCAGGTGCTAAAGCTATACAAACCAATAATAAGAAATAATGGTATTGCTGATAGAAAGCTTCTCTTCCTTGAAAATTAGTTTTCAATTCATTTCTCTTCAGGATGAAATTCTATATTCTAACAGGCCAAGACTTCTATTTTTTCCTATTCCAATGCTCACAATGTGGGAGGTGAAAATAGAGTTCATAATGAGAACTTGATTCTGTGGGCTCCCAGTGGGAGCATACACATTGCAGGGTAAGTGTCCTGCCTTATAACAACTTTTCCTGCTACCAGAGCTATAACTAGACTGGTAACTGGTAGAGCAGAAATAAGAAGAACAGGCGCAATAAGTAAAAGGGAAGTAAAAGGGATGCATTTTTATTTTATTTTTTTATTTTTTTTAGGCCACTAAATGGATGAGAAAATTACATGTGAAGTTACACAAGTTACATCTGCTAAATCAACATGAGACATTATGGATTTCATGCATGGATTTCCTGGAAAAGCTTTATTCCACATATTTTCTGGAATGTCTAAATCAGAGATTATTTTTTCCCCCAGGTGCCCTTCCTGACAGTAATTTCATCCCTGTTTTAACACCTCTAACACTGGGAGATTAATTTTTGCCATCCCAGGAAGCATGTTTCCCCTCCTTTAAAAACTTTCTCTCTTTTCCCCACCAACCTGGCCACAAAAACAGACAGAGCTTTGGTTGTTTGTGACCTTACTTCATTTTATTGACCCTAAATATCTGAAGATAGTTCCTCAGCCGAAGAACCACATCTGTGTAATGCCTCCCTCTACTGGATTTATGTGGATGGCTAAAACAGCTAATAAATGGTCGTGGGTCACTGATAACATTGGGAAAAGATGCTTTTCTGTGCACATTCAAAAATGATAGCTGGTTTCCATTGATTTTACAAGGATTAAAAGAATGTCATGCATGAAGTTTGGCTAAACAATGGCTAAAGGGGATGTGATAACCATCTACAGAAAGCTGTGAACATGCTGGAGTTTGCAGTTAAGCAGAGTTTGAGTGATTAAATTAGGAAGGGCTGAACTTTGCGGAGTCTGGGGCAAGTGAAACCCTTGAACTTTTTTTTTGAGGGAGTGAGGGATTTGGGAGAGTGGGTTGTAAGAGTCACAGAACTGGCCTCACTGCAAAATCCCTTTTTTTTTTTTTTTTTTCCAATTGTAATTCAAACCCTTGCTGGTTCCTTCTCCACTTTGAATTCAATTAAAAGAACATGTGTTTTTGGCTGCAGACAAATCCATGATGTACAGTGAGGAGGGTAGAAAGAACCATTTAAAATTAAGTAGTCACTTCACTGTGGCATCAACAGTTTTGTTCACTGAAAGTGGTAAAAATTCTGGTAAAAGACAGAGACCACTGCGGATGTGAGTGCAGACCCGACAGCATGGCTGTAGTTCATCTGTATGTAATATCATGAATCTCTGATTCCTATTGAAACTCCGTACCATACCATGATATTGGGACTTCCTAAATTTTGCATGGATTTTTTCCCTTCCTCTCTCATCACCCTTTCTTTTTAAGTTCACCACTATGACAACTCTATTTCACTTTTTTTTTTCTTTCAAAAATCTTCTTTATTTGGAGCATCTGGCACTATGACAGAGTCAGAGTGTGTGTAAAGCACTGCACACAGTGTGCAATCAACAGGACTGAGTTCCTCAAACCATGCTGGTACCAGGGAGGAGTTTCCAGACAGGTCGCACCAGCATCACCTGTGCAAACCCAAAGGGAACTGAGAATATTATCATCATCATTAAATTCAGAGCAGGGTATCTACTGTGTAAAATTGAGCCTCTTTTGTATAAAACTATCTTCCAGAGTAGAATGGGTCTTCACAAGTGCAGAGATGTGATTTGGTCCTGTTTTAAGCACTGGATAATGTTGAACTGTATCAACAACTTGGGTACAAATAGAGATCACAGGGAAATGACACTTTGTATGAAGCTAAATTATCCAGGATACATCTGGCTCCCTTGGTAATCTAAAGTGAGATCATACTGCAAAAGAAATGCAGGGAACAAGAAGGAATATTCTTTCGTGGGAGAGCTTAATAAAGGTTACCTCTAACTACCAAGAAAATACTTTGTTTTGAATGTGGAGGTGCCCACAAATGTGAAATGTGAAATAACCCCCATGTAAATGTCATTCATCAAAATTCTTTAAAAGGAGCTTTCAGAAATTCAGGTGGCTAGGGTTTCAACAAACAGGAAAACAAACTGGCCAGGGCTGCTGGTTACTGTGCTGGATTGGTAAAACAGAGTTTCGACTGCCTGCAGCCACAATTCCCCCATGCCTCACAACTTGCAGAGAGCAAAGGGTTGTAGAAGCCGAAACCATGGCAGGTCTGGGATCCTGCTGTTGTTTTTCTCATTTCTGGGTCTGAACCATGTGCCTGAACAAAACAGACTCAGCAGTTCAGAGAGCCTCTCTGCAGCCCGGCCAGCCCCGGCTTTGCTCCCTTGCTTGTGTAATTTTGCAGGTCATTTTGAAATGCTGGTTGAGCACTTTATCAGAACATGTAAACAGTTTGAGATAGGGGTGGGATAAAAGAGAGTGAAAAAAAGAAAGAAAGAAAGAAAGAAAGAAAGAAAGAAAGAAAGAAAGAAAGAAAGAAAGAAAGAAAGAAAGAAAGAAAGAAAGAAAGAAAGAAAGAAAGAAAGAAAGAAAGAAATTAAAAAAAAGAGTATGACAGATTTTATAAATGTTTCTCAAATCATCTGCAAAGATGTCCTCCTTTGATTGCAATCTTCAGTGATTTCAGAAATAGCCAGGGATCCTGTGGGGATATCCCTTTTCCTACCTTACGTAATGCCCTTGCTTCAGTTCCTTCGAAACATGCTCTCACCCTCACTGGATCTATCCTTCAGGCAGTGTAAGGAAATATCTCCTACTGAGGGCTGATGTCCTCCAAATACCTTTAGGACCCATCTTTTTTTTTTTTTTTTTTTTTTTTTTTTTTTTTTTTTTTAAATAATAGGATTTAGGAAATTAAAATAATGTTAACAAAAGCAGCGTTGTTCACATGGGGCGGTTTTGCCAGGGGAAGGCACTGTACCTGACTCACCATCAGAAAGATTTTGTTCGAGAACTTGAGCATCATCCAGTGCAGGGACAATCTGCTGGGGTGGAGCTGGGGCAGGGAGTGAGGTGGAGGAGGATGGAAAAGGGAGAGAAACTGGCCAAGGAACAGCACAATGGTTTGTTTTGGTGTATGGGAGAGCTGGCTTTGTTAGTTCAATTTTATATAACGCTTACTTTGGCTAGATTTATGAGTGCATGGTATCCTAATAAAAGTCGCAGCTGAAGAAATCATCTCTGAGCTTCCATAGGCCTTTGAATTTCTCTCTGGAAGTAACCTCCCCCTCATCTCACCAAAGCAGCTGCAGCTGACAGCAACAGCCAAGCTCTCTCTGATGCCATTTCCCAGGCTGTCCCCTTACCTCAGCCTTCTTCCCAGGCCTGTTGTGCTAAGCCACCCCTCTCTGCAGAGCTGAAGCTCTCCTGAAATTTCAGAGAAGGTAGCTTTCCCTTACCTAAGCCATGCACGACAGCCTTAACTCCATCCTCTCAACAAATTATGATTAAAAGATATGACCAGTGTCTTGGAAGGTGCTCTCCACCTTCCCTTTTCCCTTTCCATAATGTACATGTGGACACCTTCCTGGAGACATTCCTTTGGACCATCACTTCTATGGGGAAAGAACCTTACTTTTAGCAGTTTCTATGAAGTACTTGTCACGTAGTAGCAAGAGGTCTTCAAGCATGGTGTTGGCTCTCAATGACAAATGCCTTCTCTGGCACCCAAAACCACATGTGCTCTGCACATCCCAGCTATTCTCTTCTCTACTTTAGCTGCCTTTTACACTTAATGCAATGCAAGCAATCTTAGAATGGTTTGCACGAATTGAAACATTAAAATAAGCTTCAGGAAGCCTAGATACAACATGGGCCTGGACTTCCATGGATATATTGTGCTGATTATTTCAATCGTGGTTCCAAATAGATAAATTTAGGGAAAAAAAAAAAAAAAAAAAAAAAAAAAAAAAAAAAAAGTTTAGGCACAGGGACAAAGCTGCATTTAGCCCTAGGAACTGTAGAACAAGATGTTGAGCTCAGAATTTGTTGAGATCATTGTGCATTCATGAGTAACCCACTGATTACTACAATTTAAAAAGTAAATTATTCTGAAAAGCAAGTTAAGGTGGAAAATGTCTTTTTGCATTATAACCATTCTTTGAAAAGATTGTTGAATGCCCTGATACCAGGCATGTAAACGAGTTAATGAGCCAAACAGGCAGATATCAATATGATTTGAGGGGACATTTTGTTTGTTTTTTTTCTAACTCTCTGGTGTCCAGAGCTGTGCAAATAATAGAGCTGGTACAGTGCATTGCAAGGTTTTTCCTTGTGCAAGTATCAGTCACTTACTGATGATATTTGGTGCTTTATCTCATGTTTGCTGGAGTGAGCAAAACCAAGAAGAAAATAATTGCAGTGGCTGGGAGAGCTTTACTAGCGTTACTCATGACTCCAGGTACAGGCATCCTGGCCATATCCAAATAACATTTCAGCTTTCTCCTACACAGGACAGCATGTATCCTCCCTCTCAGGATTTGTGTGTCTAGTATGCTCTGGCTGATGATGTAAGAAATGAATTTTCTCATTTTCAGAAGTTCATGATTTGCTTGCTACCCTACTTCCACTCAAGGTTAGGCTAAACCTTTCCATCAGGAGCAAAATCAGTTCTGAAATTAAAGCTACAACCTAGATTACATTCTGAGGTGGTGTGTGTAGCCAGAGATGTCTCTGGGTTCTTCTGGCAAAGTCTCCTCTGTGTAGCTCAGGCTGCTCAATTACCTCACACATCAAGCTATAGCACAAGTTGAAATCCCATGTCATCTCTTTGCTGCACTGTGTTTCCCACCCGCTGATAAAAAAAATAAATATATATATATATATATTTAGCATCAATTTTGGAAGATCTTTGAATTCAGATCCTTGGAAAAGCACCACATTATTTGTCAGAAATTTGTCTTCAATGACATTTTGCTAGTTTGTGAAAGATTATGAATTCAGAATCTTTGTGACTCTATTTTAGGAACTTGTGTTTTAATTAGTGTTGCACAAAGGCACAATGGACCCTAGTTTATTCTCCCAAGGCTTTGCTGATTCTGTAACATGTGCATCAGTAAAGCTAAATAAATAAATAAATTAATTAATTAAATAAATAAATAAACGTAGCTGGTCAGCCAGGTAAAGGTAACAATACAAGCACAATGGGAGGGATGGAGACACATTGGCCATGAAGGTGCCACCTTTCTGTATACATTTCTACAAACTGAAGTTGGGAAGCACCTTCCCATTGACTCCAGCACTGCGGGATCTGGATCTACAATCAATTTTTCTGATTGCAGACATACTTTAGTCTGTGTTTGCTCTCCTTGGCAGTGATTTGTAATGTGATTATAATGTATATTTACACACACACCCTCTTAGCACTAGCTGCCTAGCCAAACTAGGAAACGCTGCTGAAATAATAAAAGCAGTTGATCCCCTTCCTGCTTGAAGGTTAATGCTGCATGGTGAGTGAAAGACTTTTAAAAATTGTTTTATTAAGGGAATAAATGGAAACCAGGAGGTGTTTTAATGTCAGTGATTTCACAAAAAGCTAGGTGTGTTCTTTCTTTTTCTTTTTTTTTTTTTTTTTTCTTTTTTTTTTTTCCCTTTACATCAAATCCCTGTTAAGAACAATGAGTTTTTGTGACATCTCCTCATGGGAAAATAGAGAAATAAATCTTCCAGTATCAGTGCTCAGACAGGAGCTGAATGGAATTTGAGAACTTTCTGATGGAGGCCAATCAGGAAAGATGAAGAGCAAGAGGAGAAAAAAAATAATAATAATTAAATCAGACAAGTGGTGTAGGGAGTGGTATTTCTGGGGCATATAGGGCGTAGAAACCTGTTAGTCCCTGGTTTGCAGAGCTTCATCTTCCCCTTTGGCAATGTAAGGCCCTGCGTGTTAGTGGGGAAAAGAACACCTGGAGCTTTTCCAACATTTCTGCTTCTCTCTGTGGTGACCAGGCATCACTAGCCAGGCTCTTGCTGTCCATGGCAGGACATCTCCAGCACTTTAGGTTGCTTTAGGTTGCCCACAGAAAGCAGCTGAGTTCCTGGTGGTCTCTTTCAGCACTGACTGCAGGAGGTCTCTAAGCCAGCTAGACTCCTCTGCCATCTAAGCTGAGTGTACAAAGCCAGGCAGGAGGAACTAGGACTTCTGTAAAATAACATCACTCCACCTTCTGAAGTCACTGTAATGATCTACAAGATGAAGTGCTGAGATCCTGGGGTGATGCAAACCACGAAAGCACACGAGAATGCAGAGGTGAAATTATAGTTTAGGACCAAGCTGGTTGAACCTGTTTTTCCTCATCTCCGGCACTGCCTGATATGCTGCTGTGTCAGCATCCTCGATGCTTTTTGACACAGATGAGGCCCTTGATGCTTTTTGACACTAGCAGGGTTTTTTCTGTGGCACTGCAGGATCCAGCTGCTGAGTTCCTGGCTGCTTTGGGGACAAGGATTATGGATTTAATACACCCTCATGCTTACCCCAGTGTAAATCAGAAGCCACTCCACTGATTTCTTTGGCCTCGAGCCAATCCGACTCCTAATGGAGCCATTCATAAGAATCCCATTAACTTTCCATGGGGGAGTGTGGATACGGCCCTTGCCTTGGGAGGTCGTCGTCAGCCCAGAGGGGTTATCCCATGAACAGGAGGGAAGAATCAGCCCTCAGGCCTTTCCTTTCTAATTCTGAGCATGCTGCCAGCGCTTAACCAAGTTAATAATCAACCCGCAAGCCTGGAATTCCCTTCTCGGCCTGCATGGCAGTGGCCACTGAGAAAAACAGCTGCAGAAACCTACAGGACCCGAGCTGGCTGCCCATGGGTTTGTCTGCGTGCACAGTACAGTCTGTGGGATCTAAACAATGGGAACAGTTAATTTCCTGAAGAAAGCTGCAGGAAATCATCTCCTCAGTGCAAATTTTCAGTTGCAGGTGAGAAAAAAGGGGAAGTTTGCAAAACAACCATGTATTTGGATGTTATACTCTGCACACAAATTAACCTCTTTGAATAGGGTCATTCTGTTGTTATTATTATTTTTATTTTTAGATACATACTTAAAGTTATGGTTAGCTTTATCCCCTCCTGTGTTATTGTTGTTATACCACATATTAATGTAGTGCTTCTGTAGCTGGGAGAAGTATGGTTGAATTACAGTAACGCGCTACAAGCAGGAGGAAAGTGCTGTGGTTTGGCTGGTCTGCTCCTAGATATACACCAGCACATCTGGACAGGAGATCATGTGACAAGTAGGAAAGCCAGAAACATATCCTGGATACTATAAAAAATGGGTTCTGTTAAATTAAAAAGGCTTTAAATATTGGCTCAGCTGGTTTCTGTATAGCGTTTTTAGTAGTTTTGGAATGTGTTGCAAGATTTGTGATCACCAAGAAGTTGATTAAATATTGCAAATCCATTGTGTTGTTAGTTTGTTCTCATGGGCTCTGCGTGTCTTGCCAGTTCTCCCGTACTCTTGTAACACAAGACATGACTTCTGATTCTGGACGAGAACTTTGTGTCCTCAGAACAACTTCTGTACAGAAAAAAAATATAAGAGAAAGGAAAGGAAAGGAAAGGAAAGGAAAGGAAAGGAAAGGAAAGGAAAGGAAAGGAAAGGAAAGGAAAGGAAAGGAAAGGAAAGGAAAGGAAAGGAAAGGAAAGGAAAGGAAAGGAAAGGAAAGGAAAGGAAAGGAAAGGAAAGGAAAGGAAAGGAAAGGAAAGGAAAGGAAAGGAAAGGAAAGGAAAGGAAAGGAAAGGAAAGGAAAGGAAAGGAAAGGAAAGGAAAGGAAAGGAAAATAGTTATTCACAACCAGCTATGAAGTGTTGTGCTGCAGACACAGCTTTGTGGCTGTACATGCCATCCTACTTTATTCTTGAATGACCCAAATGTTCTGGGCAGTCTTGTTGCAGATCTGGACACAGCTCATGATCTGCTTCCTTTCCTGCACACGTAAGCAACAGCCTTACTGGAACAGACTATGATTCTCCAAGGAGAAATATACCAGCAATATTAATAAATAATTGTTATGGCATCACAAAGAAAGCCATCATAGTATCATGTAAATAAAAATCTGGAAGGGATCCTAAGTGATCATAGTGTCCCACTTCATGCTCTGGTATAAACTCTCTGTCTATGCAGAGGAACAGTAAGAAACACAGGAGTACGTAGTTTGGCCAAAGGACGAGCTCTTGGAAGATTTCAAGCACAAGATGCATACAGAAAGTGGATATGAGGGCACATTACTAGGATGAGTATGTGACAAGGGCAGAAACATATTAGGAAAAAAATCAGAGGCCAAAATACAAAATGAAATTAAAGTAGAAGTAAACATGGAGTCAATCAAAAAAACATTCTATAAATACATCAGCAGTGAGGTGAGAACCAAGGAAAATTGTTGTATTACCCAACAAAGAGGAAGGAGTGTTGTCAGATGATGCTGACAACATGGATATGCTTAACACCTTTTCAATCAGATTTCATTTAAAGTTCAAAGATGATCAACAAAGAGGAACCTCTATTATTTACATATCTGTGTATTGGTTAAGTCTGATGAACCCCAGTCTAGGATGCTGAGGATGAAACTCCATGTTCTGTGAGTTTGGATGGGAAATGCAATTTTAGAGAAGATCTAATCAGTTCCATTTATCATGCTCTGGTTGGATTTCCAGGCAGGCTTAGAGTTCATGATGAAACTAAACAGGAATACATGCTTTGAGGGTGTTAATTAGTAGCTGCTAATGAGCATAAAGTCCTTGGCACCAAAGTAGAGCTAGTCTGAGGAAAAATAAATAAATAAATAAATAAATAAATAAATAAAAAGAAAAAGAAAAAAACAAGAAGCAGAGTGTGGTCATTGGAACTAACTGTTTTGTACAACTAATCCACTTGAATTGCACCACAGTGCTTGCACAAGCAGACATAGCCGAAAAGAGCAGGGTAAAACAATCTTACAAATGTTTGCAATTATCTTTGACAAGTCTCTGGCAGAAATGAGAAACTGATATTGGAAATAGTGCCTATTTTAAAAAGAGAAGGGATTAAAAGCCAAGGAAACATAGGTCGGTCAGCTTACATTTTATTCTCAGAAAAATTCTGGAATGAGCAAGTGAACAAATTATTATACATGGAAAATACTAAGGAGATGAGTAGCAGCCAGTAAGGATTTGCCAAGAATAAACCAATCTAGTATTCTTTCAAAACAGGAAAACAGGTCTTTTTGATTGGGGAAAAATGAAGTGTTTCATAAGCAATTTTGTTTCACTTGTTATTCTCAAAAGCAAACTAGAGATATAGTCCAGGTGAAATTAGGTTAGGTGTAACACTGTCTGAATTATTGTATCTGTGGAGTAAGTAGGAACCTGCCAAAATCAGAAGATATTTCTTGTCAAGAGATTTCCACAGAGGTCAATCCAGGCTGTGAAGTGCAGAGTAGGTGCATTACATTTGCAGACAACACAAGGCTGGAGGAAACTGACAATGACTTCTTGAAAGAAGATTCAGCACTACCATGAGTTGTCCTTCTTGGCCTGTTCTGAGAATGACCACTCCAGAAAACACCTGGGGAGCACTTCTCTACCTGCTACCCCTGCTGTTGTTAAACACAAGGTAGAGCATCAGGGAGTCTTATTTTTCTCCATCCTCACAATGGTGCCTGAAGACTTCACAGTCCACTGATTGCTGGATTGAGAAAGAGTCATGACTTAATCATCCTGAAACCTTAGCTCTGTCTGCAGGAGTACTTGCACCCTGCACTTCACACTTGTATACTGCACTTCACAGTGAAGTTCTGGATCAACACACATCATATATTTTTCTCTTTCCTCATTCAGGGAGAATTCAGGCCTGTTCTCGTTCAATCCACAGTAGAGCTTGTGAGGGATGTGAACCACGGAATGGTGATGAATGACCAAGGTGCCAGCTGAACAAGACAAGGGTTGGGGATGTTCTGTCTTATTTCTCAGTGGGCTTGTGTGAAATGTAATGAGTGGAGCAGGGAAGCATGTGCTAAACAACACAACTATCTGTCAAGAGATTCTTACACTTAGGGTATCTGAGACATTATTTTATACACTCCTTTGGGGAACCATCTCACACAGCGTGTGTGTGTTATGGTTCCTTTTAGAGAAGCTTATGGGAATCATTGAGTTCCATGTATTAGTCACCAAAATGATTAATAGGGACCTAAAGGTTCACATATACATACTTTCATGCTAATGAAGCCCTCATGCTTTATTCATGAAGCAGAATACAAAGCTCCGGGAATATTTCTCCTCAATGTTCTTTCCAATGCTCCCATTTTTTATTCTGTAAAAGACATTGATTTATTTGAAATAAGCATAAAATATGTACCAGCTCAATAAACCCCAAAGAGGTTCTCAGACTTTCTTGAGTGTCCTCATCAGGTAATAAATCATGGAAGCAATAAAGTATGTGAAATAGCTTAACCAATCATGAAGAGCAGAGCCATCAAATGACTTATTTAAATAGTTGTAGGGCATTAACCGAATAAGAGATACTGGAGTCTTTATACATTTCTTTCTCACACTTACACAGTAAGTATGAAGATAGGGCAGTTGAATTCTGGGGCATACATAAAAGATTAATGAGAAAAATATAACTCTTATCTTTGTAAATGAAAAGTGTTGTATGTTTCTACATTGTTTTCACTGGGAGCAAGAGAGATTTTTTCTTGCAAAGAGCACTGGAAGGCAACTTGATATCAAAGATGGAAGAATCTTTCCTCAAGATGTGAATAATCACCTGGAAGCATATGGGTAAGTATCAGCTGGTGCACTGGAAAACTGGGCACCATTCTCTTTTGCATCTCATTCAGTACCTATGTCTACTTTTTAGCCTAGTCAAGCTAACCTCTCTTCAATTTGGATGGCCAGCATGAGTTTCCTTTCCAAGCATTAGCAGACATCTGCATAAAGTAAATCCCTTGAATGATAGTATTAGAAAGCTTAAAAAAAAAAAAAAAAAAAAAAAAAAAAAAAAAAAAAACTTTTTTATATTTATCTTTGCTACATCCCATAAGGGAAAGAAAGTAACCTTGTCACCTTGTTAAAAAGGGGGGGAATACAGGATAGAGAGGCTAAGGGTTAAATCAATAAATGAGCCTAAGTAAGCAATTTTCAGGCTCTGTTGCCAAAATTTAGATCCTCGAGAGCTTTAGTGTTGTAATCCAACATTACAAAAGCATATATTTCATTCAGAAATGTAGGAGCCACTAAAGCCAGGATGGGAGCCAGTTTACAGGTCAAGATACCTAGATCTGGTCAGCTGAATTACTGTTTTGATCTTACAGACTCTGCCTGTGAGATCTCTGTCAGTTATAACTGAAATTTTGAGATCAGCTTGCAGGTTGCCATCCACACTGACATGTCTTAATATGAACCAGAATCCCATCCCAACAGACATCTAGAACAATTCCAAGGCCTTTGGGCTATGCACTGGCTTCACATAGCAGCCTACAAGCTGGATCTCACCGGTGGACTGACTTCCTCTGATTTACGGCTTTCTCAGAGGAAAAAGACCCACAGCCCCTCTGTGAGAGAAAGGATTGTGTGCAGCTATGACCTTCTTGTGGTTTAAGGAGCCTTTGAATGTTGAGCCAAGTCAGCACAAAAGAAGGAGGTAATGTTGAAGTTCTGTCCCTCAGTGTGGCTGTTTAGGGTTTAGTGCCATTTTCCATAGTGTGACATGGGAATGCAAAGGTGAAACCTGGCCTTTAGCTGTGGAAAAGGTCTACACAATTTTGAGGCATAGAGTTTATCACTCTTCTCTCCCTCCAGTTTTCCTCCCTGTTAGATATATGATATACTTAAGAAATAATATGTAATAGAAATATTTAAATATTTCTTACATATATTTTATATGTTAGTATATTATAGGATATATATATAGAGAGAGAATACATATATATATATATATATTCCTGTTTATATACTAGCCATAACTGGCAAGCAGGTTTTTCAAGTGCACACACTAACCACTAGACAAGATCATCTCCCACCTACCTTCCTGCTCCTGAATTCCTGAATTTCCTCTGCCTAGAGAGCCAGTTAGCTCACTGCAGACATGAGTCAGGGAATAAGCTTAAAACTGGCACAGATGATCAGAGAGTTCAAGGCTGAGTGCTAATTTGAGGCATGAGCTAACATGACACTGTAGATGTACTCTGGGAAGAGTATGGCTCAGCAGATATGCAGCACTATGCAGGGAGAAAAAAAAAAAAAAAAAAAAAAAGAAAAAAAAAAAAAAAAAGAAAAAAAAAAAAAAAGACTGAGTCAAAAGCCAGGGAGAGGATTCAAACGTGGGACTTTCCACACTAACTCTAAGTGCACTAGACTATGGGTAGCTATATTTAAGGGGACCCCCTATTATTTCTGTGATAAAGCAAGCGTTAAATCTCATAATTAGAAGGGTGAGAATATATGTATTTTACTACTATACCCACACATCATCCTACAGACTATTCAGCAGAGATGTTTTTTGAAGTAGAGGCTGCAGTCTTTTCACTGTATCTAAGACCATGGGGAGATCACATTTTTGATAGAAAAATACTTATTTTTATTCCAAGCCTGCACCCTGATGATTTCATGTAGTGTCTTATACCTCCCTTCTTCCACAAAACAGAAAACAATTGTTTCTTATTTGCTAACACTCACAGTTCTGCAACCGTTTGTCAGATGCCTTTACCTTTCCCGATCTTTCTGGTTTTATTGAGATGAGGTGACCAAATCCACAGTTTTAAAGAAATGAGACCAAAAAGCCGTAAAGTTAAATAGTGATGCTTTCTGCCTTATACTCTAGTTCTTTGTTAGCAAGCTCTATCTGTCTATTTAATTTTTATATTGCTACTGCTACCTGTGCTCCTGTTTTCAAATAACTATCTGCAGGATCTATTTTATTATTTTTTTTATTATTTTATTTTATTTTTCCCCACCTGTTGCATCAAATTTTCATATATAGAACTTAAACATCTTCCTTACCTAATATAAATATATATATATATATATAGCTTATTACAGGAGCAGGTTGCTTGATCTGAAGATCACCTGAGTAGAGGTGGCCACTCACTGCATGTTTTGTGCTCTACGAACTTGGATAGGAGTGCTCTGTTGGCATTAGGAGACCTATAACACCTAGCTTCAACTAACCACTGCATTGGAAAACTACCTAATGTCTAACCAGTATGTTCAACTCATGAGGGTAAATATAGACACTGGGATGTGAGTGGATGGAGACAAGTTAGGGCAACAGATCCTGCACACAAATATGTGAAAAGTGCTCAGGAAGGGAGATGGGGGCATGTAATATGGTGACCCACTAATCTGTTCCTTATCTTCTACTGATCCCTGCTGTGCCACAACAAAGTGCTTTTTGGGCTTCCTTCTCCACAGAGCAAAGCTACAGGCCCCTCCACAGGCATGCATCCTCATTCCCTGCCACCCCTCGCCCTACCCCAGTAGCCTTTAATCTGGATCCCTCACCTGCCCATCCCCTCCAATCTCAAGATAGGTGCTCTTCCACATGCGCTGATCAAAATGAAATACAGCCATGATTCATTTGAATGTAAGGTGATTGCTATATCCACTAGCATACACTTGCCCATCGACAATTTTTCTGAGACCGTCCGACTTCAGTCACTCCCTTCCGCTGCCCCAGAGCTGCCTCTTCACTTCTTTGAAGTCCTGTGCTCTATCCCCTGTCTGTCGCCATCCATGAATTTCATCCCTCCACACCTCTTGAATGCTCTTTCTCCTCATCTCCAGCCCCTGAGGCAATGTGATTGATAAAACATACCTCTTGCCCTGCATCCATCTGTGAAAGAAAAATCTCCCTTCTGCTAATTGTGTTGATTTGGAAAGCCGGGTCATGATTTCTCTTATTAAAAATCCCTGTAGAAGACACACAGGTAGGAGAAAAAAGGAATGTGTCTGGAGGGAAAGTAGTTCTACAGGAGCCTGAGGACCAGTCCTTTGGCTGCAGAAGTACATCGCCAGATGAGACCAGTGATAGTATTCACAGTCCAACACAAAGGCACTTCAATTCTAGACTCTGCCCTTGACTGCCTACCAAATTATAGTAATGTTTTGGCAAAACTACAACTCTTTGGTCAGTAGGTGGGCTGGCTAAAACTTAGGATACGCACTTACTAAAGGATTCCTAAATGCTCCGTTGAAGGGATGAAGTCTTGACCCACATTCATTGAAAATCAGTAGTCATTTCACCACCAATTTCAGTCATTTTGGCAAACCTCAACAGGCAAGGCAAGACAGTATTAGTAATTCTTAGCTTGGGGAAAATTTTCTTGGCACCCACCATTACCTTGTTCTTCCAACTGTCTCTAAAGCTGTTGGCTGAGGAGTTATTTTCTTCCAGACACAGTTTTCTCTCTGTGCGTATGAGTGTACATGCTTGTGTGTGTAGGGAACAGGGTGAGTTATTGTGGCCTGACTTCTTAGCCAGATTACCAGCTCCATTTGCACAATCATCGTACATGTTTCCACAGGATTATACAACATGCTGGCCATTCCAACTTCAGCTGAACTCTTTGGCATGTTGAAGGTTGACTCCTCCTCCCTCCCAACCCACCCAGAGACTGGCTTCACTCCACTGAAGTCAATGGAATTGCAATAAAATAAAATCAATGTCGTGGAGCAAAATAATCCAGCCCTTCTGACAATATTCCTTTAACAACCAGCTCATTTGGTGCCGTTCAGATTCTGGCAAGTAGCATCTTATAGACAGACTCATTACTACCATGATGTGACATGCCAATATCCACTTTTCTTGCATTCTTGTTAGGAGGAGTGGGACTTGACGTATGTCTGTTTTCGTTTTTGACCTGACATATTTAGTTTTGAATGATAGCAAGCCAGAGGAAAAGAAAAATATGTAGCTAATGTAAGTATTAACTAACCAAACTCTAAATATACACATGTGCACACACACAAGCATAAAACCCAAACCCTGTTCAAACCACTGTGTTGCTACACGAGATGAGATCTGCCACCCACTCAAACCTTTGGGCATGACAAAGAGCACAGGAGAACTGATTCTCAGCCAGGGGAGTGTGGACTCCAGTCTGCTCCCCACACGGCGCTAGGCTGCCAGCAAGAAAATTAATGTAACAGTACAGAGGGGTTTTAGCTGAGCAAACAACCAGCAACTCAACATGGCTTTGTTGTATTTACCAGTGCCTGGGCAATTTTCAAAAGGACTTCAAAACAATAGGATGAGCCTCGGGTCAATGTAGCTGATTTCTGATAGATTTTTTTTCTCTCTCCCTTTCCAGAGGAGGAGCTGCAGAAGGAGCCAGTGACAAAGAGCCGAGGTCTGTAAGGTTTTCCCAAGAGTGTATAAGAAATCATGAAGGAGAAGACTATAAATCAGGACCCAGACTGATGCACTGTCCACGGCAGCAGCTCTGAACCTTCAACAAGACATTTTTCGAGCAAGTTTTTGGAATTTTGGTGGGCTCTGACCTGCAGTTTTCACTTCCAAAATAACTTGACTTTTCTAAAGTGGTAATTTCATTTTCATGATAATGCTAAACTCAAGCCACATGTGCTTTAATTTAAAGCAGGACTCAGGCGGTGGACCCTGCCAAGAAACAGTAGAGAAACATGCTTATTCTACTAGTTTGCTTGAGGCATTCAGCATTTTTGAATGCCTAGGCAGAAATATAGTTTTTAAATAAGCCAATCCCAGAGAGAGAGAGAGAGGGGAAGAGAGAGAGCAGAAGAAGGAGGGAGGGGTAGAAGAAAGTTGCAATACATTTTTGCATTAAGCTTTTGTTGCATTGGCTGGCTAAATGAGAACTGATGAACTGGCAACAGAAAAGATATCATTTATGGCCTTCTCTGGCTTTTTTTTTTTTTTTTGACAGTGAAGGTGTCCTTTCTCTTTTTCAGATGCAAACTGGCGTGTTAGGCTTCATCATGGCACAGGCTATTAGATTGCCTTAAATATGCACGTGGTTCCACAGTTCTTTCTACTAATTGAATCCAAGAGACAGATATGTTTACATATCCTTTTGGTGGCACTTCTAGGATTTTTTTTAAACTCTCCTGGCAGGCCGAGGAAAGCAACCTTGTCTTTTTATTTAGTGTGAGCAAAATAGACTTGCAGTAAAGGAGAGAAGAAACAGGAATGAATGGACAGAGGGGAAGAGACTTTTCCCCCCACTTCTGAAAACTGGAGGGCCACACACTCCAGGTTTTGGGAAGGCATTGCTTCAGGTGAGAAACCAGTTTCTTCCACCCATTAAAGTGCCTTCTAATTGTTTGTATCTGCCATTAAATAATCAAATTTTGCCACAATTCTCAAACTGCACCACCAAGCCAGGAAAGTGTTATCTTCGTTGTGGAGCACATTATACTGCCATCAGTGGTAAAAGTCAGAGGTCACAGGATCAAACCCTGATTTTTAGAGACTTCTGCTGTAACTGCAGAGGCTCAATGTGCTTTATTTTGTCAGCCTGCTCTAATTTTACTTGTTCACAAAACAGATGTAGATGTTTGACAGTAGGCAACAGTGTTTGCAAAAAAAAAAAAGTATGTCATTAGTTGCCTGCAAATAGTGAAAATGTATTTCATTACATTGGCTTCCAGATGGTCACACTAGAGATGCTCTTGACTTGTGTCTCTTGGAGATTTTCCTCACCTGAATTTAAACAGCTAATTAAAAGAATTGGGACCCACTTCTCTGTTGTACCCACTAGACCACAGCTGTCCCAACATTTTGTCTGTACTGTCATAGTATCTTTGCACTAAAAAAATTCCATGATATCATAAGAAGCAAATTGCAGCCAGAAGCCCATGTTATTAGCTGTAGACAAAAATTGCTCATTTTAAGCTGTCCCATTCAGGTGACATGTGCCTGACACCAGGAAGGCACATCACACATACGTGGAGCATTAACACTTCATGTAAATGTTTCCTACTATGCTTTCTAAAGCCCTGTCCCCACATGGCCCCAGTGACACTTCAGCTTAAAATCACATTGACCCTTCAGATTAACATCATAGTTCAAGGCCCCTATAAGGCTCCTCAAACTGGGACCCTGCCATTTCCAGCCAAAAGATCTTCCCTATATGCCAGCCTCAGAACGCAGCATCAATTTTCTGTTTCCATAATGTCAGAATATGTCTAAAGATGCAAGTGGGATCAGCATGAAGGATTCAGCTAGGTTCTGGAAAAAGCCATGACACTTCTTGCTGTAATAAAAATAAGAAAGAAAGAAAGAAAGAAATGAAAGAAGAAAGGAAGGGAGGAAGGGAGGAAGGGAGGAAGGGAGGAAGGGAGGAAGGGAGGAAGGGAGGAAGGGAGGAAGGGAGGAAGGGAGGAAGGGAGGAAGGGAGGAAGGGAGGAAGGGAGGAAGGGAGGAAGGGAGGAAGGGAGGAAGGGAGGAAGGGAGGAAGGAAGGAAGGAAGGAAGGAAGGAAGGAAGGAAGGAAGGAAGGAAGGAAGGAAGGAAGGAAGGAAGGAAGGAAGGAAGGAAGGAAGGAAGGAAGGAGAAAAGAAGGAAAGAAAGAAAGAAGGAAAAAAAGAAGGAAAGAAGGAAGGAAAGAAGGAAAGAAGGAAAGAAAGAAGGAAAGAAGGAAAGAAGGAAAGAAGGAAAGAAGGAAAGAAGGAAAGAAGGAAAGAAAGAAGGAAAGAAAGAAGGAAAGAAAGAAGGAAGGAAGGAAGGAAGGAAGGAAGGAAGGAAGGAAGGAAGGAAGGAAAGAAAGAAAGAAAGAAAGAAAGAAAGAAAGAAAGAAAGAAAGAAAGAAAGAAAGAAAGAAAGAAAGAAAGAAAGAAAGAAAGAAAGAAGTAGAGACTGAAGACTGATACAGGTAAAAAAAAAAAAAAAAAAAAAAAAAGGTAATCCACACCCATTTGCTCAGGACAAGTTTTTAAAACCTGTTAAAATAATGTCTCTATGTCTTCAAACAAGTTTTGAGTTTTGATCTTAAAGAAAATAGATGGTGTTCTAAAAAAGAATTTCTAATTTTGAAAGGCTGAGAGTTGCCTTACAAACAATTCTTCCCTGGCCTCAGAATGGGCAGCCTGGTTGTTTTACAGTCAAATGTCTTCAGTAAGAAGTATTTAGAAAAAGAACCACAATGCCTCAAGACAGACATGATTCAATGATTTCCCAAAACAGGGATTTTAAATAAATATTGCATTACATCTTTCTGGTTTTGTTTTGTTTTTATAAGCCATCAGTAACATACATGTAGCAGCTTCCAGGAAGGATGTGCAGGTAGTGAATTATCCATAAGAAATGACCAGGGGCTGAAAGCTGAAAGTTTCCCTCCTTCCCTGAATTACCTGGCTGGCAGGCTATAACAAACATACATGCCACCCACACACTGTTTTAAACGAATATTATTAAGGTTGCAAATCAATTCTTAACTCAGAAATGAACCTTAAATCATTTCCCTTGCGTGTATGAATTATATAAGACTTTAATTAAAAGAACACCTAGTATATTTTCCACCACCTCATTCAGAATGGATGGTGCACTCCTAATTCAATATCTTGTTCTCTGCTTATTATCTGAAGTGTGACCCCAGGCCTTATTTACAGTACAAATCTTATTCTGAAGACAGAATTATTAATTTCCTTGTGGCTTCTCCTGTGGGGCTCCCCACCACAAGATCTGAGGGCTTTACAAACATTCACTCATCACCCTTCCCAAAATGGTGAGGAGGGGGTGTCCCCATGCCCGTTGGTCTATCGAGGAAACAAGGCACAGGGAGACTGGGATGCCAAAAATGAGATTCTGGAGGACATGGTATGAAATACGTGACCTGAGCTTGCACACTGAAATCAGTTGCATTTGAGAACAATCAGCATTTCTGCAAATCAGAATGTATGATCTTATCAGATATCTAGAAAATGAGAAATGTTAATGACTTGTGGGAAAAGTTTGGTTTCGGTGACAAGATGGGCCTAACAGACACCAAGATAAAAGAGAATCCAGCTGAAAGAATTTAATCAATCCTTTCTTTTCCTGCAACCTTCATTTTCTACTCTTTTCCTTCCCAATCTTTGAAAGCAGTGAGATAGTTGTACTGAAAATAATACTCCTTTTTCCAAAACATGAGTTCCCAAAGCAGACCCTCATTGCACCGGATTAGGCAGGGAGCAGTATGAAGTTTAGGAAGTCACTGAATCATTAAAATCTGCATGAACACCACTTCAAGAAACCAAACTGAAGATACACAAGCACTATTAAATCTGATAATTCCTTACTTTTGCAGTTTATTTTATTTTATTTTATTTTATTTTATTTTATTTTATTTTATTTTATTTTATTTTATTTATTGGTTCATTTCCTAGATACTTAAGAAGTCAGCTTGGAGAAGTGGACATTTCTGCAGAAGGTCTGATCCTGGCAGGCATGTGGATGGACCATCAGCAGGGCTGGAGACTCCGTATTACCCTCTCAGACTTCTGCCACTGAAGGAAACAGAATAGCTGGGCAGAGGGAAGCTTTGAGGAGGTTGCTTGACATCTTAAAACTGTGTGAATTGTGGTTTTTCAAAAGCCTGAAACTTTGCCAACTCTGGGCAGATTCTCACGGGGAATGCAAGACTCATCCTATCATAGCAGCCAGTCAGTTGTAAAATGTGAGGTTCCCATTAGAAGTCAAAGGAAATGACCTCAGAATCTAACACCAGAAATTAATCTAACCTTCTTGGAAATGGCAGACATTTCACCCCAAATTCCACCCCCCCCCAAAAAAAAAAAAATTAAAATTAAGTTGTAAACTAGCAACCAAAATGGAAAATTTCAGTCTCAACACAGAATCTTGGGAAAGTTGCAGTGAACTGAAAATTGGTGTGTTTTGATAGTACTTGTTGGGCAACGTTAAAGGGCATTGTTACAAAGGGTGTTTATATGTTCTTCTTAGAGCCAGGACATGATCTTAGAGATAACATGGCAAAAGATGTCACTTTGTGCCCATGCTTTGATACAGTTCACTTGCAACAATACAGGTGAATTAAAAAATGTGATCCATTATCAGATTGCTTAGTCTCTCTGCTTGTCTTGGTAGTACTCTGACTGCTGTGATTAAAATAGGGAAAGGAACATATATGCAGTGAAAAACCTCAGATCATTACTACATTTATTCCCACTCCCACTCCAAGATGAGACCTTGAGTCAACCATTTCCATTATGGTATCTAGATAATTGGCCTAATTTTCAGAGGTGTGAAATCTTACAAATCTCTTGTGCTTGACTAGCAAAACTGGAAAATTACACCTCTTAGCTACCCAAATAGGAAATGAGTTGCTGAACTGGAAACCCTTTAACTGAAAATGTTGACCTTGGTCTTCAAGTGTTCATTATCTCATCTACATTGTATAAAAGCCAATGAGAAATCTGAGCACTACAGTGATGTACAGCTTCATGCCTTAACACTTGTTCAGACAGCTCTATGATAAGTCACGAGTGAATTTATTGTTGGTTGCCACCACTGGGATTCCTTCTAAAGAGCTTTTCTGAATGTCACCTGCTGTAGGACACAGGGCTGGAAGGATCAGTTTGTGCAAACCCAGGACATGCACCTCCCCAACCTGTGAGCTGCTTGCCAAAATCACCATACAAATGAGAGCTGCAATACGCAAAGCAGGCACATCAGGGAGCTGAGTAGTGGAGGAATGCCAGGAGGCATTCACAGGTGGAAAAGGTTAATGTCTCCCTGTGGGGTCCTATTACTCATTTCTGAATGAGTCCTCGTGTGGGATGGGGCACCCGTGCTGGAGGCTTCCGCAGCAGCTAGAGGGCTGGCTTTCCCCGTGGGTCCCAGCCTCTGCACAGTGCCAGCACATGGAACCCGTGCAAATGGCATTGGAGCAAGTAGCTGGACAACCCCAAACTGACCACTCAGTTATTAATTTTTTTTGTTTTCTTCACATGTACTAGATAAATTATTATCTAACATGTATGTATATCATGGTGGTGGCTGTGGTTTTGTGGTTTTTATAACTAGTAATTCAGGATGGCTAATACTATTTTTTTTAGTGAAATCTCTTGTTATCTTTGACACAAGTGACAATTTGTTACAAAGTTCCTTTTTTTTTTTTTTTTTTTATCTCAGTGAAAAATAATGAGTCTCAAATCTGGATTAAACACATGAAGTGTTCTGAATATTTCTCCCAAGATGCACTTTGCGAAAGTGTTTGAATTTTGAGCAGTTACAGTTGTTTTTTCCCACATTTTTAAATTGTCAGGAAAAAAAAAAAAGATTTTGCCCAGTACTAGCTAGAAGATCATTTAGACAGATGCACTGTCAACAATATCCATAGAATTTAGCCCCTAGGGTGTTATATCTCTGTTTCTCAAGCTCTACTTTATCATATCTTGCCATATCATTTGGAAAAAATGTAGGTAGACCATTGAATTAATCAGGTTTACTTGATTTTTGCCCACTGGAACTGAAATAAACAAAACAAATGCTAATGCCTAAACCAGAACAACTGCATGTCTCTCTGATGAATTAGGAAAGCCAAGAAGTATGTATTTTTTCAAACAAGAACAATGGAGAGCTGACATTGCAAAAGGCCTGATAAATGATACTATATTGTTTTCTTTTCAGTGCTTCCCACTATTGCCCACTTGTCTCAAGCCCAAAAGACCAGCTCCAGTAAAGGAAATCTTGATTTTAGTGAATGCAACAACTCCCGGTCAAGCTCACTGATTTATTTGTTCCCTCTGTCATTAAATCCCCTCAATCTGGATGCCATGTTCTGTGAAGAGCCTTACCAGACATGTTAGGTTATTCATGAGGAGACACATTCATAGCAGTTAAAAGCATACTTGTTCTAGCAGTGGGATATTTAAATCATCTAGGCATCCAACAATTTTTTTTCTTGGGCATCTGAATTGATCTGCTAGCCTATGCTCTTGCAATGTGATAGAGTAAAAAAGAAGACCACTATTTTAATACATGGTGCTAAGCAACCAATAAAACTTGAGTCTCCCTCCCTCTGAAACACTTGCAAGTTTAGCTCTGTAAAGGTTAAATAATTGGTTTAACCTGATCCCTCTATGACTCTCGTCTACCTTGTGGGAAAACTCCTGTAAGCTTATTGTAAACATAATTATGCTGTGTGGGCTTTTCATTAATCTAACAAAAAACCGCAAGATGACATGCATCAGACTATTTTTTCCCTTTCTGGAACTTGCCTCTACTTGCAGTTGCTGCAAGATGCTTATTTGTATAGTCTGAGCTTTTTTGCAAATGTACCATGAATTATATCTTCTCTGTTTTTTACATTTGGAGAATTAAACAGGAGGTATCCCGGGGTTAATAATACGGAGTTTAAAGCAGAGCCAGTTCTTTAGCCATTGCATGATGGACAGAAGTCTCTCACCCTCCTGTTCCTTGGCTTTGGTGGCAAGTCAAGCAGCAAAATATTACCTGAGGATGTGAAGTCCAAAAACTGGAAATTACTTTCAACAAGGATGCTGAGCCAAATGACATACTGTCCATTGTCTTGATGGCAATGTAACCTCCTGAATTACACACAGTTTGCAGGCTACCCAGGCATGGATCCCCTGCCTTGCCTATGGCAGGCAGCTGCCTTGATACACTGATGCCTAGACACTTAAAATCACTGACCTGGAGAGAACCCCATGAGCTGAAGCCAACTCTGTTGGGTTAACCCAATGCAGGTGAGCTCCCAGTTGAGGTTATCCTGCAGGGAATCAATGGGACATATGGGAGCCATTGGCTTCTCCTCCTACAAAGGACTTTTGGAGAGTGCCCCCTGTCTTTCTGAAGTATGTGATTAGTATCTGGTGGCTCCCTGGTGATTTGGAGTCAAGAGATTTGGAATCCAGCATCTTATTGTGCTGGGTCTGTGGTGGGTAACATGCACTTTCCTGCCTTATAGTGTGTGTTCATTTAAAATAAAGGTCAAATCCAAGGCTATCCTGATTTCCACATATCTGCAGGCTAGTTGAGCTGTCTTCTCTGCTTCCTCATTCTCCTGAGAACCACCCAGGAGTATCCCAATGTGTGAGTTTCTCCCACGATCCAGCAGTTGCTTGGTTTAAGGCCACTGACTAGAGAAAAGAGCTGGAAATCACCCTAGAATATGAGAACCATTTCCCCTCACTGTCTTCATCTGTTAGGAAAAAAAGAAGATAATAACACTCACTTGGTTAGTTGCCTAAAAGGACTTTTGGGGACATGAAAGAATAACACTGGGAAAGTGCTTTAAATGGTCTTGTAAAATTTTCTGAAATAATGGGTACAGATTCTTTTTCCCTCCAAAATGAAGATGCAGCCAGTGTCAAACATCATTAGAAAGCGAATGTGTTAACAGAACCTGTCACAGAGAACAGACCTGCACTTGCATCACGTGGAGGACAGCATGGCTGCACAGGAAGCAGCTCTTATCCGGAAGCTGGAAGCAGCTCACTTAGAGCAGCCCCATGTTTTCAACAGGTCTTATAGCTCTGTTTAGGCACAGCACTGCACTAGTGAAGCCACACAACTTTCAAGCAGAGCTGGGTGGTGGCTGCAGAGCAACTGCAGATTTGTCTGCAGAAAATCCCACAACCAGCATTGCTGGGGTGGGAGATGGAGCAAAAGCCCTCTTGTTAGTAGCACCCAACGTGATGCAAAGTCCAGGTCAGATGCTGGGGTAACAGCAGGGCAGGTGCTACATTCAGCCCTACAGAACTGAGGTCTAGCTGAAAAGCAGTAAATATTTAAATAATAATAATATTAATCTTACATGTAGGAGCCACAGGTTGTGCCGCAAATGGTATTGAAGCAACCTCCCTATCATAGCATCATCTTTAGACAAATGTAGAGATGTACAGCAGGTTCCCAGTCTGCTCACACAGTTAACAGTCAAGGTGGATAGACTGTGGGGCACTTGTTACCCAAATCAGGATGCTGAGATCTCCCAATCTTTTACCAAAGTCCAGTCAGGTGACTTTATGATCCAGATTTGATTACTGAGAATTAGGGTGATTGCAAAATATCACAAGATTAAAAATCTGTCTTGTGGATTTGTTTCTAAGAAGAAATCTTGCCAAACCGTCTGTCTTTTTTTTTTTTTTTTAATTATTATTATTTTTTTTCTGGCACAACAACAGACCTTTTGGATAGGGGAGAAGCATTGATGTTTTATCTTGCCTCTAATAAGATTTTGGTATTGTTTTAAACAGCATTCTATTGAGCAAGTCAAAGTAATAATACATGGGAGAAAAAATTGCTGAGAAACTAATGTATGCCAGTACTAAAATATGTCATGAGCAGAGTTTTGCAGTGGTGCTTCTGTGGAATTATACAATGCCCTTATGAATGATAGGTGATAGAGGAGAGGAAAAGTTCATTAAATACACAGATCGTGAATTCTGCAGGCATCCAAAAATGAAGGCCGAAAGTATATTCAGGGAGCACAGTAAAATTAAATTAATTTTCACAAAATAAAGAAATGGCTGGGAAAAGCTAGGAAGCTATTTGACAAGGACAGTAGAGAATATTATTAATAAAACATGTGATGTAATCTTTCTGCTCTACTTGGTTTGGCTAAATTTAAATTGAATTTATATGTTCAATTCAAGAAATATTTAAGCCAGTTGCAGAAGACACAAAAAGGTTTAACAGGAATGGTAAGAAATCTAGAAAACAATGCCTTCAATAAAATTTGATGGAGTTGGGATTATTCAGTTTCTTCTTTAGAAAATATTGCAGGGAGAGAGATGCAATAATGGTCTTCAGATATGTGGAATTAGCAGCAAAGAGGAAGGGAGTAAACTATCTTCATGCCTACTGCAGGTAGAACAAGAAGTTTAAATTGCAATAAGAAAGATTTAGGATAGCCTCTGGGGAAAAATGTAAACATAAATGTAATTAAGCACTGAGATGGATTGCTTAGTAAGGTTGTACAATCTCCATCAAGGGAGGTGCTTAAGAACAGGTAAAACATGCACTCACTTTCCACAATAATCTTCCTTAATTCTTAATCCCTTATACTCTGAGTTATTGTATTGTTCTTCTAAGTATCTTTGATTTGAAGACCTCTTCTATTAAGACTTCCATATAACCATGTTATGTAGTCCTTATCCTTAGAGAATTAAAATAGCAGGAAACAAAATAGCAAAAGAAGGATAGCAGAAGCTGATCTTTATTTCTTAAAATTCACACTATCCTGAATAACAACTTTGTATGGAGATTAAAGACTTTGGCATTTCTTTCCACTCAAAGATAGTTTTTTTTTCCATTAAAATTCCAGTTACATAAAAAAGGGCTGGCTGTAACTCCTTGGTAATAGCGTCCTTGTGTTAGGCTATATTGCTGAGTACTTCAGTTTCTTTTCTTAAAAATGGGACTTAACAGTATTACAGTAGAGAATATCATAACATTTTATTGTGCTAGAGCAACAAATTCAATATAATAAGTACAAAAGACAGAAGATATATACCACAAGCCAAGACAAAGCCATAGTATGTCTGTAGGCAAAATACCCTAGGATTTTTGTAGACCTTGGCAGAAGTACATAATGAAAAGCCTATGCATTTTTATAATATTAAACAGGACGTGACTTCAATACTGGGTATATATCTTTGCCTTAGCTTGATATTGATATCTAATCATGTTCCTTGGATGAACTAAATATGGTCCTTCTCCATATGATCTCGAGTTCACAGCATAAGTGAAATTCCTGTTTTCTTGAGGGCTGATTGCATATTTCAGTGAGTGATTACTGTGCAAACAAAAAGAGATGTCATAGAAAATCCTGCCCTGAACACTTATGAAGAGTGACTCCAAGAAGCAGAGCGGATGCCAAACACATTTCTTTGCAGACCTTTTCCATGGTTTCTTTTCATTTTGGAGGCAGTACTAGTAGATTGTACTTAGCATTTATTTTGAAACTAATTAACCTTGACTGTTTATTATGTATCTTAAAAGGCAAATGTTTAATTTCTACTTTTTAATATTCAATTTCATATGTTTCTTAGCATATTGTTTGTGAAAGCTCTTTAGCTAGAAAGGCTATGACACATCATCTAAAAAAAAGGAAAAAAAAAAAGGGGGAAAAAAAGCTACAATGAAGTTTTTCCCCACATCTGCAGAATTTTTTTGCACACGCTGTTTTGGATTGATGAGCCTCATCTTTGGGACATGTGCCACAAGACAGCAGGATAAACCAAAATCTTCCTTGGCAGCTCTGACAGCATGTTGCAGGAATCCCCAATATCCTTCAGGATAGAGTAGAAAACACTGAAATGACATTTCAAAAGAGATAAATTCTTCAGAGCCTACTGCCTCGAATTAAAACTCACCTACGGTAGTTCCCTTGACCATACAGATATTCAACCTGTAAAATAACTATCACTTAGATGCCCCTGGTTTTGCTGAAGGTACTGCTGGCTTTTTAACTTTCTTTTCAGTCAGTGTAAGTGTGTTCCACTGACTTAACTGGTTAGTAGATCAGGTCCTACAAGAATAGATACAGCTTTGTAAGAGTTTCATTAAACCAATGTGCTTGTGTCCAGACCATCTCACCTGACTCCAAGATCTACAAAGGTAAGGTATGTGAGTAGTTAGAGCAGCAACCCTAAGGCAGTAAACAGATTGTATCTTTTTTTTTTTTTTTTTTTTAATATAGGAAGCATTAAAGGGCAATATTTCTATGCTGCACTTCAGTTAGGTGGGATGAATCTGAACCAGGAGCATTTATTTGCATCAACCTGTATACTACTTGTGCAGTTGAAACCCCAACTAGAGGCTGAGAAAAATGGTTTACAACAGTGATCACTACTAACATGAACCTGCCTCTCCAAAACAGACCTCGGTGAATGCCTGGAGAAACTTAATGTGGCTCTGAAATGCTTGTGCAAGTCATGCAATATTTTATCATATAAATTAATTTTTCCTTAGCTTTGAGTCCCTTTAAAAATATGGCAGGCCCTGTAATTTATGAATATTTACTCTTTTGATTAGTTTAATACTTTAACAGATACAAGGAGACTTGAGAAGGAAAATTATATTGAATGATAGTCACAGATGAAAGAGGCTGTGATTAAAATTAAGGAATATCATCTCAGACCCACTGTCTTTGGCTTCTATATTGTCTCTTCAGGCTTATCTTTTTGTGAAAACTTTGCCATAAATTAAATATCTTCTCCACCAACTGCAAGAAGCAAAAGATTATTTTGAAAGCTATCCTCCACTGTAAGCCATACACGAAGTGTGTATTCAATCTGGGTACAAGGTTTTGTGGACCAGGAACAGGCTATAAGAGCTTTGGTACTGCAATGTCTTGATGTTGATACTGCTATATTTATAAAAATACACTCTGAATATTTATGCTAGAGCAATCTTTATTTTTATTTTATTTTATTTTATTTTATTTTATTTTATTTTATTTTATTTTATTTTATTTTATTTTATTTTTTATTTTATATAAATGCTCAGAAAATTAACTGTCATTTATAATGCTGACCCAGTACAGCTTACTGGTCAAAAATAAAAGAAAAAAAAAAAAGAAAAAAAAAAATCCTGCCTTCCTTTAACATATTGATTGCTCTCAAGAGTAAAACTGTTGAATACTCCCTTATCATCAGCAGTGAAGTCATCTAAATTTTGCTTAAGGATGTTCAAATTATTTGCCTCCAGCTCCTTTGAACTGATATACTTCCTGACTATTTACTATTTCTCTAAAACAATGCCTCCTTGAATTCTTATGCTGACATCATCTGAGGAATTCAGGATGTGCTTACAAAAATCGATGGATTAATCTTCACAATGACCCTAAAAAAAGAGAATTATTATATATCTGACTTTGTAGAGTGGGGAATTGAGGTACGGCAAAAAAACTTTTTAGCCAAAAGACAGATATATATGGTCTTAGCTGTGTAAAGCCTTAGCAAACAGAATCATGATTTGTTTTCTGGATTTCAAGTTCATGTTCTAGCAATAATACAAAGCTTTCTCTCCCCTATGTAATGCATTCCGTCTTCCTTCAAACATCTGTCCTTGAAATTCCTGCTTAGTGTAAATGTATTATAATCCTTAGTTTCAATATTTCATTCATGTTATCCCATAAATAGATTATTTCACAAGTAAATAATTCCATTTCGAATCAACCCCTTTTTGTAAGTGAGTCATTTTTCCTGTGCGTCATATTTGCAGCTCAGGCACTTTGTGTTTTCCAGTTGAAATATACCTCTCATCTCAGTAATTATTTAGGAATCAGTATCTACTTTCTATATATATTACTGAGGGAAAAGCTTCCAATGTTCTTAAAAGCTTTCATGCATTTTCACTGTGGCCTGTTCAATGGCAAATCTGATTCTTATTCATGGATAAGCATGTCATGTTTTTAATCCCAGTACAGTCTTTACTGTAGTCATATTTTATTTATTCAGTTTATCCCGTGTTTTCATTGTTTTCCAAGAGCTCTATATCAGGCAGGGATAGAGCTGAGATTTTAGAACAGATATTTATTGGCAAAAATAACAGTGAGGTACTTGACTCCTGCTTCATGTAGGCAAGCAACCTGACTGGTCAAAGCCTTTGGAGATTTGAAAATCTCTTCCCAATACCTGTCCCAAAGTGCAGCA
This sequence comes from Aythya ferina, assembly GCF_964211825.1. Classification (NCBI taxonomy): domain Eukaryota; kingdom Metazoa; phylum Chordata; class Aves; order Anseriformes; family Anatidae; genus Aythya; species Aythya ferina. The sequence continues at coordinate 114,573,175 of NC_140298.1, forward strand.
AAACAACCTACTCCACATTTACTGTAGAAATTGTGTTCAGATAGCAGTGCAAATAAAAACATGAGCTGAAAACTCACACCTGAGTTTACTCCATAGAAGCTGCCCTGTGTATATGAGCCTCTAAACATGAAACAAAGGCAAATTTGGTGGGTTTGCTAGTCTGTTGTCTGCTTTGATCACATTAGTCTGGAGATTAGAGTTCAATATGAAGTTCTTTCCATCTTATTGGCAAAGTCCAGGTATTGACATGATGCTTTTGATGTCTTTGTGAAATAGTAAATCTTGTTCATTGTAATATTTTATGAAACGACAGCTCCGTGTGATGCCTGTGTCCAGTTTTCCTCTTTGCCTTGTTTTTAAAACAGGAGAGAAACCCCGTAAAGCTCAGAGTTTTGGAAAAAGCATAAGAAAGAGTGAACAAATTCAACATAGTAACAGGATTCTTTTCCTGCAACCTGATTATTTTTTTTTTTTAATGGAGTTTTGACAGCTAGGAGGAAAAATGATTTCTCTTTTCTTTTAAACTGGTCTCTGGTCTCAGACTCATTGAATCTTTGAGTGCTTCAGGCAGGCAAATGATGTCAGAGCACCTGGCAGAAGCTGAAAGGGCACTTGGCACAGATATGTTTCCTTTCCCAGTGACATTAATGGAGTGTCCTCAGCTCAGACTGGCCTCAGTGGCTCAGCCCCACAAAGTCCCCTTCCCTATTGCCACCTGTGGACAGGAGTAGCAGACTGTGGAAGTCAAAGCCCTTCTTTGATGATGTTTGCAAGCTCCTTTTGTAACACATGAAAAAGAAAGAATCTCCCAAATTTGTCTGAATTAAGAAGAGTAGAGTTCAGCATTTGATACTTATATGGAAGGAGTGGAAAGTAGAGCAATATAGCATAGACTGATACCCAAAATTTCCCTTTAGCATCAGGGTCTTGACAAGAAATGAAATTTAGCTCAGAAGCATGGGCAGAAGGAAATAACTTTAGCTTACATCTGAGGATAACTTATATTGTGGTGTTTGTATGTCCAAGAAGGTCCAAGAAGGGTTAAAACAGTCTGAACCATTGAATCACAGAATGGTTTGGGTTGGAAGAGACCTTAAAGCCCATCCGGTTCCAACCCCCTGCCATGGGCAGGGACACCTCCCACTAGACCAGTTTGCCCAAAGTCAAACTCAGTCAAGGCCATTCAACCTGGCCTTGAACACTTCCAAGGATGGGGCACCCACAGCTTTTCTGGGCAACGTGTTCCAGTGCCTCACCACCCTCTGAGTGAAGAATGTCCTCCTAATATCTAATCTAACACTCCCCTTTTTTAGTTTAAAACCATTTCCGCTTGTCCTGTCATTATCTGTCTGGTTGGGTATTGCTGGAGCCTTTTTCTGGTATGTTATGTAGTTGGTACCCAGAGCTGGTACTTGGAGTTGGCACCACCTTAACTGAGGTGGGACAGGCATAGTGTAGGTTGAATTAGGAGTAACACTGACAAGTGGAGTATACATTGACAATTTTGTTGATCAGCCAAAATTTTGGCAAATAACTATTCCAACAAATATTGTCACCCCCCAAACCAGAAATGCTTTGTGAATGGTGAAAATTTTCATGACAAATTTGTGAGGGCAACTTTTTTTGTCCAGCACTCACAGCTACTTCTTGAGTTATTCAAAAGCTATGTTGAAATCCATGTTCTGTTCAGTTCACAGCCAAAATTTGAACCTTCACTTTGTTGTTCTTGAGGTGCGTTGCCTAACTGTTTGCTTACATTTCTTGCACAGCAATGACTTTCATACATTTTCACAAAAAATAATTATATCTGCTTAGCTCAGGTTGAGAAGATCCAAGGTGCCCTGTGGTTCAAGTTCCTGTGTGGAAGTTAGTCCTCCAACAACCCAAGCAGAAATCAACCAACCAAAAAATAGAAAAAATAAATAGGAAAAAACAAACAAACAAACACTTAAGGATTTAATAAAAATGACCCAATGAACTGTATGAAACCTGTGCAGGTTCTAGCCGCTTCTTCAAGGTTAGGAGGGGAGCTGAAATTTGCAGATGAAACACCAGCATGACAGCTGGGATATCCCTTGGGGTATCCCTGCAGACAGAGCACATAGGTGCTGTGTATGGATCTCATCAAAAGCAGGCAAAATCAGGAGCCTCTTTGGTTTGTGCTCATTCATGCCTTGCCAGTTCTGCTCACTTTGATGATAGAATTCTTTCTTGCTGCAATTTTAAGGAAATGGGGAGAAAACGCACAAAATACTTTGGAAAATTTCACTAAGGCTTTTAGAACAATTTTCTGTTAAGCAGTCAGTTTTTTGTCTCCAAGGGGGATTTACCGTGTTTCAACCAATACTAAATAGGAAACTAAACCAACCTGTCACTGAAAGTAAAATGTTGACTCATGTTGACGTTTGAGCCAAAACTCATAACAGGCCTTAGGAAGAACAGCTAAGATCTCCTGCATCTGCTTCCTATCTGGAGGTAGAGGATATTAGCATTTTTTCTGCTTTTGACTAAAATAAAAAGGGAAGAATTAACACCAAAATACGAGCTTGAATAAAAAATAATGAGTCTCTTCCTATTTACACTGTCACAGAGCAGTAAAATCAGTGAAAAGTAGCAATTTTTCTACAGAATCACAGTTCTCATTCTTGAAACCTTTATTAAGCCCATTTGTAAGAAATGAAAGCATTCATATTGTTGAGTGGTAAACTGAGGAAATGTTATGAATTCTGCTCCTTTAATATTCACTGTTTGCAGCAGATGAATTAACAACACGAAATTTCATGGGTCAAATACATTAAATACAGAAGGTTGTAACTTCTTATAATTGCAGATGATGCAGGTCAGCTTTGTTGAGGAGATAACTTCATGATATTAAAAACTAGGAAAATATTCCTCTAAGAATAGAGAAATAAGTCTAGAAGAGAAAAAAAAATAAATAAAAAATAAAATAAAATAAAATAAAATAAAATAAAATAATAATAAAAAAAGCTATTTCTACCTAATCTGCAAGGTTAGGAAACCCAGCAGATCTACTGAATCCTGGCTTGGGGCACATAGAGAATACATGACCACCCAACAACAGCAAAGCATCAGTCTCTGGGCCTCAGTTTCCCAAACTCTGTTGGAGGTGACTGAAAATCATTTCCAAAGCTTTCATCTGAGATGTTTTATTTAATGGGTTTTGTTGTGTGGGAACTGAATTAGACCAATGATATGATAAGGTCTGCCACTTAATTGGGAAATGGTTCTATGTAATAAATTTGAGTTTAGCTGCTGCCAAGTGCTATCAGAGAGTGAAAATGATGTATCAAAAAAAAAAAAAAAAAAAAAAAAAGAAACACAACAAAAAACAAAACCACCAACCCACAAACAAACAAACAAACCCAAAACCAACCAACAAACACCTTATGCTATGGAAATGGGTGGCAGGATCTGACTGGATCGGAGACCGATGGACATAATGTGAGAATTGAAGACTGAGGTTTTGTGGTTGGCATTACAAAGAGAGTCAGTCTAGGTGGTCTGAGTGGTGCCTCCTGGTCCCAGAAGATATTAAACCAGAGGATGGTTTGATCTCTTTGCTGTTTTTCTTTTTAAAATGTCATTTCTCTTTCACACCATAAGTGTAAGGTTTTCACTTGCACTCATATTAGTGAACCTTTAGCTGCTCTAATCAAGATCCTGCAAATGATGTCTTTGGGAATGGGGCTAAATATATTCATAAGCTTTTGCAGGAGCAGGCATTAATCAGAGCAGCCCTTTTTAAAAGGACTGCATTTAATTAAATTATGTCTCTTTGTATTTAATTAATTCCATGCTTCAGGGTTTCCACTGTATGCCTATAGAGGCCAGGAAGATTTTTTTTTCCCACCTTTGATGAATAACTTGGCTGCTGATTTTTTTGTGTGTGTTTATTTTTCCCTACTTTTCTCAGAATCATCAGAGATCGGCGGCAGTCTGACATGGTACATGAGATCAGGTGTAGTGTTGCTTCCCTCTCAATTTCTTCTTGCTCCTAACCTCAGATTTAAGCCACTCATCAGTTACAGGTCCAGGACAGTTTTCTCATTATTAGATTTGCAATACTTTTGTGCATTAGCTCAATTCTTTGGGAATTGTCAGTGGCCAGTGTCCTGCATGGGAGGTGCCCAAACCATTGTCAACAGCAGTCTCTCCCAGGGTCGTCTTCTAAAATGTAATGTTTTGGAGCCTGCTTTGCTTTCTTGAGCAATAGATCTGATTTTCTCACTGAATGCTGGGGAATGTGGCTGATGATATTTGGATCTGTGCACAGAAAAGAATCTTGGGGGACCTCCTGGTCTTCGTGTCTGTTACATCTCTAGTTGCAAGGGAGTAGATTAGCTGATCTAGGTGATGTCCTCCAGTCTGGACCCTGAGATACATAAATAATAAAAAGGAAAAAAAAAAGGGGGGGGGGTGGAGAGATCATTAAAAGTATATATTTAATTAATGCTTTGTCTTGGAAAGCATCACTTTAAAAAGTATCATAAAATTACTTAAATTCACTCACACTGTTAAAGAACCAACAGGACCTTTGTTTTCTGCTGCTTTTGCCATCATTTTAACACACCCAAATAATTCATAGTCCTAATCTACTTTCCACTAAAAGGAATTTGAAAGAATGACTCTCTCATTAATGCACATGAGTCTACCAGTCACCATCCTGTTAATGGCTTTAACCCCAACAAGAGGCACAGGGCTGTGCCTGGCTGCCATGCTGAAGGCAGAGCCCAGCCTGGAAGCAGGGATGGAACAGAGGATCTCCTCAGGCTGGAGACCAGACAAACTGGAGAACAACCTCTGTCTGAGTGATAAGGTTGCAGTTAAGTGAAAGAGAACTTTGTGATGATGACTGGGAGAACTGGGTGGCCCAGCATGAATACGGATTCATGATGATGATAATTAATTACGGCTGTGACAAGATACTTTGTTCAGATAGTACCCCAAATCCATATTTTTCAATGGATCTAAAAGCCAAGTAACAAAACACAGTACAAAATATCTTGAAATAAAGCATCTTATTGGCCACACGGTTTAAGTGTGTGTTTTCTTCTCTGTTTTTCTGACGTGAACCAACCCAGTGACCAATCCTTCAGAAATCCCCAGAGGAAAGGTCAGCATCCAAGACTACCTTGAACATGAAGAACAAAGTGTTTAGGCTGCAGAAAAAAAAAAAAAAAAAAGTCCTTCTGGGGTGTACAGAAAAAGGCTAGATTTAGCCAGGGTCTTTAGGCTGATTAACATATGCCTACTACTGAGTCAGTGCTCAGATCTCTCCTCCATTTTTTTAGGTAAGAGACCTAAGGAGGAAGCATCAAAGGTCCTCAGTGGTCCCTTGCCCTGGGGTCTTCCCTGTGGAAACCTCTCCTTCAGCAAACAGGCCCTGCTTTGAAATGAACCCTGTACCCATTCACACCCAGACGTGGAAGCAAACCAGAGTTCAACAAAGCCTGTCAGAAACGTGTGCATTTGCACCACTTTCTCTTGCACAAAACAGTGATACAGAATACCTTGCTCAAGCAGCAAATAGAAATGCTAATATTTTATTTCCAAGGAGTTACTAATGTAACTATTTTAGCTGTTTTATCCTATCCAATCCTATTTTAGCTGTTTTATCTTTTTTCCAGTGAAATCCTGAGACCCTTATATCATTATTAAATCTTCTTTCTGAAAATTCAAAATTCTTGTGCTTTCAGGTACAGAGGACCACAGAAACGCTCCTGACACAAGTGCTTTTTGGTTCAGCTCTCCATATGTTGTCTTTTAATTTCGGGATTGTGTTGTGATTGTAAATGGCAGGACGGGGCTAAACATAGAGTATTATATTCTGGCATTTGACACGGCTATGGCTCTTCCCTGCCAGAAGTATTTATCTGGGGAGGAAAGAAAACTGTTGATGCTGGTGCACCGTATCAGGTAAGACCTGTTGCATTGCAGAGCTTTGGTGTTCCTGGGGTTCCCCATCATATATCTGCAACCACTACAATTCAGTACACCTAAAATGCTACTAGGTATCTAAAGCTACAAGACAAAGATCAGAATAAAAGCAATCAAAAACAATCTGGTTTCAGTGAATTTTCTGAAAAAAAGTTTAGGACAAAGATTTCTTAGTTTCTGGGCTGAGACGTAGAATTAAATTCCCCAAGAATTAATAAATATCACGAAACTCATCATCATCTGCTCAAATGCAAGATGTATTCTTCTGAGCTATCTCCTCTTACACAGAACAACAAACATTTAAAAAATAAAAAAATAAAAATCCTTGGAATGGTAAAATCCCCTATTGCACATACTTCTCTCCTGGGGAAAGTATGAGAAAGACCAGACAGCGGATGATAAATGCCAGTCACGTCTCTGAATGGACTACTGGAAGGCAGTCACATGTTACGGTGGGGAGCTCAACATGAGAACATACAAACACAACAACACACAATCACAGAATCACAGAATCACAGAATTTCTAGGTTGGAAGAGACCTCAAGATCATCGAGTCCAACCTCTGACCTAACGCTAACAGTCCCCACTAAACCATATCCCTAAGCTCTACATCTAAAAGTCTTTTAAAGACTTCCAGGGATGGTGACTCCACCACTTCCCTGGGCAGCCTGTTCCAATGCCTAACAACCCTTTCAGTAAAGAAGTTCTTCCTAACATCTAACCTAAAACTCCCCTGGCGCAACTTAAGCCCATTCCCCCTCGTCCTGTCACCAGGCATGTGGGAGAACAGGCCAACCCCCACCTCACTACAGCCTCCCTTGAGGTACCTAAAGCCAGGGAGAATTTTGCCTCAGTAGCCTACAACTTCTTATCCACAGCCTCAGAATTTCTGGTGTCAAATTGTAACAGTTTTTGTTGTCGTTTTCTTGCTGCATCTAACTTCTTGCAGTAAGTTTTAAAGGAAAAAATAAAAAACCACAAAAACTTCCTTATAACAATGCTGTCTCCTTTTTTGAGATTTGCAGCTGAGGAAGGGTGTGTTCAGGGAAGAGAATGCCAGTTTCTTAGGAAAGCTTTTATTTAAAAAAAAAAAAAAAAAAAGAAAAGAGAAAAAAAAAAAAAAAAAAACACACACACAGAAAAACATTCCAATACAACAAATCAGAAACTAAATAGTAATATCAAAAAAAAAAAAAAAAAGAAAAAAAGAAGGATCATCAGATTCTTAAGTAAAAGCTACAGATAGAGTGAGCCAGACGCCAAACTGATTTTATTATGCCTCCACTTTAGCATAAATAGGCAACTGTCAAAATACAGCATCTTGTCATTCGACAAAGTGAAATTCCTCTAAATTGAATCAAGTTGAACAGAGAGATGACTGTAGTTTAGACAGGCTCTCCCTCCCCTTCTGACATTGTGGGCCTGCTTGGCAGAGTGCTCAGGTTTCAAATGAAAGAAATGTGTTGGAATAGAGCAAGTGATGAAAAAAATGTCCTTAACAGGAACTTCATTAATTAAAACCCAAGAGGCTGACAAGCCTTGAGCTAATAGCTTGCAGTGTTGGGAAGAGGGGTATATATTACTCCAAGCTATAAGCCAGGGTTATCCCCCACCCATATTATCAGGATTTGTGGAAGTTTCTTCCGTAATTTAAACAGTATTCACTGTTGGAAAAGAAAAGAAACACAACATCAATAAAACCGAACACATCACACTTCTGTTAACCTTAGGGCAGCATACAGCTCTTGCCATGTATAAAAGTCAGAGCTATCAGTTTTAGGGTGTTATCCCGGTGCCCATCACCAGATATGTAAAATAGATCAGCACCAGACTGGCTTCACAGCAGTTTCCATGGACTTGGTGATTTGTGACATTTGAAAGCCCACCTTGGACAGGATAATGTCTTGGATTGTTTGTTCATGAGTTTTGAGATTCAGTTTTCTGGACATAGATCTGACTTTAGGCTGGCCAAGAAATTAGGTAAGTAGAGGGGGACCACCTGGGGACTTTTTAGGATCTTGCTTGTAATAGCAGAAGAGATTGTAAGGAAGGTACAGCATTTTCTGAAGATCAGATGTATCTTCTGTAGAACCTATAAAGCAGATTTTATCTTCAGGTAATACTTTTAAAATTGTTCTACCTGCCTTAATGTTGCATGGTATTTTTCATCACAGAACCCTGTGCTCAATTGTCTCTGAAGATTTGTTCAATATTTTTCCACACCATACACTTTCTTCAGGCTGAATTTCTCCTGAAGTGTCATCAAAGAGTAAGTGTAGATCTCAAAAGAACCTTCCTTCACTCATTCATGACACAAAGGGGATAGGCTGAAGGGAGCATAGATCAGACAAGGAGCAGCAGGTCAGTGAATAATGCTATTAAAATAGGAGCTCTGAGCTGAAACGGCTCAGATAGTATCCTGATGGAGCCTGAAAGCAAGGAGGTAGAAAAGAGACTGGAGGAAAGTCACATTCCTGGGCATTATGTATCTGCATGAACCAGGCCACATGTCTCCTTCTGCAACCCTCATCACTTGTCATCTAATTTCAACATGTGTTGATAATGATTTTTTTTTCTATAATGAAGCAGAGACAACCACCTTTTCAATCAATGAGTATTTATTTGTTCCAAGTGGGTTCTTGGCCTGCACACTGTCAGAGGCAATGATCCAAAAACAGGGAAATACCATGTCTGATTGGGAAGTAAAAAAATGGAGGCTTTTCTCTGAGGAGAATGAAAGGAGAGGGCAGGAATCAGGGTTACCACCTAGCTCACAGTGTACCTCCTTTAGAAAAAAGGAAAAGAAAATGAACAGGACTTGTTGTCTATCTGCCATTCCCCTCAGCATCTGTGGAATTAACATGAGCTACAGAAAGATTAAGAAAATGAATTGGAAGGAAGGAAGGAAGGAAGGAAGGAAGGAAGGAAGGAAGGAAGGAAGGAAGGAAGGAAGGAAGGAAGGAAGGAAGGAAGGAAGGAAGGAAGGAAGGAAGGAAGGAAGGAAGGAAGGAAGGAAGGAAGAAAGAAAGAAAGAAAGAAAGAAAGAAAGAAAGAAAGAAAGAAAGAAAGAAAGAAAGAAAGAAAGAAAGAAAGAAAGAAAGAAAGAAAGAAAGAAAGAAAGAAAGAAAGAAAGAAAGAAGGAAAGAAAGAGAAATAAAGAAAGACGGAAAGAGAAAGAAAGACAGAAAGACGGAAAGACAGAAAGCCAGAGAGACGGAAAGACGGAAAGCCAGAAAGCCAGAAAGAAAGAAAGAAAGAAAGACAGAAAGAAAGAAAGAAAGAAAAAAGGAGATTATAAAATGAACCAGTCTGTTATCTTTCTTTTTCAACTTTGGTTTCAAATTAGGGTATTTTCACACATAGGATGGAGCATATTTCCAAACAAAAACCTCAACATCTGGAAATTTCATTGTTCATCATAAACTAGACAGACCTTCCTTCCTTTTCTTCTGCTGGTCAGTCCCAGCCAAAAGCCAGAGTCCAACATCCATGCTCAATAAAGTATAGTCCCACAGAGCAAAGCATTACGCATTCTACACTGCTAAACAACTGGTAGTAATCAAGCTACTGAAATCAAAGCAGTAAAAGAAAAAGAGTTTGACCCATTTGCCAAAGCAAAAGGAAAATGCACCCAGAGCTTGTAAAAACAAGAAAAAATGCAATGAGAAAAATTTATTTTTCTAAACAGAAATTGCTGACTTATATCAAGCTTTCTTCAGGCCAGAGGAAATACCCAGATGACTCAGTCAGGTTAATAGCACTTTTCCAGACATATTAATCTCATAGACCTTTGCCATCAGCTGTATGACCGTTTGAGAAGACTTAAGGCAACATGGTTGGCCTTTGAATGTCTCCCAGTAACTTCTCCACCCAGTAGTTCAGACGATATGGAACTTCGGATACAAATTCAGACCCAACTTATGGCCTATGCTTACCTCTGTTTAAAACATGCTGTTGCAGCACAGAAAACACTGTGTTTTTTGTTTTGTTTTGTAATTAAACAAGAGGTAAGTCTCCATTTTACTTTATTTTATTTTATTTTATTTTATTTTATTTTATTTTATTTTATTTTGGTTTGTTTTGTTTTTCTGATGCATAAACTGAATAGTTTCTATATGTGGGATCAGGCAAATAAAACTCTCATTAAGTCAGTGCCACTTTTCCCATAGATCTCTCACAAAAAGATTAGTTTCGTGCCTCAAGTTTACTGTACATAAATGCAAAAAAAAACATCCCACTAGGGCCAAAGGTCTGACCTAGGATCAGAGAGGGACATTCTCTTCTTGAACGCAATGCCTTGAAAGCAAAGAGATACTTCAACTTGACTCCTAAAAGAACACTCTTGGATAAGGACAAACTTGAAATATGAAAAGAAAGGTGGTAAGCAAGAACGCAAGGTGAGGCCAGCACTAGAGTATTTTATATTCTCCCACTGCCTCTATATTTTAATAGACTTTGGAAAATTGGAAGGCAAATCTCAAATTACTGAAAATATCTGTCAATGGGAAATTCAGTCTCTCAACATTATTCAGCCCATGGAATTTATCAGAAAGATAATTGAACAGGGGTGCAACTGGGGTCTATAAAAATGTTCTCTATGAGGAAAGAACCCACAAACAATGGCTCTTCAATCTATCAGTGAAAGGGATAATGGGAGTGAAAGGCCTAAAAATTACTAATAGAAAAAAGGCAATGAAACTGATTGATCATTATCACAAACAAGGAAAGCACTGAAATATTCACCTGTGGATCTTTTCAAAGGACAATATGCAGGTCAAAGGTATGTCTTAGCCAAAACAAAACAAAATCCATTACCAAACAAAATTCCATTATCAAACAAAAATGATTGGAGTCTACAGCCAGGTTACTGTGGATAATTTGATAGGTACATCACAGTATTAAATGTCTTTTTAGTACTTTTTTTTTTGGTGAATGGAGCCAAGTCCAGTTGGAGGCCAGTCACTAGTGGCGTCCCCCAGGGCTCGGTGCTGGGGCCGGTCCTCTTTAATATCTTCATTGATGATCTGGACGAGGGCATTGAGTGCACCCTCAGTAAGTTTGCAGATGACACCAAGTTAGGTGCGTGTGTCGATCTGCTTGAGGGTAGGAAAGCTCTGCAGGAGGATCTGGATAGGCTGCACCGGTGGGCTGAGGTCAACTGCATGAAGTTCAACAAGGCCAAGTGCCGGGTCCTGCACCTGGGGCGCAATAACCCCAAGAAGAGCTACAGGCTGGGAGAGGAATTGTTGGAGAGCTGCCAGGCAGAGAAGGACCTGGGAGTGATGGTGGATAGTTGGCTGAATATGAGCCAGCAGTGTGCTCAGGTGGCCAAGAAGGCCAACGGCATCCTGGCTTGTATCAGGAACAGTGTGACCAGCAGGGCTAGGGAGGTGATCGTCCCCCTGTACTCAGCTCTGGTGAGGCCGCACCTCGAGTACTGTGTTCAGTTTTGGGCCCCTCGCTACAAGAAGGACATCGAGGTGCTTGAGCGGGTGCAGAGAAGGGCGACGAAGCTGGTGAGGGGCCTGGAGAACAAGTCCTACGAGGAGCGTCTGAGGGAGCTGGGCTTGTTCAGCCTGGAGAAGAGGAGGCTCAGGGGCGACCTTGTTGCTCTCTATAGGTACCTCAAAGGAGGCTGTAGTGAGGTGGGGGTTGGCCTGTTCTCCCACGTGCCTGGTGACAGGACGAGGGGGAATGGGCTTAAGTTGCGCCAGGGGAGTTTTAGGTTAGATGTTAGGAAGAACTTCTTCACTGAAAGGGTTGTTAGGCATTGGAACAGGCTGCCCAGGGAAGTGGTGGAGTCACCATCCCTGGAAGTCTTCAAAAGACGTTTAGATGTAGAGCTTAGGGATATGGTTTAGTGGGGACTGTTAGCGTTAGGTCAGAGGTTGGACTCGATGATCTTGAGGTCTCTTCCAACCTAGAAATTCTGTGATTCTGTGATTCTGTGATTTTCTGGTCTTAAATTCTCTGAATCAATTAATGTATTACAGTACCCCATTCCAGCATTGAGTAACTATGAAATCACTGGTCAAATCTTTGCACAATCAGCACACAGTCATGGTGTTTTGGCACAACAGAAGAATTATGGTGTTAATATTGGAAATTGTTGCATGGATCTAGTTTAAAAGCTGATGTAGGTTATGGATAACTTGTGTATGTGGTGCCCTAAATGAGCTGAAAGGAGTTTTGATTGCTCAAGAAGGAGGCTGATAATGCTGTCAGCCTGCACAGATCTTCTCTCCAAAATGAAATATGCAGAGCAAACTGCTATTTATCAGTGTAAAAGCCTTGCCAACAGAGAAAAGATCTTCCCAGTCTCTCACAACGAGCCTTTGAATTCAGGCTGTCTTCACAGAAATAATATTAAGCAATCTGAGGAGACTGCCTTATACTTGTTCCCAGGCTTCTTTGAGGAGTAGCTGGCAGAAAAGATAGAAGGGAAACAGCAGAGAAAGGTGAAAGATAAAAGGAAAAGTTTGTAGTGAAATGTTCCACTTATTTAGCTGACTAAAGTTCACCATCTGTGTAGAGCTGTGTTGAGAGCCAAGGAATTTGCATGTTACAGTGAACCGTTTATGAAATACACAAATATGTATATAAATATATTTATACTAAGTTTTCTTGTAGTTGGGGCTTTTTACTAGTAAAATACTGTAATTACACTAATGTTCATAACTTTACATAACTTACTTGCCATAAGGAATCAATAAATTTCTAAAAATTCTTGAGATTTTGAAGACAGCTTTTTCAGTATTAAATGTAACATATTCTTCCACTTTCACTTGAAGATTTTATTTCACTTCCAAAATGGATATTATTTTTGTTGCTACCCATTGCTGTTTTTTATGACTATACAATATCTATTAGTATCAGCTCATGAAGAATACCCAGCACAGGTGAAAACATTTCATTTTATTACCCAAAGCAACATCCTCACCCTAGACAAATCTTTCTAAAACAGAAAGAATAAAATCTTCTGGAGTGCCAGGGCACATTGGCACCTTCATGGGGTTTAGTGAAGAAATTCTCTTTCCAACTTATCTTTCTATGTGTGAAAGGCTTTTTTTTATTTTATTTTTTTTTTTTATTTTCACAAAGAAAGACAAGAAACTAGTGGCTCAGCTGCTGCACGCTACTACAATCTTGCCTAGATTTGCACAAGATGAAGATTTGGACCCATCTGGTCACTTAATAGAAGAGTGTGCAGGTAGACATAAAAAAAGAATCACAGAATCACAGAATGGTTTCTATGGTTCCATGTATCCTATAGGATAGGATAGGATAGGATAGGATAGGATAGGATAGGATAGGATAGGATAGGATAGGATAGGATAGGAGGGAAGGGGTTGGAAGGGACCTCTGGGCCCATCTGGTCTAAACCTGCAGCTCAAGCAGGACCACCCAGAACTCAAGACCATGACCAGGTGGCTTCTGAAGATCTCCAAGAAGGGAAATTTTACAACAACTCTAGACAACCAGAAAAGCAAAAATGAAGCTGCCTGGCAATATCTTGCTCATGTGCCTTGTTTTGCAGTGGTTGACAGTATATCAGCTTGTACAACTCTAAATTATTCTGCATCATGAACAGCCACCCCAATTCTCCTTTCTTTAAAGAGATCATAATGGTTGTTTGATGTTATTGATTGTAGAAGCTCTTCTACCTCCTGCTACAAAACCAAACTCTCGTTTCAGAAAATAAATCAGATGGAGAGTTCTGCTCTGGCCTGGCACTTTCAGTATTTTCATAAATCAGTTGAATAATGGACATCATGGTTAATAAATATAAGGGTATCAGCAGAATGGCAGAGTTTATGTGCATGCTGGAATAAAATGTTGAATTCAGGAAAGGCAGAACAAAGTGGAGAATGACTGGCAGTTGTGTTGAAAAAGGTTGAGGAGTGGAGCAGAAGTTGAGTGAATGCAAGTCAATGTCATCATGATGTTGGAGTAGAAAGGTAAATGTGACAAGCACCAAGCAGGATCACCCATACCACTCAATTCGATATGTCCCCAGCTGAGGTAGCACATCCAGCTCTGACACCTCTCTTAAGGAAAAGTATAAATTGTGTGGGAAGAAGCCAGAAGACAGCATGGAGATAAGGATGGCTAGAAACCTGACCTGGGAAGAAAAACTGAAAGACCAATTTTTAAGAAAACAAACCTGCAACATCTCTTGGAAGTATCTTCTATATATTTCTGTTTGCATGCAATGTCCATTAAACATGTTCACTTTCTCACTTTTGCAAACACAAATGAATACATTTCCCTCTGGTCCCTGTCATGGAAGACATCTATGAAGAGCCCTGGGTGTCACCTGGACTCCCCTGAGTTTGAGATCGACCCCCTCATCTCAGGTCTCCAGACAGCTCTGAACCTGTCAGCCAGCAGTTGGGAGCTCTCTGCAGCCAACTGCCTTACAGCTTCGGGATGAGGTGTTGGCTGTTCCCTGACTGCTGTGTACATAATAGTCTGGGTTTAGGCATCAACATGCAGATGGGTCCTTCCCTTTGTGGAGCAGTGTCTTCCCATCTAAATTACAAGAGCTGTAACTTGCCTTGAACTGAGATCACAGTAAAGTAGTCAGCTACAAGCTCTAAATGCAGATCCATTGCCTATTTAGCTCAAGGAAATGGCAACTGCTCATCTTTAGGGTCGTAAAACTAACTGTAATAAAACATACATTCCTAACGGGGGCTGTTTAAATAGCAGAGCTGAAATAGCATCTGTCTGAACACACAAAAGTACGGGGATCCACTCTCTGCCTGAGGTGTATCATTTGAACTAGATCAGCTATTGATGCTAGCTGGCTATGATTAGTATCCATGATTTACAGAATTTCCTCTGTGCCATATTTTGCAATTGGTGTAGGTCAAGTGAGCTACTAGGTGAAATGCCCACATCAAAACTTGAAATTCATAAATGATAAATCAGGTGGACGTTGCAGGATCATGTGCACTTCCATTGCATCAGTTAATGTTGTACTGAGCTAAAGCACTACCAATAAAAGTCTGCCCCCTCTCCCCCCCCCAAAAAAAAAAGCCACACCACCACGACCACAAAAAAAATAAATAAATAAATCATAGAATACTATCTTGATGAAGCAAAACTATTAGCTTCTGAAACCTCAGTCATGGTTCTGACAAAGTATGAATATTATAAACCATTAAAGTATTTGTTTGAGGCATTCATTAGAAGCACACACACACAAACACACACAAAGTAATACACATTAATGTGAATAAGACAAGCAAACAATCTATATTCTGACTATTCATTCACGTAAGCATTTCATCTACAGATGGCATTTTTGTTTGCTTGGGTTCTGTTTAATTTTTTATTCAACCAAAATATTTTAGCAAAAGCTTAATTGCTGGGGATCTTCTCCAGTGCTGTGAATTTCAAGAAAATCTAAGAATTTTCAAAGAAAATGTATGCCATCATCATCATAGTATACCTAGCTGCACCCATTGTGCAAATAACTCAGTGAGAGTACAAGCATGTCATGTGAACAGATTTTCCAAACTGTGAAAATTGTGGACACCTGCATAAAACAAAACAAAACAAAACAAAACAAAAAAACTAGCCAAAGCTGACTGACAAGTGAGTTTAGAAGCATTTACAAAAATCATTTAAAAAAAGATGTGGTAAAATTTACTGGTTACATTTTTTGTGTGTGAATTTTTAATCAACAGTCTGTACATAGCACATTGCAACTCACATAAAATATTTTCCCTAGAAAAGAAGTCTCAGGATAGATTTAAATTACAGTGAATCTTCTAGCTGTTCAAACTGATTATATCTCCATGAAAACAGTTTGAAAATCTTTTTTTCCTTTTTTAAATCTTAATTCAGTCAGGTTGTGTGAACCATCGGTTACATTCGATTACTACTGAAAGAGAGAGATGAGCCTTCAAGTACTATATATGTGTACCCATTTAATAATCAGGCTATTAACATTCCAATCCCTATAGTCATTAGGCAGTATCTCCAATGGAAAACTTCCTTTTGAGGTGAATGAATATTAGATTAGGCCTTCAATTTATTGTGGTCATGATCAATCCATGCAATGAAGCCAAACCCCAACATACGTGGATCTGCACACACATACATGCATGCACACATCTTTGTGCACATAAATATTTTTATAACAGATGCCTCCAAATGGCACAAATTCCCACAGAATCTCCAGTTCTTTTTCTTGGTGTGCAAGCAGATTTTTCTGCCCTGTAAAGGCATGCTGTTACACTGTTATGAGTTTTATTTTACTGGTTAATTGTTGACTGAAGATCACAAAATCCAAAGCATGAACTGAGAATTCAAGGGTAAGTGCAGAGCCTAGACACATTCAGGAGTTCTTAGGAACTTACTGAATCTGAACTTTTGTCGATTCTAATCTTCAGACTTTCTCTGAATCTGTGATTGGAGCTGTTTTTTGTGTTGAGACATCTTGGGATACAACAACCAAGGAAGGAGGGCTTGCTCTGCCTGTCCTTGTAACCTGCTCTCTACAGGAGAGGAGCAGACATCTAAATAAACCAAGTTGCACTTTGTATGTGACCAAGCTCCTCATCCATCAAGCTGCTTAGTTTAAACATATGTATATATGCTATCTGTGGTGGAATACATGAGATAACAGGAGGGGTTGCAACTTCTGTCTAGTTACTCAAAAGCTTTTCAGCTTAGCAAAAGACAGAGAAAGTGTTCAGATCAGAACACCACAGCTCCTTCTGGTTCATTGCCTCGGAGAGGTAAGAGTGACTTTGGCATATGCCCCTGTTATTGTATGCCAACTATGAGAGAAGCCACACTAAGAAGCTTGAGGCCTTACCCCGTAAGCAAAAAAAAAAAAAAAAAAAAAAAAAAAAGAATCCACTGCAGTAATTGCTTCTTGTTAGAGCAGCTCAAACCCACAGACTGCAAAAGGTTAAGCTTTTGGTATAAAACCCAAATAGAGTTTGTCATGTTGGTCCCACATAAATACAGTACTCTACTGTTTAGTTTGTTGTTTAAATCCTCCCCTTTCCAGTGCCTGGGCCTTCTGCAGATGTCTGAACATGGGAGAAGCTTTCTGCTGCCAAATTCATTCTGAGACTAGTCATTTATTTTGCTTTTTTTTTATTTTGCTTTTTTTTTTTTTTTTTTTAGAATCACATAATCATTCAGGTTGGAAAAGCCCTCCAGGATCATCTGCTCCAACCATTCCCCTACCCCCAATGTCACCCTGTCACCCACTAAATCATGTCCCTAAGCACAACGTCCAACCTTTCCTTCCTTTCCTTGAACACCCCCAGGGACGGTGACTCCACCACGTCCCTGGGCAACCCGTCCCAACGCCCGACTGCTCTTTCTGAGAAGAAATGTCTCCTCATTTCCAACCTGAACCTCCTCTGGCACAACTGGAGGCCATTCCCTCTAGTCCTATCACTGGTTACCTGTGAGAAGAGGCCAACCCCCAGCTCCCCACACCTTCCTTTCAGGCAGTTGCAGAGAGCAATAAGGTCTCCCCTGAGCCTCCTCTTCTCCAGACTAAACACCCACAGTGCCCTGCACTCAGACGCTCCTCACAGAAGTTGTGTACCAGGCCCTTCACCAGTTTCATAGCCCTTCTCTGGACATGCTCCAGGGCCTTGATGTCCTTCTTGTCCACTGAACACAGTACTTGAGGTGCTGCCTCACCAGAGCTGAGTACAGGGGGACAGTCACCTCCCTGGCCCTGCTGGCCATACCACTTCTGATACAAACCAGGATGCTGTTGGCCTTCTTGTCCACCCGAGCACTCTACTGCTTCACATTCAGCTGGCCATCAACCAATACCCCCAGGTCTCTTTCCACAAGGCAACTTTCTAGCCACTCTTCCCCCAGACTGTACCATTGCACAGGGTTGTTTTGCCCCAAGTGCATTACCTGGAACATTTATCCTTGTTGTTGTTGTTCTTTTTTTTTTTTTTTTTTTTTTTTTTCCTTTCTTTTTTATTTTAGTAATTCTGTTCACCAGAACCAACATTCTGTGTCTGACACACAGAAACACATGCGCACACATGCTCACAAAACCTCATGGCCACTTTCCAGGGAAAAGGTCAGGTCCTCGGTGCATAGAGGTTTGCTCCTAAATGCTCTTGTCTACAACATGAACATGTTCGCCATACAGGAGCACACCCAAAGGTGCTATAACGAGGCTCGGGGCTCTCAACAGAGAGAAGCTACCAGCCATGGAGAAGCCACCAGCCCAGCATTGCCTGGGTTTTGGAACAAAAGCAGGTTTCTCAAGTGCTGCTGATGCTTTCTCCAAAGCCTTTACACACAATTAACTTGGGGAACTCGTCACCACTAGATAGAATTGAAACCAAGGTTATACTAATATTCAAAATATGGATGCTGAAGCACACCACAGAAACATCCAGAATTACCTTAGCTAGCATAAAAATATGTGCATGTGGACAACAGCACTGAATTTGCATTCCTAACAGGCAAATTTCTGCTGTCTACACTCATTAACACATTTCCTTAAAAGGCAGTGAAACAGTTAACCCAGGCAGCAGCTCCTGCAGAAACTGTGCATGAAAATGTAAAAATGTTGTTTTCTTTCTCTATATCAGCTTGTGTCCTGATGAACTGCTATAAATTATCCTGCAATACAGATTCTGAGTAGTACAGTTAAGCTCATCTCAGATAAGAAAGGTTTGTTGTTTGCAAAGATGTCATGGTTATACCCACAGTAATAATGTATCCCTAGACATAGGAATCTCAGCCTGCTCGTGTGAATCCTCGTGACTTGCTACAGTGGGAAAACATCAGAATTAAGGATGGGTCAAAGATGTAGAGTTAGGGATCCATAATGCAGTCTCCTCAACTAACCTCTGGACACCACTGTACCAAACTCAGAGGTGAAACAAAAGTTCAGTTCGAGCCACTTAGGCACAAACTAAGCCATGCTTTTCAAGCTGTACAGGCAGTGAGAAAACATTTTATAGTAATTGCTGTAATTAAAAGTTATTTTCATTTAAGAGGCTTTAAGTAGATTCCATTTTCCAAAGAAAATTAGTTTTCATAATATATTTAATTTAATCACATCACTATGACAGTCAGGATACAAAACCAACCTGGGAGTGAATATGATATTTAAAAGAAATTATGTCATTACTGATGAAGACAAGAATTTCCCTAATCATTTTAATTAAAAGTACATTGTAAAAAGTTAAATAAAACTAATAATATTGGCAATTGTGCACCCACAAAAACGTTATCAAGTGAGTTGCTCTTCTTTAAAGAAGGTAGTTTAAATAAAATTGCTCACCTGCTCTATTCATTTGCTTGAAGCTGTTAAATATTCAATTACACTGATTTGAGGTTGTGATCTGGTGTTACATGATGAAAGAAGAGAAAGTGTTAGATCAGATTTACTCTGACTTTGGAGATTGGATCACAACTCGTTCCTATTCACCCTAGAATGAGTCAGGAATAATTCCATTAAAAATCCTTTTATGAACTTTCAAAGCTAACTTAAGTCTCATTTATAGTGCTTTTCATATAAGTGTTTCTCCATATCAGCCTGCTGTCCTGGCATCCCTCCTTAGATGTACACCTTACCACCTCTCCCCTTCTACAAACTGGATGCCCATTAGATTTGATTTCCCCAGGTATGGCCTATAATTTCTGTTATTGGTCTCTGCTTTGGCTGTGGGTTCTGCCCATGTTTCCTTGCTCCTACCCTTACGTTTGTCAGGTCTGCCCTGCTTCCCATGTATGGGGCTCACCCACAACTCCTTCTTGCTCACCCTTGTGTTGTGTGCAGAGACTCCCTTGCAGTAACCCCAAGACATGGTTGATTTCCCTCTTGTCCAGTGCGTCTTTGTATAACTCTGCTGATCTTCTAGTGACTTATTTTTTAGTTACTTCCAGACAACTTCACACCTTAATATTCCCAAACGCTTTGGTCTGGCTTTACCTGACCCTACATTTTACTCACTGCCATCCCTTTCTTCTCCCTTTCTTCTTGACCTTTTCCATATCAGATCTCACCAGTGCATCCAAAGGTGAAACATTACCTCCCTCATTTTTTAGTGACATTTCTCTTGACCCCTTTCTGTCCCACAGCACTCTCTGTTCTTCCTCTTTATACAGACAGGTATGTTTTTGTTCCTCCTCTAATGTTGGTGGCCCTACACACGTGACATCTTCTCAGATCCTTTCCTTCATTCCTCCACATTTTCTATTTCCTTTTCATTTTTACTGTGTTTTCCTCTGTCCTACCCCACTTTAAAACATTTTTCTCTTATTGCACCTCCAAAAACACAGGTCAGGCTTAGGATGACAGTGTATTTTGGCTACTGGTTGTCACACTGAGCAGCAGTTGCCTTCTTCCCTTGCCACCACTGTCAGCAGCCATCTGTTGTTTCTTGCCTCACACCTACAGCTTTGGTACAAAGTCTTGTTAACACCACATGGAGAGTCACCAGGACCCATCGAGCCACCAAAATGGCCCATGTGGAAGCTGATAGCCCTCAGCAAACACAGGGCAAGCCAGCCTGTAACTTTATTAACGTAGAGACCTTACTTATACATTGCCTTGTTGGGGACCTGACCCTGGAGTTCAGGTCTCCCAGGGGCTAAGATGCTATGACTAATAATAATACTAATCCTATGAATATCAGCAAGGGAATGTTTTTGATTACAATACAGATGCTGGTGCTTATACACAGGGCTTTAAATTCTGCTTGCATTGTAATTTAAAAGAAATCGTTGTGCTGTGGATGGCCCTTTGACCCATCTACAGTTGCCCTCAAAGTGATGTGAAATCCATCCCCTACAGAATAGCAGTGCAACGAGCCAATTAGACCCCCAAGACCTACAAAGGGTGAGTTATGCCCAAAGAACGCCTACATGTTATAAAAGTATATTGCTGCAAAAAAGTACCCTAACTGTGTAACAGTCTCTTTGAACACAATATAAATGCTACTGTGGACCACAGGGGTTAATCCATTACAACAAGGCAATTAGATTTAGTGACTGTTTGGAAGATAAAAGCAGCAAGTCATAATCAATCCTGAGAACCCAGACATGATAAATTTCTATAATTTCCTCTTACTTCATAGATCTGAGTATGACAAAGCGAGTTAGGGTGGAGCGGTTACAGTCCCATGTCAGAAATGTAAGAGGAATTTTATTTTTATTAAACAAGTTACTTGTGAAAAAGGAGTCTTTCTCTCGCTCTCTTTCTGGCAATCCCATTCCAGATGGTGATATGTTTAGCCTTCAAATATTTTGTAGATGTCTCTTGCTTAGCTTTGAATGTCAGCTTCTAGAGGGAGATGGGAAATATTTTTTTTCCCCTTTATGTTGCTACAAATAAGTGATTTTAAATTGAAGGTGCCATTCCCCATGTTCTGGCTAAATCTTGCCCAGAAAATTATGTTCTGCTTACAGTTTGTTCCATCCATAGTGGGTAGTGGTAAAATACATTTTCAGTTGTCTTGAGGTGCTATGTGGAGTTATGCATAGCCAGATGCTTTCTGAGCCAAATTTAAGTAGTGGGCCAAATGATTTCTGCAGGAGAGTGGCAAACCCCCAGCCATAGCTGCTGGGCCATCCATAGAACCAAAACCCTGGGCCAGAACAAAAGAATCACGAAAAGGAAAGCCACTATGGTAGCTGGATCTGTGCATACATTGGTACACTCTGCAGCAGTGGGACAAGTCATCTAACCCAGCTGAAGGAGGATCCTGGCTCTCTGACAATGTCCTCCAGCAACCTGTGTGTTGGCATAAGTTAGACACCCGAGGTTAGATGCCTGCTTGGCGTAACTCCACTGATCTCAAGGTGTCGTGCTATGCCTGCAGAGCAAAAGGCCTTGTTCTCATAGGGTAGGTATATCAAGGTGATGCCCTTGAAATGCTGATTTCTATGCAGAGTCACTCATCAAACTCCACCTGGAGAATCTACTTTGAGAAATGGCAATCCTAGCTGCAAGGCTCTGCCACCCTGTGCAGCACAGGCTCTGGGGCTGTGCAGAGAAATCCCTCCTGTCAGGTGGAGGGATTTCCTCCTGCAGAGAAATCCCTCCTGTCAGGCTGGAGCCTCTTCACAGCTGGGGGGCTGAAATTGAATCACAGATAGTAGGACTTGTCTCGCCTAGCTTTGGCTCTCCACAAATTAGTAGCCTAACCCAGGCTAGTCATTGAGATTCCCTCTGCACTCAGGAGGAAAAGGTCAAGGAGGGATTAGGATCATGAATAGAGAGATTACCAAGGGCTAAAATATTCCTTTCTAGGCTAAAGGGGGAGAATTAATGCCCTCTGAAGGTGCTGCTGGCTATATAGAGAGACCAAATAGTTTACTTAGAAAGGACACTTAGCATGTAGAGTTTGTCAGGTGAGATGGACTGTATTAATTAAATCTGCACTAAGATAGAGGTAAAATGATGAGTTCAGATACCTAAAATGGCCTGGTATTTGTATCAGCTAACTAGCCTCATGCTCCCCTTTTTTCACATGGCCACGAAAAAGCCCCAAAGTAATCAGGCTTGGGCATCACCCAGACATTGTCCTGGCCTTTTGTAGAGGTATAACTTCAGAAACGCCACATACGAGTTTTCAAGAATTAATTTCAGATTTCACTGGCTAGACAACACCACCTTTTCCTAGAAGACTATTGGCAGGTTGCCTTCTTTGGTGAGCCCACAGCTCAGTGTTGCAGGAGTAGAGCACCAACAAAAAAGGTGATACAGCTCTTCAAGTAGATCTGGTGAAGCAGCAGTCACCTCTGCTCCCCTCCCACCCATCAGATATCATGAGGTGTGTCTGCTGGTGGTATTTGGGTCAGGACAACTGGGCTGGAGCCAGCTTGCTTATTCAGTGATTTAAGTGACACATAATCTCCCTTTTGACAACTGGCCTGCATATCTGTGGTGATATGACCAGCTAACTTCAGTTCAAGCATTCCTCATCTATGTGCAGTTTATTTGGGATTTCAGCATTTTTTCTTACTTGTATAAGAATATGCGAGGAGGAAGAACATGGTAGCAATTAAGTGCAGCCATGAATTTTATGAACAGTTAGCTGGAAACCACATTAATGACTTCATCAAGGCTAAGTGCACACATCAGCCCCGCAATATTTACTTTTTAAAATAAATTTAGTGCTCAGGAAAGATGCCCAGCTGACAGCTCCAAGGGCTGAAGCCCTCTCCTAACCACAGAAAAGATATAGTGAAAGCAGTAGTGGGATATACCTCACCACATTGCCATGCACATGTAGGCCTCAAGCCTGTTTCAGAGGGGTCACCTCTAAACTGGCAGAATAATTCAATAATACATCCCTCACTGCTTATCTGAATTTGGAAGAGGTTCCAGTTTACGCCAGCATTAATAGTATCTTCAGCGCTACAGTAACTAGAGCCTGGATTCTCTTCCAAACTGCAGCTGAAGAAATCAAATTACAGCTGTCCAAGAGTTAGCATCATGTTGGTGTATTTCTTAGCCCAGTAGGAACTTGATGTTTTGAGCTACCTCTGAAACTAATCTTTGTTGTTGATTTACTATTTTTTTTCTGACACGCATCCTCATTCTTTTTTCCAGGCTGTCTCTCACATTTAGAAGAAATTTCCCATAAATATCTGCACACCTACCCTGTTGTCATGACTTTGATTACCACCTTAAATATCTCCTTTGCCATACTCCTTGAAGATGACCAACTTTTAGATAGATAGATAGATAGATAGATAGATAGATAGATAGATAGATAGATATATTCCCAGTCTCTATCATACTTGGAAGCAATAGCTCGCAATAGCTCAGTGGCTGTAATTCCATGGCTGTCTGTTGACTTATTCTCATCCAGCTGGTGGCTCACGGTCAGCTCTATCCATCTGGATGATTTATTCCAGCCCTCAGCCACCAGACACTTCCCGCTGTGTTGGTACACCTAAAAGATGGACAGTCCCAAACTCCTCTGATGAATAGGTGGCTTTTGAATGTAGAAAATTTAAATGGCTCTGGGACAGACTTTTGGCTTTTTAATGGAAGAAACCACTTTTAATGAGTCTGTGCAGAGAAGACAGTGAGGTCCAGATTTTCTGCAACAAAAACAACAACAATTTCAGACAACCCCAACCACAAAATTTATATCCAATTCAGGATTTGAACAGCCATAAATTTTGTTCCTTGTTATGAAATTCAACTCAGATTCTCATTTCAAATGATTTCTAAAGCTAGTTTCATGACTGGACCCAGGCCATTCTCTGCTAGGAACTGAATTACTGCACATAGAAAACTGGAAAGTTCTCAAATGAAAAGAAAAATGCTGCAAACAAAAATTTATTGCCAAAACTTTCATCCAAAGGCTGTTACCTGGGTATTCCATTCATAACACTTAAGGCTGCTTAACCCTATTTTTTCACACTTTTATTCCAATGCTAGGAAAATTCAACACATACTGTTTTTGCATAGCCACTATTTCACATGAAGCTATTAGAGATAAGAGGCAAAACCCAAGTTTTCCTATTTTCTCTCCCTCACAGTGTAAGGATTAAAAGTTGAAAGAAAATATCAAGGAAGCTGTTTCAAACATATGAGAGGAAAGAGTATTTTAACAGTCTGCATAGTGAGCCTGTGAAATTCAGTAATCTTAGATAAGATTAACAAATGTACTTGAGGACCTAAAACAAATAATTGATTTGAAAGCAACAATGAACATATGTTATGTATGAACAGAGAGGGTTTTTAATTTTTGGAACAAGTGCCACGATTTCTTTTTCCTATAAACTTTTATGGGCTTTTATGAAGTAAAGCAAATGAGGAAATTATTCATTAGATAAATAGAAATAATTGTGTTCTCCTCTTCAACAAAATCACTAAATCACAGAACCGCTGAGGCTGGAAGGCGTCTCTGGAGACTGCCTAGTCCAGGCTCCCTGCTTAGAGCAGGGTCACTGACAGCAGGTTGCCCAGGACTATGTCTACTTGGGTTTTGAATATGTCTAAGGGTGGAAGCTCTGCAGCCTCTCTTGGCAACCTTTTCAGTCTCTGAGCACCTGCACAGAGAAAAAGCTATTTCTTACATTTAAGTAGAATTTGCTGTATTTCAGTTTGTGTTCACTGCATTTTATTCTTACACTGGGGTCCATTACGATGAATCTTGCTCTGTCTTTTTTCTCACCAATCAACTATGTACAAACACTGGTAAGATCCCCCTAAGCTTCCTCGTCACCCAGCCAAACAATCACAGGTCTCTCAGCCTGTCCACAGATGCTGCAGCATGCCCATGTCCAGACCTGGCAAGAACACTATCTGTCTCTCACCAGCGCTGAGCAGAGGGGAAGCATCACCTCCCTTGACCTGCTAGTAACACTCCTCCTAATGCAGCCTGGGTTTTCAAAAGCAAACATTGCTGGCTCATGGTCAACTTCATGGACACCAAGAACCCCTGGTTCCTCCTCTATAAAGATGCTTTCCATCCAGTCACTCCCCAGACTGTACCAGTGCATGGGGTTGTCCCTACCCAGGGCAAGGATTTGGGATTTCACTTTGCTGAACTTCATGAGGTGCTTGTCATCCCATTTCTCCAGCCTGTTGAGGTCCCTCTAAATGGCAGCACATCTGGTCCTTCAGTCACTCCTCTTAGTTTTGTATCACCTGCCAACTTCATGAGGGTCCACTCTGTTCCATCATCCATGTCATTAATGAAGATGTTAAATGCTCTGGCTCCCTGTATAAACCCCTGGGGCAAACCACCATTGACTGGCATCCAGATGGATTTCACACCACTGATCAAAACCTTTCAAGCCTGCCAAATTACTTGCCTGGTATTCTTTTCTCACCTAGATTCTGTCACGTGGTCATGTAAATATTTACATGCATATATGTGAGTATGTGTCTGGCTTTTAAACTGTATATTTTAGAGTTACTATTGTGTGTATAGGATCCAAACATTTAGAATAACCTCCTTGGATCTAAACAAGAAATACACATCAAACCTCAGAATGCTGGGCATCTCACAAACATAGCTGAGAATTATGTACATCAGGAAACTTACAGGGAGAAAGATTAGGAATGGAAACTATGAATATTTCAGTGTGTCCTTGTGTTTTTTGTTTTTTGTTTTTTTAATGTAAATTTCACTGAAGCCGATCTCTTCAGTCCATGTTTTTTTAAACATTTCCATACCTCTCGAAGTATCTACAGTATGTTAATAGCCAGCTTTTATGCAACGCAAGCAAAACTACACTGTTTAAAGCTATCAGAGTTCCTACTTCGCAAGTAAAAATAAAAATAAAAATAAAATGTCACCTTCCCAAGGTTTTGCACTTATATTTGTTGAGAAGCTAAGTTTCTTTATGCATCTTTTCTGAATTAAAAAAGGGAGGGCAAAGGTGGGTGATGAAATGTGCTGTGAAACACAGTTATATATGAGGAACCATGAATGTAATGTGTATTGTCATAACATTCCCAGCAGCAGATGAACTTCCACTTCATAAGAGCTTTCACATCTCTTTTTTTCTATGGAAGGGAAGATTTCCAGCACCTCAGTGTTTAGTTTCCATATCATGCGTTTGCTGGAAATGTCGTCTTTCCATACAGTACCTCTGAGTCATGGCTCAACGGGAACGCTGACTATAATCTCCTCTTGACATTAAGATGTTGCTGAGCGACTAGAGGATATTTCTAGCAGTGGAATTCATGTTCAGCCACATGTTTGGGCTGACAACCAGTTAAACCTTGCTAGAGCAATATTTATCTATGTCGTTAGTTTTTATACCAAACAAGGTCTGTAGTAACTGGATGCCCCAACTGAGCAAAACTGTTTACAAGAAATAAATCACTCCTGGCATTAAGAAAACACAAGGCCCGTGATTCGCAAGCACAGCATCATTGAGATCTTTATTTCTCATAAACCTAACCCCCAAACATGTGTATTCTCATACACTGTGACTTACACTTTGAGTTGTGGTCAGTGTATTTCCATAACCTCTTATTATCATGCTTACCTAATCTTGTAGTCATATTTAGCTGCAAATGCATAAGCCACTGTTTCACCTCTCAAAAAAGAAAAAAATAAATGCAGCTGAACGCCTGACACAAGGTAGGTGTTTTATTTGCTTAACACCAAACCTTCATTCTAATGCAAAACTCAAAATCTGGCTCTGAGAATGTTATCTGGCTTGTCAAGCCACTGGTGTGCCTGAGTTTCAGGTCCTCTTTCTTCCGACCTGCAGAGGATATGAGTTATTACGACTTCTAGCTTGGCTTTGTGGTCTGGAGGTTCCTGAGTTGCACCATGACGTGTCAGGTAAGCAGAGGCCTGTCCGACACTTGCCAGGCTCTCAGACCTCGGTGCTGCAGATGAGCAGAGGAGGAGGAGGTTAGTCCCCTGGTGGCTAGGAGCCAGGGCCCTCAGACACATTTCAGAAAAAGAAGATGGTCTTGCATTTAGCAGCACCCTCTGTTTTGCAAGCCCTAAAAGGCAGCTGCTGAAAGCAGAGAGCACCAACAAACCACCTGGAAGATTTAAAGAAAAAAAAAAAAAAAAGGAAATGAAGCCCAGCACCTTGCTTGCTTCCCTGTCTGGCACAGAAAGATGCAAACAGAGTGCCGGACCAGAACTGGCTGCCAACCTCAAAGCCAGAAGTTGACATCTATACCTGCATCCATTTTCACATCAAACTGTCCAAGCTACAGTGACCAGATACAACTACAAGACCATCTACATCCCCCTACCTTGACATGAGGATCAGACCCTGCTGGAGAGGCTCCAGTGGTTGATACGCTTTGGAATAGGTGTTTTTTTTTTATTATTATTTTATCTTTTTTTTTTTTTTTTTTTCCCAGCTGCAAGTTTCTCATCTCAGATAAAACTGATATTCAATCCTGTGCGTGATGTATGTAGTTGTTAGTTCCTCTTTTATAACCTAAGGAAAACAGTACTTGTATTTTAATGCTCGTAATCTCATCTCTCCAGACAGTTATCTTTTAGCAACAGAGCCTACTTCTTCCTTTCTTTCTGTAAAACGTGTAGCTTAAGAAAACCTTGATTTTTGACTCAGACCTCTCATTTCCTCACCATAGTAAAAAAAAAAAAAAAAAAAAAAAAAAAAAAAAAAAAAGTTATTTGAGACCTTAATTAAGTTCCCACGCTATGGTAATTCACATTTTTTTTCTCAAATAGGTACTACAGAATTGCACCAAAAGCAGATAGTCATTGCTTAAGCATAAATTGTCTGAGCTAAATTATATGTGTTATTTGCTCTGTTGTTTCCTGTGCACTGCTTCTGTTTTGGGACATTTTGTCCAATGTCCTAGTGGTCCTCATGTCATTTTGCTTACCCCATAGATCCCCTTTGCAATCAACAGAGATTTTTTTCCTGGGTTTCAATAGAAATAATTATGAGAACCTTAGTTCTTATAGATAAATGAACAAGATCATCTGCCAGTCAACCACAAGACTGTGGCCAGAAAATTTGGTCACTACAGGGAAGGTGACAGACTAGATTTCATCTGTGATACTTCTGGTTCTAAAAGTATGGCCTACATCTGATAAAACAAACTGTTTTTCGTATCATTTTCAGTTACTTAGTGAATTTTAAACAATTTTCTAATTTTCTGCTCCTGAAAATCACTATTTAAAGATTTAAGTTACCAGAGAGTCCAAAGGATCCTGCTCAGAACATCTATATATAAAAATATTATATATTTATAAAAATAAATTAAATTGGGTCAGGACACTTTTGCTGGTCCTGAGGACAGATGGTACGGCATAGATTATGTCCACATCTTCTCCCCCACTCCCCAAAATTCCCCTGTATCCTTGCCTGCCCAGCCTATCAGGAACATCATGCAGTAGCTGGGCAGTACAGACCAGGTGAGCATATGTTGGCATCCATCAAAACCATGCCAGAGATCACCTTTGACTATACAATCCTATGCCAGGATATTAATGAATTAATTTACTTGTCTCAATAAATACTTTTTATGGATGTAATTTCAAGGAAGAGTTGATCCATCATAGTTCCACTAAGCTGTGCTTATGTATTTCATAAAACACAGCTTAAAAAAATTGATCAATCTGATCTAATATTTGCAATAAGGTGTACCTGGCACAGGCTGAATTTGGGTACAAAGGTTTACCTGAAGTCAGTTTTCCAGATTTGGGGCATTTCTGCTTGGTTTTATTATTGAATAAAATATACTCCTAAGAAAAGCAATCTATATGAAGAGCCTCATTTGATATATTTTGGCTATGGACCATCCTCTGTCCATCCCTTTGCACAGACCCAGAAAATTTCATTTTCGAACCATGGAAGCAAAGGTGAATGGTGCTATCCCGGACCCAATCCCTCAAATACAGGGGCTGGACTCCCCTTGTGGGGCCAGGTTTCAGTTCAGGGGGCAAATTTTGAGGCTTGGTGCTGAGTACAACAGGTAGATCTCATGAGACTCGGGACTGGAAACCCTGCACCTATCAAGTGCTTTAGAGATGCCTTTGAAGTCTCAGCTGTGAATAATCATAACATTTCCACAAAATTGACATAAATTCTGGGGTGATTATACCATGTTCACCTTAACCGTGGAGCCAGAGGGATAAAGCTGTGGAACTGAGTGGCAAGTGTGCTTGTGAAATTGGATAACCCACACTATAATTTGTAAAACTGGAGAGCATGTTTGGTCGCTGGATAAAATTGGAACAGCTTAACTTCGTGTCATCAGTCCTAATAATATTAATAACACTTTTTTCCTAGATGGTCATTTTTGCCTATAATCCTCAAAGTGTTTTATGAAGCTGACAAGTATAATTAACTCTAGTTTATAGGATAAAGATCTGAGGCACAGAGACGTGAAATAGTTGGTACTAGGACTTACCGTCCGAGTTTTGTGCACCGTCCTATACACCATCCTGCTTTCCCTGTTGTTAGATTCTCAATGATGTTAAATCTACATTTAGAAGCAGCAAATGCTGAATTCTTGTCTTTTGCTACCCCCAAATCCCTTCAATATCATACATATGATAACTATCTATAAAAAACTTTTGCTGGTTGCTGAAAAATAATTTGTTGTTATTGCAGTATTGCCTTACTTCCAAAGTCCTGTGAGAAAAACATGTATAGATGATTAAGGTATAAAAGAAGCTGGTCAGTTTTTGCATGCAGCAAAATCATTTGAGAGGTCAATTTTTTTTTATTTTTTTTTTTTTTTATAATCTGCACACTGTCCAAAGAATTGTTGCTCTTTAGAGATAGTGAAATAGGAAAACCTAAGACATTGACATAAAACCCTTAGATGAATAAATTAACAAAAGCATTTAGCAGATGTGAATGGTTCGGCCAGCTCTGCTGTTTCTCCAAGCCCAAGTGTTTCCTCCACCCTCTCACACTGCTGTCAGTAGGAACACAGCCTGGGTTTAAAGGTTCAACGTCTTCCTCTCCTCCCCTTTCCAACAAAGAAGAGATGCCCAAAATATTTCCAAAGCAAATTATACTGGAACCAGCCACAAGAATGTCCTGCCATTTCACAGTGGCTTGCGCCCTGCCAGTCTCATTGTTTTCCCAGTGGAGCAGAGCAGAAGAGCCCCAGAGTGTTGCACTCCAACCTCAGCCCTGTCAGCCCTTTCCAGCCTCAGGAATCTCAGGGTAATTTATGACCAGCTGCCTCTGCTTCTGTGGCCATCTAGGTAATTAGCAGTGCACTAGGGACTTGCTGAAGGGTGACAGCCGTGCACTTTGGATCACCCCTGACCACCGACGTATGGATCTCTTGGTGTGCTCAGTGCTGTTTCTGAGCAGTCACGTCCTCCATGTGGCACTGCTGCATCCCTGAAACAGCTCTGAAAGTCCAGGTAGACTACAACAGTGTTTGTTCTTCCTTCGTGACAGCTTGGCATTTGCTAGAGTTTTTCAAGCCCTTTCTCTTGGCTTTGTTAAAAGTGGTTTCCAGCTCAAAATGCCCAATTTGGAACAATATACTTCACACAGCTCACCTTCATCACACAGCTGTTGGATTAGCAGAGATCAGACAGGAAGGGTAAAAGCCACAATATGTTTTGGGTACTTAAATCATCCCCGCTAACCCTCTAAGCTCCTAAGAAATCCAAATCCCTGCCTAACCTTGGAGATGCTTCCAAGACACCATCACCTGTATTCTCTACATTTGCCCCAAATCCTGGTTCCTGACACCGTTAAGTAGAAAAGAGCATAACCCATGCTGCACCCCTAAATATTTGCGATCCTCTTTTAAGTGTGCATCTGCATCTGCCCAGGAATACTCTTACCAGGGGAAAAGAGAGGCTGAGGAAACAGTATCCCTCCCTTTACACAACACATAGCCTCTTAGGTCTGGGAAGAAGCTGACAGGAGCACAGATCCTCGGGTGGGGAAACACTGCAGGAGCCCATAGCTCTATAGTGTTGTTTATAGGACACTTTCCTATATATCTATACATGACTTTAATTCCTTGCCTATAATAAAGGAACCTGGCACTTCCTCCCACTATGACACTCTTCATAGCTATTCATAATTTTGTAAATTTAACCATTTGGGCTGAAATTTTACCAACATTGTTTACCTGTTCCCAAAACAGAGCCCAAGGGAAAAAAAAAAAAATTATCTATTGTTTTACAGTGTGAAACACAATAAAACCTGAATAGGTGTTTCATTAAAAAATTCTACCATCCCTCTTCTCCAGAGCAGAGACTTGGAATTCAGCAAGGGGCTTACCCTAATGTCAGAGACATGCCTTTTCCTGTGAAAAACTTCCCTGATGAAATTACCCAGTGAAATTATCCTATGAAATGAGCCTTTGGGAACTCTCAGGTCGCACTCACTCCACAGAGACATTTTTTTTTTTTTTTTTCCAAGTTTAACAGCTTTGGAGTTTTCTCTAGCCCTGAGCCAGCTATGAGTTTCCAGATAATTTGCTGTTCTCGGTTGTGGAAGGGATGCTTGTAATGCACAGTGCCTGGGGAGCTGGAGACACATCTCGTATGCTCCCATTGCTCCTCCTGCTGGATCTGGGCAGCAAGAGGGCAATGGACAGCCCAGCAGGCGGGTGGGAGGTGGGAATAAGCAGGGCAAGAAAAAAGCTAAACCCTCGAGTATGGGTTTGATCAGGTCAATGAGGAGGGGTCGTGTGTTAAGGTTTTTCCTGCAGCTACAAGATTTGGCAATTGATATCAGTTTTGAATGGAAAATTAACTTTCTGTGCAAGCTTTACAGCTAGAAGAAAAAAAAAAAAAAAATTCTAATTATCAGGAGAGCTAGGATATAAGCACAAGTGCTCACAGCACCAAGAGTCAGAATCACAGCCAGAAAGCAGATGGGGCCTGTTACACCATTCATCCTCTCCCTGTAGTCTGTGCTCTGTTTTCCCACATCCTCACATGGGGTACAGTATTGCCATACAGCAGATCCTGGCTCCATACACATTCCTCAGTCACTCCCAAGACTAATGATCCCAAGCACTGGATGAGACCCAGATTGTATGTAACAGACAGGGCATGATCATTTCATTTCAGACATTACCATGAACCTTCTGCACATGGAAAGAAAACTGAGGTTGCAAAAGCTGAATAAACTTTCCCTAATTTCTCACTTGACTTTGTGACCTAAAGTTCTTGAAGCATAGTGGTGTATATGCATGCATATGCATGTAATATATTTTTCCCAGCTAATTTGTGTCTGGGTTAAGACAGACATCAGACTGTCTAGTGTGAAAATACACGACGTACTAGATACAAATGCAGTCAGAAACTGCTGTTTTGCTGCCACAAATAAGAAAACAAGGAGACTTTTATGAATTCAGTTGCTCAATAACCTAATACAGCTTTTTCAAAGCCTCAGTGGTGGTGGATTCCTGTCTTGAGGCTCTCTTGTGGTCAAGGAAGTGTGAGGAGCCACAAATGACAGCATGTTCCTGGTGGCAGCATGCAGTTTTGCAGGTCTCTGGTACTTCAGGTCCTTCAGTTTTCACTGAAGAAGTAAAAAAGCGTGTGCCTGAATTTTGTGATTTTGTTTTCTGTCTCCATTTTGTACACACACTCTACTTATTACGTTTGTCAGTCTGAGAATGAAAGAGGAAACTGACAGGTTTATCTATCTCACATCACTTTTCAGTAATGTTATTAGATGGAAAATGAAAAAATTGAAAACCCATCAAGCAATAGAAAAACGTTTTTAGAAGTGGAGGCAGCAGACAGAACTGAAAATAGTTCTTTATGAGACAGCGTCAGATTTGATCTGGACATATTTTAAATTTCTCAGGGAATATGCAAAGGAACACAGTTATTATGTAGTTGTTAGAGAGGGCAGCAGGTGGCTGGATTTTCACTTTGAATTTCACTACAGTGGTTTTCTAGGCAAGTGCCTTTCACCACAAGAACTAGTCAGTGTCTGAAGTGTTTTTTAATTGTAAAGACAAAAGTTTTTATTCTGGACAGTGCTTGAGAACGGTTTGCCTGTTGAGATCCTTGGTGAAAGAAGGCATTCAGAAATTACTCATTAAATGGGAGAGGACTAGAGCACAGTTTCCTCTGCACAAAAGCAATTCTTCATCATGCAGTGTGTGGCTGCTCTTTGAGACACAGGACAGCCTCCCCCAGAGTTGCAGAAGACCAGAGCTTCTTCTAGAGCTGGCTCAAGCCATGAATACCAGGGTTAAAAATAGTACTCAAGGATCAAAGTGTAAATCCTAGTCCTTTAGACCATGTCTTCCTAGACAGTAACACATAACTGAAGTTAAAACTTCCTTTGAGAGACAGAGGGATTCAAAACCCTGCTTTGGATAGTGCAGAATTTTTATGGGTTTAGAGACACAAAGTGCACACAAAGAGCAAGGAAAGACAAACAAGAAGTAACGAATTTAAAATTTATCAAGAACAACTTTGGTTTGACAAGAGGACTACATCTTTAGAGCTAAGCCAACAAATTGCTTGAGAAGTGGAGTTTACAATCACCAAGTGTGTTTAAGAACAAACCAGGAAAACATGTCAAGAGCAACATGGAAAAAGGTCAGTCTTTTCTTTGGGAGACGCACTTGATGTCATCTTCAAGTTTTTTTCCATGCTTACATTTCTTAATTCTGAAACATCGCACACAAATAAAAATACATCAGAAAGGAATCAGTAAGATTACAAAAAATGTCCTTAAAATCCAGACTTGCACTTCTCTGAGATTTTCCTTTCCTTTAAACCCTTGTGTACCTGCACAGCAAGACAGCCAGCTGTTTGTCCTTTAATAATATTCATTAGATAAAATTCCAAAGAGAGACTCAGTTTGTCCACAGTGTCCATATTTTGGCCCTCAGATATCCTCCTGCAGTAAGCAGTCCTGCTTAGAAACTCCCAAATCACCCATCCCAGAAGCATGTCCAGCACAGAAAATAGATCAAGACTTCAAAGCTGGGGAGTTTTCTGTAGAATACTGCCTGAGCTTTTCTATACAGAACTGCAAATTCAGCCCCAGAATCTGATGTAGGTAACAGGGACAGGAGGAACTACAGTAGCCCAGTGTGTAACAGTGAGGGCTAAACACTAGGGCCTTCTACTCCAAAACTAAGCTATGATCAATGTGGAGACTCACCTTTGCAATGCATTGTCAAAAGACTGGCCTGGATCTGCTAACAGAACAGAAAAAATTGTCCATCAGGCTCAGGCTTATTCTGCTAGCTGTTATGGCGGGATAGATTTAAGACTAGTTTAGAGTAGGTACAAACATGACCATGTTTGTCCTTGCTGCTAATGTTAAGACTAAATGCCCTTGAATAACAAATCAAAGAGACTGAAGAGACATCGTAGACTTTGCTAAGATGATCTTTGATTTGGGTTTCTTCTGCACAGCTTGGAAAAAGACCATCAGTTCTACTATCAATGTGAATGCCTTATCACAGATCAAGAGGACCATGTATGTACATGACTTGCATGTATATGCACACAACATTCCTTGATTCTCTGTAACAAAAATACCCTCTGAAACAGATGAACTTTAAATCAGCAAGGAAGCAATGAATGAGCTTACAAAAACTAGGACTGCACAGTTTGCTAGGCAATATATTCCAAAGATTTAATCACTTATCAATTTTGGCTCAGTCAAAACAGTAAAGGTGCAATAAAAATTCTAGTATGTCTCTCTACAATTTTTCTGTTTGTGTGGGTGTGAAGATTGCACCTATGGCTTCACAATCAATATAGAATCTGCTATGCCTCAGAGGAACCACTTTGTCAAAATGATGACTGCTTAGATGATTGGCTATAAAGAGTCAGCACTTCCCCAGATACAGACATGAGGAAAACACTACAATAATTGTCATAAATTTATGATCTAAAAATTAGCAGTTTAACTCCCTTTTTGCAGCTGATAACTCCTTTTCTGCACCTCCATTTTTCTACCTAGCTCTGCTTCATTTGATTCAAACTTAATAGGCAACTATTATTATTTTTTTCTGCTCTTTATTGCTACATGTGCATTAATAGAGACAGGAGCCTTGAGGAAAAAAATGTATGTGATGAGATAACTAAAGACTGTATCTTAATTTACAATGCCAAAAAGGAGTGTTTTGAAGTTGACTGACATCCTTAATTCTAGCATTTATCAGCTTTTAAGTGCTTATTTTACAGCTATAAAATGTGGTGGTTTTTTTTTGTTTTGTTTTGTTTCCCAAGTTGGTGGGATTATCTCATTATTTTTAAATGTACTATCATGGGTGTCAAGAAAAAAAAAAAGTCAAAAAGAAAAAAATTCACCCTTCCCCTACTACTGTCCATCAGGTGTCATCGTGCTGAAATCCACCTGGCTCAAGGGAAGGACTGGACTCTTTTGATGTAGACCATGGACCAAAGACTTTTAAAGCTAAGAGAGAAATCAACAGTGGGAGTAGACTGTCATCTTCAACTGTAGCTAAACTGAGATGAGAAAACTTCACCGGTAATTTTCACAGACATTTACTGACTTCAAAGGAATAATGAGCAATAGAAATGCTGGGAGCCATCCAGACCTTAGAACTTGTTGCAATGAGCAAAAAAACAGGGTTGATTCCTTCTTTCCTTTCCCTTTTGACTTCTCCCAGTCTATCCTACTTCTGACACTTTACCTAATCCCATCGTTCTCACCTAGACAGTCTCAAATACTGATGATCAACACATAGCAGAAAAATCAGGTTATGCTTGTGGGCATTACATGATTCCCTGGATGGACAGACTGAAGAACAAGACAGAAGTCTCCTAAACAGGTGGACAGGCATACACATAGGCATGTGTTTCTTTGACCTGCTTAATCTCTGTTAACAGATTTCATATTCACACTGTGATCAAAATCTGCAGGGAAAAAAAAAAAAAAAAAAAAAAAAAAAAGGACACAGTACTAAATTCACAAAAACTGGAGTCAGCACTTGTTTGCACACATCAAAGCCCTGTATAAACATGGATAGATTTGACTCTACAGTACAGATGTTAATGACTTTTTTTCTCTAGAAGTTTTCTTTTTGGTCACTCCTGTGGCAGAAAAGATAATTTTCAAGAAGCACAGTAATGAAATTCAGTAAGGCCCAAGGAAGTGGGTATTGTCATCTGCTAACTAGCATGTTGAGCTTTGAAGTTAGGAGAAGCCACAGTGCTCACCACACCGCCACGGTCAATTTTTGAGTGGTAATGTCTTCCTCCAGATGTCATTATGTCAACCACTGTAATAATGTGCGCTCTCTCTAGCTTTGAAGGTTTTTTTCCGATCAGTGTCTAGGATTTTATCGGAAGAGTCATGGACCTTAGGGGAACAACTGCCAAAAACTCACTGTGAAAGTTTGCAGGATCAGATTACTGTGGTGGGGAGAGGGTGAGAGTCCAAGACAACTTTAGACAAATCTGTCTAACTCAGTTTATTTGACACAGGTTTTGTGATTGCACAAAAAAACTTGTTTTCTTGTCAATAAGAAAATATTGCTACTTAATAGCAAGGCAATTATTTGGCTATATTCTGCCTCAACAAAATTAACCTTATAGCAAAATCATCTTGTCCCCTTATGACAGTCATTTTCTACTAATATTAGGGCATAGTGAAAAAAAAATAATCTTGGTAACAGTGATATTCTATGAAAGACTAAATGTTCATCAACTACTTATTGCTCAGATATCAAGTACTGACAAGACATTGCAGCTTATGTTTTTTATCCTTTATCTCTTTAACCTCTTTATCCTTTTAATAACTACTTTTTTATGGAATGAAAGGCTCTGTCAGGTCTGCTATGGTTGTGGAATGCAAATTAACTCACTTAGATCCTCATTATCTCAGCTAAAATATGATCCAGAGCTAGCCAAAACTCTTGCATAGCATCTATTATTATAATACCCTCACAGTGCTACTTATCCATGGTCAATCAGGAAGACTATGAGATGGCCAGAAATTGAGTTTATGAATCTTATGTCCAACTCTAGTGTTTCACCACAACAGCATCCTTCTCTTAAATCAGAGTCACATTTGGATGTGATTTTCCAAAATCTAATTGATGAGGTTTTACATA
The DNA here is from genome assembly GCF_964211825.1 of Aythya ferina. Lineage (NCBI taxonomy): Eukaryota > Metazoa > Chordata > Aves > Anseriformes > Anatidae > Aythya > Aythya ferina. The sequence continues at coordinate 114,610,622 of NC_140298.1, forward strand.
AGTAACATGGTGCCAGTATTGGGCCAAAAGTAGCAGTCAGCTGAACTATTCCAATCCTAATAGCTTCTGTGGGTTTGAATCGGTATTAATGAGGGCAGGATTTGCCACGGAATTACTGTGCCTGCAAAAGGATTTCAGGGATCAGAACTTGAGGAGGATGGATAAGGAAAAAAAGAGGGTCAAAATATGAATTTATGCAAGTCAGCTTCTTGGTTCTTTTGTTCAGTTTCTTTCACGTGATAAAATCTCATGGTTAGTTATTCCTTGAATACAGTGATCTTGCATAAACTTTCTTCAAGGTAAGAAGTGTTGCATATTGTAAACAAAAAACCATGTATACTCATGCATTTGATTCAAAGCTTGCATAAATCCCATATAAATCGCATCCCGTAAGTCTGGAAAAAGTTTTGCTTTCAGATGAACTGCTTACAGGAAACGTGGACTGGTAATGTCTGAGGAAAATTTTTAATTCAACAAATCTTGGTAATTTGCATCTAAGTACTACCTGAAACTCACTCAGTAAGTTGATGCCTATTTGTAATATCTGTAGAAATTCAGGAGAATTCCAGAAGGTGGAATCAAGACTGATGTTTAAGTTTCCAAGAAAAAAATGTGAGATGATGCACACAGCTAATCAGATCTGACTTCAGGTCATGGCAAAATCAAAGGACTATAGAAAAGTGATTCAATAAGTAAAGGATTAAGGCATAAGGTGTAATTAGTGCCAGTCAGTAAGTTCAAATTAGCCTGATTCTCTTTTGAAATAACACACTTGATCTATAGTATTATCTGCCAACATATATGAGATACGTCCATTCTTGCAAGGTCAATTGCCTATGCTGTTATTCTTCTTCAACCATGAACACTGCACAGTCTCAACAGCACATATCTTATATGGGTTAAGAAATTATTAGCCAGTAGATCTCAGGAATAGGAATGTCAACAGGAAATTAGTTTTGAATATGGTACATCCACTGGGATCCTGCAGGGATTGGTATAATGTGCCATGTCATTCAGTGCTTTAATCATTGTTCAGAAAACAAGCATAAAAAATGCTGCTAATAAAATTTTCAGATAACACAAAGTTTTCCAAGTGAATAATAAATGAAGACAGAGCCACAATACAAAGTGATCTGGATCATTCAGTAACCTCATCTCAGTCAAAAAAAAAGAGAGTTCAGCAGATCCAAATATAAACCTACTTCTGGAATTAAGAAATACAGACTGTGTACAAGATCTTCAGACCAATGGTGAATGCCTTTCTGGAAAGTATGGGTAGCCACATGAAAGTTTAAGTTTTTGTGAAGCAGGACATGCCCCAGGACAGGCATAACAGGGTAAACTGTAATATCTTGTGAAGTAGCAGTACCAGATCACATCATTTCAAAGTTTTCAGTTTTAGACCACAGGGACCAAGTTCACCTGATCATAAGTAGAAACCTAAATTATAGATCTCTGCACAGAGCTAGTCACTCTGGACTCCCTTTATAGTCTATTTCAGAGAGAAGCATTTTAAAGTTGTGATATGTCTCTTCCAGATATAGATAACAAAAATAAGCCAGATGAAGCAGTCTCCAAGATATCTTATTTATTTCATTTTGTTACAAAAGACACCTTGGGTGACTACATTAGTTGTAGATATCCTCACTGTAGATTTCTGAAGTTGTATGAGATCCTATCACAAGTGACAACAAAAGAAACAAATTTCCTTAAAGTCAGGAGACGTTAATGTGTCTCATTAAATTATACCTTCAGAAAAATGCAAATCAAGAATAATTCAAATCACGGTGAAGGAATCTCAAATTCAACTGAAAACTTACTTTGGAAGAGTCTGAGACATGATAAAAGGGATTGATTTTCACAGCTTATACCAATTGCACAATAAACATTTTGAATCACAAACTGTGTATATTTTGGGTGAGGTTTACTTAATCAGTCAAAGTCTCATATTTCATTTACATCATGATACTGCAGATTGAGTGAAATGGTATTTTCAAGGCATTAATGCCACTAGTTTTCTCTTAAAATCCATTTTCAAAGTGAAATTCTACAATAGCATCAGTGCATCCTGATTGGTGGAGACTTCAGGGTATCTGTATCATAAACTCTACCGTATCTGTCTTTCAAGCAAGTCTACTGACATTGCCAATGATGGGGAAGGGAGAATGGCAGGCCTGTTTACCCCTACGTGTCTGGCTTGCCTCCCTGATATGACATCATTGCTCATGCCATACTCCAGCATAATCGAGCAGGTCAGTGGTTATTCCAAGCTTCACCCATTCCAGATTCCACCCTTAACCCTCCAAAATGAGTCTTTTATAGTTAAATGATTCACTTATTAGGTAAAATAAACATGAAAATAATGTCAAATTAAAATAAAGCAAAGTAGCATGGAGTTAAATTCAGACTGACACTGAGCAAACAGTCTGGCTGGAATCATTATACCCTTTTGGAAACAGGCACGGATATCGGAGCATGGATCCAATTAGTTTCAACTGGGAGGACCCTTCCTGTTCCTGGCTCCCTGAAGTTTAAATCCCACAGTTTAGATGTTAACTTAGAGCTAGGGAAAACTCTCTTGCACTTGCCATCTGCAGGAACTCAGGAAACCTGCAAACTGGGTTCTGAATCCAGGACAACAAAAGAGAAGTATTTAAAACTATTTAATTTATCATTTGCAAAGATCTTTAAGACCCCAGTCATGTAAATGCTCAATGGACCTTGGCTCCTCTGAAAGCCTGGAGAGAGAGACAAACCCAAGCCAAGTTCACCAAGTCCAAGTGCTGGTCTACATCTGGAGCCAACAGATGGGCCAACATACACAGAAGAAAAATGAGTGGAAAGTGATGTGCAAGGTCTCTGTGACTTACAGAGAAGAGCTAGACTACTCTTTCTCGCTTACTAACTGGACTCCATGAGTGATTTTTTCAGATAAACTATGAGACCACTGCCTTGACCACTCATTGGCTTTCCTGCTACTGTTCTTTACCTCCATCCAATGGATATGGAGTGATTCATGAAGTAGTAGGAAACAGCAGGTAAGCAGTACAAAGTAAATTTTTGGCTCTAGGCAACTTTCTGCCTTTCAAACCTATGCTCCCTTGTTCAAGTTGTGGTATCTTGTAGGGAAAAGACAGAAACATAAAATGAACTAGCTTCAGGATTCAGTTAGACACAGGATCCATCATTGGGCAAAGCTACCAGTGGTGCCACCCAAATACAAACCAAAGAAGGGGAGGAAAAGTGTATTGTCCAAGCTCAGCGAGGAGAAGACTTCTTTCAGGCTCACTAGGAACTACAATTCTCAGCAGCATTTGTAAATTTTCTGCTATTACTGCAACCATATCCAGGGTGTATATAATACCTACCTGTTTGAAAGCACACCACCACAGAGAGCACTAGCAGTGCTCTTCAGTTGTTATGACCAGGGATGCAATTCTAATGAACTGACCCAGCAGAACTTAGCACCATCTCAGCAGCTACCTAGGATGAAGAAACCACAGACAACAAATCACAGGTCAGATTTGCGCAGTTCTTGATCCTACATGCAGTGAAAACCAAGAAGAGTGTCAGGATGTTTTTTCAAATACTTGAACATATATATATTGGGAAAAATACAGACACTAAAGACTTTTTTCTTTCAGTTTCTCTGAAATGTTTCAATTCAAATGGAATCATACTATTTCTGCCGCTAATTCATAATATTTCACCTATGTTGCTCTTCTGAATTCTGTGGATTTGTAACTGTATTTGGTGGCAAGCAGTTTTCATCTCTCTGTTACACCTTAAATCATCAATGCATGTAAGAGTATTATGCATATACTTAAATTCCCTTTCAGTTCAGTGAAAATCATACATATATTTTTAATTATAAAAATGTTGACTTTGAAAATTGGGCAACAGTGATTTAAAAAAAAAAAAAGTCAAAATTGATATCACCATCTTTGCCAAGTGAGAGTGATCCAATCAAAACTTGGCATAATCAAATGGTATGAATTCTTCCAAGCATTCATTTCAATCTTTAAAACAATCCTTCATCCAAAAGGCTGATGAAGCATCACTCATCACTCCAAGGAAGCATTAACAAAATAGGTAAGAGAAAAGAAAAGGAAAAAGCAAAAACCTCTTACTAAAAATCATTCAAAGGCATGGAGGCAAGGAATAACTGTTTTTCCTACTCATACTTCTCAAATGTGACAGCCCATGTTGCCTCCTTTTGCATGTCAACTGTGTGGGCTAATTATTGTCTGAATGGACACCAACTTTTCTGCACAATGCTTTACATCCTGGCAGTGTGTCACGGGGATGTGGCCACACTCACAAAAAGACCATGCCTACATTCTTCTTAAGAAAATAAATCCAGCAAGATGGCATCTCTGTGTAACTTCTCCCCTACTGCCCTAGGGGATGCTGAAGATCTCTGCCAGCATCTGCTAGCTCCAGGCCAAAACCACAAGCACAAACAAACAAAACAAACAAAAAAAAAAGGTGGAAGTTTTCCTTGGCTGGTGAGAGCCTCTGCAGCCTCCACCACTATGAGGGAAAGCTGTCCTCAGTGCCAGCCCCACCCTCCCAAACAGGCCTTCCTGCAAAACTAGTTACCTTCTCAGCATGCCCTTTGTTGGAAGCTTGGTGTTTTCTTGCTCATGGAGCCACCAGAAAAGTTACCCTTGACCCATCCACACTCCCCAGCTCTTGGTGTGGACTGCAAATAGCCCCCTTCAGCCTCCATTCTTTCTTCAAGAAAGACGTCACGACAGTCCAGCCCTGGCTTGATTCACTGCAATGCCCTTGCTCTCCACAGTCTTCAAGGACCAAAACACCCACAATCAAGAAGACGTAAGACACCATAGTCACTTAGTTACTTAGTGGACTATTTCTGCTTTGGAAAGGTTGCCAATAAAATAGCAGCATATGTCTACCTATGTATTAAAAGAAAGAGAAAATAATAACAATAATAATAATAATTTTAAAAATGAGTTTATGCACATAAACATTGTGTTCACTTTACCAGGAAATAGGTGGCTGAAGTGAACTACAGGCCCCAGACCACTGTTTTTGACTAAAGTTGAAACATTCCATTCAAACCTGTTTTCTGAGTCCAGTTTGATCAACTCATATCTTCAAAACCAGAAAGCAAGACAAAGAATTAGAGGCCAACTGCTGCTTTGGAACTTCTCCATCTCATTCACAGTCCCTGTTATCTGAATGAAATCTGCAGGACTTGAACTCTTAAAATGTCATGGGAGTAACTACTTGTTCTCCTCCATGACCCTTATCTTCCAACCAAGTCCACAAATTGCAAATACAACTGGGAATAATAACCAACAACCCTTACCAGCCTGGACCAAGGGGAAAAAGTAAAATACTTCACCAGTATTTGTGCCCTTTAGAACTATGAATACTTCTGTGATTCTCTTAATTTTGCCCTTAAAAATACAGAAGAGAGGCTGCAAAGAGCACTCAGCTTTCACCAGTACATTAAGGGCATGTAGAATTTTTATGAATTGAGAGGCACAAAAACATGGTATTGTGGTGCATAGAAAGTGGTAGTAGCTAGCATAGTGCAGGCTTCAAAATCCATCTACCAGTAACTTTCAGACAACTATTTGAGCCCTGAAGTTGTTATGTGTAAAGTAATAAATCCTTGTAGAAATGTTGAAAATTTAAAAGAAAGTATTTGCTGATTGCTACCCTAACGCCACCATTTTAATACGTTTTAGACAAGAATATGGGAATATTGTGTGGATTCAGCATTTCAGCACAAGATTAAAATCTTACCAAAAGAACATTGTTAAACAGAAGGAGCTTAGCAAGGAAAAAAACAAAGACTGAAAGGATTGCCTTTATGGTCCCTTAGTGCTAGATGGTCTAAGGACATTCTTCTTGGGAGCTGATGGTGAAGGCTGTAGCCTTGCTCCTGCTGTCCCAGATGTGTATGTTTTTGTAAGAAAATAAATATGCTTATGAATGACTCCATTCCTCCATTTTTATCTCACAATAACATTGGAGCAACTTCAGAGTCATTTTATTATTTTTTCTGCACAAACATTTCCAATCACTATTTTATTCTACACAGCATTTCATCTATTTTAGCACTAAGAATGTCTTATAATTAAACACAGAATACCTTTCTGTGTCAAGATATTGCAAGCTAGTGAGCAGATGTTACAGAAGTACATGGTAATGCTCTCATTGACCTTTCAGAAATCAGAGAACAGCTATTAAGAAATGTTTCTGGAAACACTGTCTTGAAGAGATCAATGGAAAAACAAAATTGCTCATCTTGATCTCAGGAACGCATTTCCAAAATTTGCCCTGGTGCAAGGCAAAAAGCACAAATCACAGCACCTCCTCCTGTCTGCTTTACAACAAGAGATTGTGGCAACTCTGGCTCCTTGAATTTTATGAACAGTACAGTCCCAGTGCACTGGCTACCGTTTTGTATATTAAATTGTTGGGGTGGGGGTGGTATCAATAAACAGCTGCACAGTCAAATTAGTACTGTTTACTGTCAAATTAACAAGGAAAGTGATACTTTCTGCTCTTTGTTTATAACTCTGCGCAGTTGGCCCCGGCACCAGAAAGACTAAATGAAAATGGACAGCTCCCAATGGTAGATGCTCTCCTAGATCAAACAGAAGGGAAATTTTGTTTGTCTTATAAAATAAACAGTATCTTTTCAGGTTCATGTGCTCAGAATAACAGCCGTTCAGTTGCACCAGCTGTTTCTTATTTCACTGCTAATTGTATGTCTCATTCCTCAACTGACTTGCAGGTCATTGTTTGCTTGCTGATGTTCGCTTAGGGAAAGGGAGCAGGAGCCCAGCACACATGTGTGTATGTGAGGGAGAAGAGTGGGGAGATGTTTAAATGCCTGGATGAAAGTTATATGTTTGTAGGCCTGTGGTGTACTGAGCTTTAGGAGATACGCCCTGGCCTTTCAGCACTGTCCCTGAGGTTTGGTCTTGGAGCTATAGTATGGACAAGGTTAGCAAATGGTTGCTTGCAACAGTTATACAGTACTGAGCCCACATTAAGAGATTTTTGTTGTTGTTGTTGTTGTTTTGTTTTGTTTTGTTTTGTTTTGTTTTCCCCCCAAAAAATGCCCCAAAATTCTGCATTCTTTGAGTCTTGAAAAATAATCTGAGGTCTTCAGACAAAATATAAATTTTGAACAGAACTGAATCAATACTTTTATTAAAATGTCTACAGAAGGGAAAACATAATTTATTCCAAATGATCCTCATTTTTATGCCAGTGTTTTAGGTGTGGTCTAGGCTACTTGCATCAGGAAAACATTATCTCTGTACAGTACACTTCTTGCAATTCACTTACTCTCCTGACTTTCTTCCTTCATATCTTTCTTCATTAAAATTTCCCTTACTCTCACTTATCTTTGATAACCTATGCTCTCAGACAGAAATGTACAAAGACTGTTCCACACAACAAAAAAAGTCACTCATGCAAACAGTGCACAAACTTATGTTAGACTTCTCCCTGATTTTACACTATTTGTATTATAGTCACTTTAAGATGCTAATGTACACTTGATGTTAGTGTATCTCTTTTCCCTTAAATTTAATAATAATGTTACCTTTTATTTACAGGAGTATAGTTAGGCTGTGTGGGAAACTTTCTAGAGTTGTACTTCTTACCAGAGAAATAAAAAGGAAAACTTGGAGAAAGTAAATATACGGATTATCACAGTTCACTGTTTTATGTTCTTTGTTAAATGCTCAGAAACCACGAGAAAGAGGGTGTCGTAAATGTGTGGATGCATTAAAAACAAGAGCTAGGTCTCCTACATCTAGTTAAAAGGCTTTGGGGTGATATGTTGATAGGAAGTTTGAATTATAAATAGGCAGATATGATCCCTAAAGAATGGGTTCAATACTTAGGTCATTCTTACACACCCATCTCGAGAAAAAAATTCACTGTCAGCAACTTTACAGGTTACAAGTTTGGTAGACAGTTATAACAGTGAGAATAGGTCATTTTTCCAGAGTGATTTTTTAGCTTATAGATCAAATTAAAGTTGGAAGTCCCCACGTAAATGGTTTATTTATATGTAAGTCATCTAGGGTATGATGAATCATGCCCAAAGTGCTTTCAAGATACATATCTACATTTGTGCTGGGCATCTGGACCCCTGTTGTAGTCAGTGGATGTTTAATCCCAACAGCCAGTGACTTTTACATTGAGGTTCTTTTTGCTGTAGAGACCAACACTTGGTCAAATTAGATGTAACCCAGGCTACACTAACCATACTGATAAGATTTTTATTATAATGGGAGTCAAGACAACTACTTCAGAGGTAGATATTGGAAGAAGAAGGAAAGGAAAGGAAAGGAAAGGAAAGGAAAGGAAAGGAAAGGAAAGGAAAGGAAAGGAAAGGAAAGGAAAGGAAAGGAAAGGAAAGGAAAGGAAAGGAAAGGGAAGGGAAGGGAAGGGAAGGGAAGGGAAGGGAAGGGAAGGGAAGGGAAGGGAAGGGAAGGGAAGGGAAGGGAAGGGAAGGGAAGGGAAGGGAAGGGAAGGGAAGGGAAGGGAAGGGAAGGGAAGGGAAGGGAAGGGAAGGGAAGGGAAGGGAAGGGAAGGGAAGGGAAGGGAAGGGAAGGGAAGGGAAGGGAAGGGAAGGGAAGGGAAGGGAAGGGAAGGGAAGGGAAGGGAAGGGAAGGGAAGGGAAGGGAAGGAAGGGAAGGGAAGGGAAGGGAAGGGAAGGGAAGGGAAGGGAAGGGAAGGGAAGGGAAGGGAAGGAAGGAAGGGAAGGGAAGGAAGGGAAGGGAAGGGAAGGGAAGGGAAGGGAAGGGGAAGGGAAGGGAAGGGAAGGGAAGGGAAGGGAAGGGAAGGGAAGGGAAGGAAGGAAGGGAAGGGAAGGGAAGGAAGGGAAGGGAAGGGAAGGGAAGGGAAGGGAAGGGAAGGGAAGGGAAGGGAAGGGAAGGAAGGGAAGGGAAGGGAAGGGAAGGGAAGGGAAGGGAAGGGAAGGGAAGGGAAGGGAAGGGAAGGGAAGGGAAGGGAAGGGAAGGGAAGGAAGGGAAGGGAAGGGAAGGGAAGGAAGGGAAGGGAAGGGAAGGGAAGGGAGGAAGGGAAGGGAAGGGAAGGGAAGGAAGGGAAGGGAAGGGAAGGGAAGGGAAGGGAAGGGAAGGGAAGGGAAGGGAAGGGAAGGGAAGGGAAGGGAAGGAAGGGAAGGGAAGGGAAGGGAAGGGAAGGGAAGGGAAGGGAAGGGAAGGGAAGGGAAGGGAAGGGAAGGGAAGGGAAGGGAAGGAAGGGAAGGGAAGGGAAGGGAAGGGAAGGGAGAGGGAAGGGAAGGGAAGGAGAAGGGAAGGGAAGGGGAAGGGAAGGGAAGGGAAGGGAAGGGAAAGGGAAGGGAAGGAAGGAGGAAGGGAAGGAAGGAAAGGGAAGGGAAGGAAAGGAAAGGAAAGGAAAGGAAAGGAAAGGAAAGGAAAGGAAGAAAAGAAAGAAAGAAAGAAAGAAAGAAAGAAAGAAGAAAGAAAGAAAGAAAGAAAGAAAGAAAGAAAGAAAGAGAGAGAAAGAAGGTGCCCAAGTAAATTACAACATAGCCCTGCTAAACTCTAGCTACAGTGGGTACTTTATTTATCTCTAACTGCACTTCTGTAGAGGGATGCCAGCTAAGATAGGGCAACTCTAAGGCCAAAGTGGGTAAGGGAAATCACTTTTTGCAAATCTATGCCTAAGCCTTATGAAAGACAACCAGGAATACATCAAAAGTGATCAAAAGCAAAAGAGTCTGCCAGGCTTTATTTATTCTCTACTCCCTGTCTGTTAGGGACTGACATTTTTTATATTTTTATTTCTTTTTTAAAAACAATAGTTTAGACAAATGTGTCTAGACTGATGGTAGAGCAAATGTGACATTAATTATGGATTCCTACACAGTGGCTCTGTGTATGTGGGCAGTTGCCAGTTCCCAGGGAAACAAAAATTGCCAGGCTGCCAAACTGGAAATAACTGCTCATCTCACCATTGTCACGTCTCTGAGAGTGACTGGTATCAGATGCTACAGAAGACTTTGCTGACACATTAAAGAGGACAACTGCAGGGTAAACAGGCCAGAAAGTTACTGCTGCATTTCCATCAAAGCGTATTATTAATGGAAGGGAGCCTACGTGGAGATTTGCCTTCACAGATCTGCCTCCAAAATCCTGCAGGAGGTACTTCAGATTCAGACACATCCCAGGTGGAAGATATCATCTTGAAGAAAGTTTCCTGCAAACATGGTGAAGCTGTTTCTGCACCCCAGCCTAGCCCACTTATTGGCATCCCTCTAGTCTGCTCTCACGGAGCTGGTTTGCTCACCCTCTGATCTGCCCTGTCAACACCACAGATGGTTCCATCTTTCTTGAAAATAGGTCCCCAGGAAGTAGGCAGTATTGAAGATCTTACACAACAGTGTTAAAATGTCTTTGCTGTGAATATCTTCCATCCTGGGAACACTTTCATGTTACTCTGGTTTCATCACGTTGGTGGCTCAGAAACGATGTGCTATCAGCTAATAAACCAATGCAAACCAAACCAAACTCCATCTCAGTTGTTTCCACTTGATGCCTTAGATATTCTAGCAAAAATTCCCATTATTACTTCTAAAGTGAAATCATAGTGTTTCACTGTATTGAATATCATCCTTTTCCTGCTTTTCTTACCCTCAGGACTTCAGTTCTCCCTGCATAATACTCATGCCTTGTCCTTGTATCATTAGCAAATCTCATCAGTCTTTTGTACTAAAGCAACTAATGACCATATAAAATAAACTCATTGTTAAGAAGTTAAAGACAAGGGCAATTCTTGAGAAACAGATCTGGTAACCTCTTTCCAGCCAAACACATTGTTTCTTTCATCACACTAATTTTTGATTTCTATTGAGTCAATTCCTTACATATCTTCCAGTTGATTCCAGTTTGATCACTGATGAGTTACCACATATATTTTGGAGGGAACAACAAGATGTAAATACATTGTAAGATGATGACCATGTCAATTAGTGTGGAACATACTGCTGAAGAACCCCTTCCCAGTTTATATATGAAGTCTGTTTTGTGCTGGCGTCCAAAACTAAGTTGTCAGCTCTAAGTTGTCAGCGTCTGCATGAGTTTATAGGTAGATGTCTTTAGGAAGAAAAATACTTGTAAATATTTGTTCCCATGTCTGAAACTTTAAAAAAAGGGAAAAAAAAAAAGGGAAAAAAAAAAAAAAAAAAAAAAAAGGAAAGGAAAGGAAAGGAAAGGAAAGGAAAGGAAAGGAAAGGAAAGGAAAGGAAAGGAAAGGAAAGGAAAGGAAAGGAAAGGAAAGGAAAGGAAAGGAAAGGAAAGGAAAGGAAAGGAAAGGAAAGGAAAGGAAAGGAAAGGAAAGGAAAGGAAAGGAAAGGAAAGGAAAGGAAAGGAAAATGTTTTTGTCTTTTAACAGGAAATCAGCGGTACAATTTTTAGAACTTGCCAGTGACACAGCCTGTTATTGGTTTGTCCATATTAAACACTTCCTGGTTTTATTTTTAATTAAAAATAGCTCTGCCTGGCATAAGCACTGAGGGCTGTAACCTTCTGGTTATCCACAAAACTAGAATAACAAGGGCAACAGGACAGCCTCTCCTCATGCTGCTTCCTTTCTCCCAGAGGGTCTAACTCTTCCCACTCAGTCTGGGGCTGTTTTGCTGAGTCTGACACCAAAACTGTGGGGCTGAATTTCCTGCAGATATGCCAGTGACAAAACCATAGTCAATGTGTAGCCACAAAAAATCCCTTAAAGCTTAAGACTCAGAAAAATGACTCAGACTGACTGAGGAAGCCAATTCACACAGATAACTACTCTCTGCAGCATTCAGGCTAGGGTGAAAGAGGTGGGTGAAAACTCCTGCCCTGTTATTAAAACAGCAATTTCCCTGAATTCTCCCTGAACTGAATTCTCCATTGCCTTGAGTGATCTGCTGGTGAAAGTGCAGCAGTCAGCTCTGACGGTGCCAGAACCACAGGCGCTATGCCTTGCTAGAGCATTGCACTTTCCCTCTGGAGGCAGCGCATCTCCCTAACGTCTTAGATCCCCACTCTTTTGAGGGGCAGCCGTATGGAACCTCTGAGAGGAGTGTGAATGAACATTATGCTTCTCTGATGCACCTGGGCTATCATGGATCTGAGACATATTGTTATGACATCTGTAGATAGCTTTAACACCCTACTTAATGGGTGTTAAACAAGATGCAATCAGCATGCTTGCATGTAGTGTGGCTATGGCCTGGGCTGAATGAAAGATCTGGGCATATTTTGACTCTTTTCACTGGTACAAATGGGAAAGATAGGTAGAAAGGTGAAAAACTAAGATTCAGACATGAAGAGAAGGCCATTAGCAATGCCACCGCCTGTGGTCTGTATCACTTCTGCCTTAGTCCCCACCTAAAAGCTAACATACAATGAACCTTCCACCTCCGCAGCCCTATCATATCCCAACACATTAACTAACATTGCCAATGGAGGTGGCTTTTCATGAAAACACCAGATTGTGAGTAGAAGAGCAGGATGGTGATCCCCACCAGGAAGGTAGGGTAGATGGCCAAGATCAATCTCACCTGGACTCATCACTACAAATTCAATCAGAGCTGTTTGTTATTTTATATGGTTTAGTTTTCAAAGCAGAATGCTTTTATTCCAATCAACTCCCATCCCTTTTAACTCAGACCTTGCCAATGAAATGTTTCCTTTCTACAAGAAGAAAGCAGTCTGTGAAAGAACTTCTCACAGCAAACATGAACCCTGAATAGAATTTTTTACAGATACAACACACAGAAGAAACTGGAATGCCCTTGTGTGAGAAGAAGGGAATTCTAAAGAGCAATTCAAACTGGGCGCTTATTTTAATAAAAACAGTCCAAGCAGTCCAAGAAGGTTGGGTGACCTACTTGGTCACCAAGTTGGATTCAGACCAAGTTGGGTGACCAAGTAGGTTGGGTGAATAGCAACAGGAGCAGAGAGCAGATGAGGTAATATATAGGGGCAGGACATATGTTCCCAGTATGAATATCAATTCATGATTCTTGTTTCCCTCAAAAATGCAGAAAGAAAACCAAGATGTACGATCTTACTTTGGACTATACATGTTGTAAAGGCACTAACTTCATGGAAAGTGTTTATTTCATAAAAATCAGTCAAATGTTTCTGGCGTGGTAGGCATGTGTGGTGTGTAGGCATGTGGTATCAACATGGTGTAGAGTAAAATCAGCCAAATGACAGTGAAAGACTCTGACTGACATTAGCCATTAGGTGCCTGTAAGCTGTTTCTCCATGTTTAGAATGGTTGACACATTTGATTTGTCTACATCTTACATTTAAAAAGTAAAATAAAAAAATCTAGAAGTATATTCATTTTACATTAAACCTTGGACAAAGAAAAATACTTCCTTTGCAACTGAATCCATAAGTAACAACAATGCATGGGTTATGGAAACAAATGCATGGCTTCTCAGTTCCCACTGTGTGTGGTTGTACTAGTTTACTTAAACTCATTCAGCTTTCACCAGTAGTCAAATCCTTAACACAACTTCACAACAGGAGACCAATGACTTTCTATCTACTTCCATTCCATGATGAATCTTTAAAAGCAGCCTAAACTTAAGTAGGTGGCATTGTCCCATGGATGACTCATTAAGGAAGAAGCTGGAAATATATTCCAGATAGTCTGTAGTCTAGTCTGTGCCTTATTAATGTTTTATTAAAATATTAAGTATGAACAAAAACTTTTCCTCCTTTTCCTTTGGATTTTTAAATACATCTTTCCAATATTTCTTAATATTCTAGTTCCTAATTTCCTGGGTTTGTTCACTCTTATTTTTTTGTGTTAAATAGCCCCCACATGTTGATTTATTTTCCCTGTCTAGTACTTTACACTTGAATTGGTAGTATCTCATGGGGAAACCTGATATTGTCCTATCCTCATTATGATAAGAAATGTCCATTAAACTATTGAAAACAAGATATTTTTTTCTCTCTCTTTTTTCCTATTTGGACTTTTGTAACAGAAAATCCCTTAAAATATGTAGGATGTAGCCTTAGAATAGATTTTCTGTATGACACTAGAATTTTATTTCTTCATGTTGTCTTGTCTTCCAAATGCCAGGAGTTACAATTTATAATGAACTTTGTCTCCTCCTTGCCCCATATATGAAAATGTTTCTGTTACAGAATTGGTTTGAGCATCATCCTTGGCAAAAGCAACATATGTGCCAAGAAAAAACAGAGAAGTGAGATGAGAAATGGGAATACTTTCTCGGCTGTAAGATGAATGAGAAAGGCAATACACAACAAAATAGACCTGGTGAATGGGAAATCCCAGGTGAGGAATGTATAGAACCCTCTGGACAGGATATTCCCTGGCTCAATGTTGTTCATGGACCAAGCTCAACACCCACTGAGACTCTTGGAGATTCCTCTCATTATCATTCATGGTGCTGGATCTCAGGTCCACTCTTCTTCTGCCCTGGCCCTACAGCTCTTGCTCCATGCTGCTTTCTTTGACCCCTTACTGAGCCAATTCAGCACATTAAAATGATAAAATATTTATCCAACAAAGAAGTATGGAAATGCAGCATTTAATGCAATTTTACTGGACTGATTCAGCTCACACACGGGTCAGACATGCAGTAGAGTCAGCACAGTGGAGGGACAGGACAGCAGGATCCTTGTGCTCAGCCCTAATATGAATTCCCACCTCACCACCTTCTAGAAATCTGCCTCTGGTTGTTTATGATAGATGTACATTTAAATATGTTGCTTAATTTTGTCCATACACACACACACTGTACTAGTACCCTTCACTGGCTGTCCCTGCCCACTCCCTTAGCTTCTAAAACTCACTAACTGCTTCTAAAACTGAGTAACTGCTACTGGGAATGGCCTTCAGCCTCTGCTAGCTCCCAACTCATAACTGGGCTCTACTGAAGTCAGGCCAGAAGCATGCCGAGGAAAATTTAACATCAGAGACAATAAAAAGGGTACACCAGAAAATACCCCTTGGCACATCAGCATAGGTGAAGACAAAGAGTGCCTGGTAAAAAAAATAATAATAAAATAAAATAAAATAAAATAAAATATTAAAATAATAATAAACAAACAAACCAACAACAAAAACAAACACAGCAGCAGCAACATGAAGACACAGTTTAACCAAAATAATCTAAACAACTGTTCGTCTCCCAAGACACTGCTTTCTTCACTCATATTTTGCCTTCAGAGTACCCTTAACAAGATGCCTTGAGTCAACAAGATACTCACTAAATTTATTCTAACTTTATCCCAGGATTGAGTAATCACTCTTTTACTGACTTCCTTCCTTTCTTGAGTGTTTTGTTCTCTCTGCTGCTCTGTCTCAGATGATGACCCTACAACATAAACAACATTTCCCAAATACTAGCAGACTGTGGACCTCAACTTGGCCCTTCTTCAGAATGGGGTGCATTTTTATGCACATTGAGGGAGAGGGGAAAGAAGAGAGGAGGGGAAAGGCACAGGTTGAATTTTGTTCTTTTTTACACTAGGTAAAGTCCAGATTAATTCCACTTGTGCAGATGAAAGGGGATTTTTCTTTGTGCTGCCCAACAGGGATCTTGTAGACTGCAGGTTATTCCCTTCCTTGCTTGGAAAACCCAAACCACCTTTTGGTGTTCATTCTTTCTTCACAGCCCTCATCCTGCTCAGTCCAGATGTGCAGCAATGTCAATGAGAGCATTTCCCTTGACTCCAGTGGGGGATGTTGATGGTTCTTGTCTGGTTTGCTTCCTACTAATCATATGCTGCTGGCTTCTACCTCTGCCGTTTAAGGGACAAATGTGTCCTTTCAGATCTGCTATTTGCTGATGTATGTATGGCACTGCAATGAAAGGAGCCCTTCTGAGGCTGGAGTAGAATTTTATCCCATTTAAAGGGAAGGTTCAGTAAAATCACGGAATGGCTTAGGTTGGAAGGGACCTTAAAGATCATCTAGGGAACCACAGACAGTCTTGGGGTCTGGTTATAGCAGCTGCTGATTGCCCAGACCCCAGTCCAGCGAAGTGTGCAAGCCCAGTGCTTCACAACTGTAGTCCCACTCATCTCCACGTGAGGTTATTCTCACCTGATTCAGCCACCCTATAGCTAAATGTGCTATGAGCACAAATGCGTAAAAAGCTGGTCCTCTGGAACAGAAAGTTGTTCCTCCCATCCCAAGAGAAATGTCTATGGCCAACAAGCTTTCAGGAGGTGTTCATCTCATGTCAGTGATGGTGGTGACACCTTGCTCTGGGATGGCCAGTGTTAGGTAAAGAGAAGCCTACCTGAAAGATTTGGTGTGAGCACCTGGATCTGCAAGGTCACACCAAGGCTCTGCAGAGGCAATATTTAGCCCTCAGTGTTGCAACACTACCAAAAGATAAATAAAAATCTCAGCTCCCTCCTCCTCCACACCTACATCAACTAATTGATCTTCTTGGTTCAAACTAAGATAACTAACCAGAGACTGTTATTTATTCAGCAGCCAGCTTTCTATGAGGGTTTAACATCTTTCTGAGTGGAGGTTTGTGCAGAGTGGGTTACCTGGTCACCCAGTGATAATAGCTGGATTTATTGGAAAATCTGGCCCAGTCTGTAGACACCAAGTGGGAAGAAATCCAACTTCCAGCTCTTTAGAAAACCGGACCCCTTGCATTTCAAATGGTTCCTTGTTTGTCTCCTCGACAGCTGTCACCTCTTGCAGTTCTACAAGGAGACAAGCAACGCAGTGCTAGGAATAAATAAATAAATAGATAAATAAAAAAATAAACAGAAATATTGAATAATAATAATAATCAAGTAAATAAACATAAAGACATATAAATCATTGCAAAGAGACCACCAGCAGGCCTGATTCCCAGTGCTTGTTTCCACAGGTACTGCAGGCACGGTACGAATTTGCAGTTTTGTGGGACCCAACACTTGGCATTCACACATGTGGGGCAACCACTTAATCCCCCCTCCAGCCAAGGCACGCATCCTGCTGAAGTGTGTAACCCACACACTTGGGTGTTTTTTACTACAGCCTGCAATCACTACTGGTTTGTACAGCTCCAGGCTGTCCTAAGAAGCCACACATCTCCTCACAATGCTCCTGCTGCTGGGATGGCCAGGACCAGGAAGGGGCTGACCACACAGGGACCGCCACCAAGCCACAGTTTAGCTGGAAAAGAGGCTGCAGAAAATTGGTTTCACCTCAGGTGGGGTCGGACACCCAAGGTCAGATGTCCCTTCTGAACCAGGACCTTGGTCACTCTGCCTAGAGAGCATGTGGGCACATACCGCATTTGAGTTACCGAGCAGATGCTTAAAATGAGGAGAAAACACTTTGAAAATGTCATCTCCTCCACTGCCTTTGGTGCCCACAATTATGTTTGCACAAATATATCAGGGGTATCAAGAATTTTATAATGATACTCCCTCACCCATGGTTCCAGTTAAAACCGCTGTAATAAACAAAACATACAGAGCACATCACTGGCACCAGAGGCTATAATTTTCTCTGAGCAGAAATATTACCAAAAAAATAGAAAAGAAATAAAACAGGATTTCATCCAATTTAGGAAGAAGTCTATGCAGATCTTTCCTTTCATTAAACTTCTCAACTATTATTAAAGGAAAGTGAGTAGCCAAAAATTCTTTGATGATGACATTGAATCATTTGATGATAGAGTGTTTTGGGAAAGGCTACAGAGACAGATCACTGGTAAAAGCCTTGAATCCCAGGAAGAATTATCTTTCAAATGTCACGATACTTTCCCTTTTGTGGGGGAACACTTTTAACTCTCTTTGCCAAGTGAACTCTACATTTTCTCTTAAACACTTTGTTTTGCAGCAATGAGGAAAACAACATATAATGCTTTTTCTTCCGAGGCTGCTGAAGGTCTTGAGTGATGGCAAAGAGTGAGCACCAAGGCAAGAAATGTTGCTACTGTAGTATGTGAAACATGCAGTCCTCAGGAATATCGGGAATAAAGGTGTTAATTTTCTTATTTTCTTGCTTAAGACAATTCAGAAATCCATGAGGAAAATGTGAGTTAGATGGTGAACAATTAATCACTGCATAACTCCTCATTATCCAAATTCTATTATCTTTTTGTTTTTTCTATTATCTTTTTTTTTTTTTTTTTTTTTTTCCAGGTTATTATTACTATCCAGGTATTACTATTCAGGTTATCGTTAACCCATTATTTAGGTTTCACTAGTTTTTTTGTGCCCAGCTGTGGACACTTTCAAGAAGACCTGATTTGAAAAGGTGCTGTTCAGAGGACGGGGCTATGTGAAGGTGCATCTCTTGCTGTATCACCCACATCTGGTGGCATTGACCTTCTCCCTGATTTTGCTTTTTCAGTAAACCAAATGAGCATGTCTTCAAGGACATGCACCAAACTCTATCCCAGATCAGCAGAGCATGCAATCCCATTGACTTCAAGACTGGATTTACAGGTAAGTATGTGACCATGTGTTTTTTCAAGTGTGAGTCAAAGAAACAAAAGATCCCATCCAAGCTGTGCCTTGCCACCTCTGAGCACCCACAAAAATAGGCTGGGGGCTGCCAGTGCTGTCCTTCTGAAATTGAAGCAGGAATAATTTCTTCCTCCTTTTCATCCATATTTCATCTATGCCTGGAGGCATCAACAGTGATTCCCTTGTGTTACATGCCATGGCACACACAAATGAAGGTGTTCCCCCAGCCCATGTGTCAGAGGACAGCAAATAACTAAGACAAGTGGGGGGGACACAAGGCCAGGACTGCTGGCCAAAAATAGACCATTTCTGTGCTCTGGAAGGAATGATCCCTTCTGAGCTGTCATTTTGCTCAAGAATGTGATTTCATTTCCAAATAGTGACTCTAAATGAGATATTTAACTATCGCGTGCTTGGTTAGAAAATCAAGATTAATTATTTTGGTGGGAATATGAGCGCTTTTCCAAACCAGCAATTTTGTATGGAAAAAAATGACAAGATTTCATTTTATAATGAGAATTTCCTTTTGGTTGAAAATTTTCTTTCGTCTGAGATAGATGTGGTTGAGAAGAGACCCTAACAGATGAGTCACGTGCAGAAGATCTATGAGATGAGCTATGCCTCCAAATTTACCAAACTGATGATTACAATGAGCTGTGCCCCTGGAGTCCCAAGGAAGTAGGGCAGCAAGGGGTTTCCAGCCAGGTCCATGCAGGTGCTGAGCCACCCTCCCCATTCTCGGGATGCTGCTGCGAGACAGTAGGAGCTCACCACCATCACCAAAGTGTAGATAAAGGCAGGAGAGGAGTAGATCAATGATGTCCATGCGTTTGGCTGCTGTCATGGTGTTGGCTGTGAGGAGATAAGGGATTACTGGCTAGTTTTATTTATCAACTGCATTTTTTTTAGCCCTTATGGTGAATATAGTAGATCTCAGCCCTCTATATTAGATGGGAGGCCAAGAGCTAACATGGGTCATGGAAAAGATAGATGCAGAAAATGGAGCAGGAGGGATGAAATAGCATTGATATTGTCATGATTATTCCATCTCTGGTATCCTACATGGTCCCAGAAATGAGTGAAAACTGGGACACCTCTCTGAGAGGAACTTTTCGGAGAAGGGTCTCATATACTCTTCTCATATAGACCCAGCAGATGGTAAAAAGCCCCTGAGACAACAACATTCCTGCCTGGCTCTTGCTTTCTCTCCCCAGCCCACCGTCTCTAGGTTTCTCTTGTAACTCACCAGCTTCCTATTCTTCTACCTTTCCTTTACATAGAGCCCCTGCAAGGCCCTCTATTTATGGCAGGAATGGGAAGGCTCTGATGATCCTATGCCTCAAAAATACTAGGACATGAGGATTGAACTATTAACCTGGCAATGTGAGTGAAGAGTGATCATCATTTGGACAATCCTTCATCGGTGAATGGAGTCTCCAGTAAGACTTCTTTATCCCCCTTGGTCACAAATTTTTCGGAGCTACAGTCATTTCAAGCATATATTATATTATTGACAAAGAGCTTTATGCATTTTTTGTTTGTTTGTTTGTTTGTTTTCATTATTATATTGTTATATTATTATAACAGGATATCAGGCTGTGTGGAAACCCTCTTTCAAAGCTGGCTATGCAAAGCAATCCTAGTGTTCCCCACACATTCACCATCCATCACTGTCCCTTATGCTTCCCTGTAGTTGTTCTGGTGGAAGGGATCAGCCAAGTGCTCTGCCATGAGCTGCTGGCAGAGTCTGGCAGGCTTGTGCACAACCATCCTCATTTCTCACCCAAACTACTCCAGACAGCTGCCAGCATCAGCATAAGGAGATCTCAGGCAACCCTTCTCAGGCAGAGCTGGGGTGCTTGTAGCAAACCCCTGGGACAAGGATACCTTCCTGGGGTTCAGCTTAGCAAACCTCTATCCATGGCATTGGTTGCAGCACTCAGGTAATAAAATAATAAATAATATTTATTGCAATATTAATAAAATTATAATAATATAATATAATTATTATTATATTAATAATGTATAGTAATAAATAAAAGGGGTCTGATTTACTGGGCAGGGAGGGGAGGACATGCAAGGAGTGATCTCAGCCCTCTGCTATCTGCCTGAGGTGGTTGGTACCACCGTGGTCCTTCCCATTCAAATGTGACTTGTTGAATCACAAAACAAGAGAACAAAAGTTCCCAGACAGCTGCTTTTCCAAGCATTCCCTTTCCAAAAGTCAGCTGGAATGGATAAAGTCATCCTTATCCCTTCCCATCCAGAGCATTGTGGGGAGGGATGCACAGAAAGCAGCCCCTGTCCTACCTGGTGGGCACAAGAGCCTCATGCAAAGCACATCCTGGGGCAGAAGTAGTGCAGGGACATCAAGAAAATGGTTTCCCTGGCTTTTACATCAATAAATATCACATCACCTAAATCCCTTGGTGCTTCTGCATCTTCTCAGCCCCAGTCCTGCCAGCCATGCCTGCAGGACCCTGATGAAGCAGAGACCCATGCTTGGCACAGATGCTTGACAGACCGTAGTTTGGCTGCCAAAGGAGCCCCAGAACCAGGCTGGTGTCTGTAGGAAACAATGGCATTGTTGCCACTGGAATAAACATCCTGGTGGCCCATTTGTGTTTATCTGGTATTTCCATTCTCTGCTGATTAACCCAGCCAAGCGAGGTCTTCATGTGGTAATTACAGCACAGCTCATTTGTGTGTGTTTTACAATGGTGTTGATATAATCCCACTAGAGCACCCCAAGCATGTGCAAGGAGTTCCCACCAGAAATCTAAATAACGCCCCAGTGCTGCTGACAGCTTAATAACATGACAAAGTTCAGTCTCACTGGATGTCAGGGACAGGAATGTGGCTCAGGCTGCTCTGACCTGGAGCTTTCAAAATACCATACAGTTGGGGCTGAGCGTTTGACAAATAACCTTTTCTTTGCCTGCTCAAATCCATCAGACGTTACCAGGTGCCACGGAGAGGCCACATGCCACTGTTAAAATGTTAAATTGAGTGGCACGGCCATCAAAAGCTCTGGGGAAGGACATTTATCTTTATTATTATTGTTATTAATAATGCAGATATTGCTGCGCGTCGCATTCCAAGGTATTTTTGCAGCATTAAATCATCCAAACGCCCATCGACGGCCCTGATAAATCACACAATAAACCAAAATTCAATACAGCTGTCAGCCCAGACCCTGAGCAAAATCTCAGGGAGCTTAATTATGAAGTTCAGGCAGGGACTGAGCCTGTTTGCAGCAGGACGAGCAGCAGCACGGCAGGGCTGTCACAGGCACTCAGGAAAGGCTGCATCAGCCCTCTCCTCCTGCTCATCAGTGTCCCAGCACTGCTAACAGCAGTGGGATGGGGATGGTTGCAAATAACAGCATTTCTCATTGTTTTCCTCTTTCTGCTTTTTTTTTCCCCCCACTGTTTCTTTACTTCTACCTCAAGCTGATTCTCTCTGTATTATTTCTCTTTTTCTTTTTGTTCCTCTCTTTTTCTCCCATTCTGTCCCTCTCCCCCATCACTTGCCTTCGATCTCACCATCCCTTCTTTGCTCTTTCCCTCTTCTTCCCCCTTATCCCACTCCCCCCCCCATCAAAGAAAGGAAACCGTAACCCAAAGGAAGAACAAGAATTGAACCTGTGCCAATGCAATGGGCCAAGAGGCTACATATGGAACCAGCAAATCACAGAGTCATGAAGGATGTTAGTGATTTAAAGTTATGTATATTGAAGTCTGGATCTTAAAATGAATCCATAATGGTAGAGGTAACTAATGGAGAGACTTAACTGACAGCAAGCAGAGGTTTTTCTTTAACATCGTTATGTTCCCACAAACTCCTCTTTTCCGGTCCCCACCCTTTCCCTGCTCCCCTTTCTGATTAGTTCAACATCCAGGCTGACAATGAAAAGCTAAAGCTGCTGCTTTATATATAAAGATTTAAGCCCATACACCATAAATATGAGTGCTGCTCTGGCTGGATGCAGAGCAGGGCATCCCATGGGCTGCAACTGCCACAAGGCTCTCCCTGGGAATCATGCCCCATGGCAATAGGTATTGGGTTTTCCTGCCTAAGGGTGTATGGCAGCACAAATCTCTCTGCAGCAAGATGAATCACCTCCCCAGGATGAGTGGTAAAAGCCAGCTGGTCCCCTGGGGCATCTCTCGTATCAACTGCATCAATTTTCTGAGATTCTTGCAGATACCCCAAATTAAAATGCTGCTCGGAGGGAAGGATGCCACCATACCTGTGTGCACACGTGTACAGATGCATGCATTTGTGTATGCATAAAGAAAAACTACATTAACATTTTACTAAATGTGCAAAGTCAAACTCTCCATGTATATAAATATATGTACACCTAATGTATATAAATATATGTATAGGTACTTCTGTCTGGATTATGAGAGCCCTCCTGGCTTGGGCAAGCTGGCACCCTCCCAACCTCATCTGTCCCCAGCATGGTCTAGATTTCACTTGTCCAGGGACTATTTCTGGCAAACAGTTCACAGGCAGCCATCCAGTTTAGGAGGGTAAAATCAGTACAGGTTTTGTGTCATTTTGAGTCATTTTGTGCCAATTCATCTCAGAGATTGGGAGCCTTCCCAGCACACAGTCTTTCATGGTGTAGCAGTACCCTGAAACTGCTGGGTTGTGCAATGTGCAATGAGAGGTGATGTCTTACATAGGTGAAACTGAGCATCCAAAGCAAAAAGACTCTTATCTGAGGTTCTCAGTCTTGGTTTCCAAGCTGTGAAGTATCATCCTTCTCCCTTAGGTATATGTAAAAAGATTTAATGAATGTTGGCAAATCATAAAAGCATTAAAATTGGAAAAGATCTCTAAGAACAAGTCCATAGAATGGGTTGGAAGGGACATTAAAGCCCATCCAGTCCTAACCCCTGCCATGGCAGGGACACCTCCCACCAGCCCAGGCTGCCCCCAGCCCCATCCATCCCAGCCATGGGCACTGCCAGGGATGGGGCACCCACAGCTCCTCAGGCCAGCCTGCGTCAGGGCCTTGCTGCCCTAAGAGTAAAGAATTTCCTCCTTATATCTAATTTAAACCTACCCTATTTTAGTTTAAAACTTTTTCTCCCTGTCCTGTGTAAGAGAAACACTTACCAACATCACTGCTGTAGAAAACACACAACACCATGGCTATTTTGAAGATCTTCCTAACAGGGTGAGTAATAAGAAATAAAGAAGCTCCAGCACCACACGCTGCTGAGAAAACAAATATCACCATTTCATAGTGGTCCTCCAACAGGCAGGACCTGTGTGGGATGCAGTACACGAGCAGATGAAAGCTGGTACCGCAACCCGCATGTGCGAGGGGGCAAATGAGGATTGCACAGGTGACCTGAGCTCTGGCAGGTTTTTAACTACCAAGTGTTTCCCCTGGCACTGTTAATGCTCTTTAATGTTCTTTTAACAAAGGGTTGAGGGAAGGGTTGGCCTGTGATAAATTCTCTCGCACTTCTCATTGAACATACTTCCCCAAACCTGTGGTTTTCCTACGCAAGGGAAGTAGAAGAAATCGCCCCCCCCCTCACCCCCCGCCCATTATCTCTGCCCTACAACTTGGGAGCAGAAGGGTTACTGAAGCACTAAACAAAACACCTCTCTTTTTTTTTTTTTTGGCAATATGGTCTTTCCACACTGCTGCGCCTTCTTCCCTATGGCATGAAATTCCCCTTTGCTTTCCACAATGCTTATTTAAAGAGACGCTTACACAGATGAAAGACCCTGGGGTGCACACACGATGCACACACGAGGCTGTGTCTCCCTCCAGCTGCAGAGCAGCAGAGCGGGTCACCAGCTCCTAGTATCATCCCCATCAGCCCTGGGACGTGGGTGCTGGAACAGCCAGCTGCAGTCCTGAGCACCATTCTGCAGGTTTTTCCTTTTCCTCCACGTTTTTCTGTGGGTTTTTCCTTTTTCTCCACCCTTCACAAGGGAAAGCCGAGATGCTGTTAGCAGTGGCTGAATATTGGCTAGATTACGGGGCATGTGGGTATAGCCTATATTTATTTTTTTTAAGTATATATTTGTTTGATGTTTTGCAAGCATCTGCTTAAGATTTCTGTGCTTATCTAACGGGAGGAAAGAGCCCATTCTTCCCAATTCAGTGCAAGAAAATGTCATAACGCTGCTGGGCCCCTTTGTTTCATCCTGCGCCAGAGGGACTCCATCGTTCCTTTTGCTACTTCTTGGAGAGCCAAAAGCAGTGGCTGGCAATTAAAGGCATCTGCTGGGCTCACGAAAGAAAGGCATGCACAAGATATGAAGGATGGATGACACCTGAAATGTCTAAACTCTTGCCTGGCGCAGACTGGACTGATTGCAGCGTGTCTGGCAGGATGTGTAGAGTGTTACCGCAGGTATCAAGATAAAATAAAGAAAAACCATACTAAACCCTCGCTGACAAACTTCCCCCCCAGCCCATCCCTGAAGGAAGAGGTGCCAGCAGCTCAGTGGAGCCTGCTGAGGACTCTATTTTTCATGTGGCAAACATGGAGAGACAGCAGAACAAATCCCTGCCAGACGGAGTGATTAGCTGGGCAGAAGGAACCCGTCAGAGCCCAAATGACCAAAAAAAAATGGACGGTGGCATAAAAAGTCTGCCATGGAAAGGGAGAAGCTTTGGTTTGTGCAGAACAAATGCACAAAGAATGATAAAAATAGACAGGAAAAAAGTGATTCAGGTTGTTACTCACCCCATTTTTCACAATTCAGGTCTACAATCACAATCATACCAATCATACACAGAACCCTTTCCCCTTTTTTTTTTTTTTTTTTTTTTTACACAGGGCTTAATGGATCTGTTGCATTCACTACTGTAAAATGTCACCTAGAGCAGTGCCAGGTTTGTTCATGTAATGAGAGCTGTAGCTACTTATTTTTAACAAAATAAGCACTGAAAACACACTAGTATGGAAAAAGTTTTGTGTGAGGTCAGTGTGATGAACCCTAAGTGCTGGGGTTCCTGGCACCATCCTTTGGAGCACGCAGTCCTGGCCATCCTTGGGCTCACTCCAACACCAATGAGCCAAGGAGGAACATGAGGCCAACACTTAGCAGCTTGGTTCGAACACTTTGAAACAAATTCTCATTTTTATATGACAGATCACTTCAAGGAAGATGTGGCACTAGAGGGATGTGGCCAACTGGTTGCAGTCTTTGATGACAAGAAGAAAAGTTGAAATATAAACCAGGAGGAATCCTCCTCATTCCTGTCTAGTTGCAGCTGCGGGATGAGTAACTCTTGTTGCTTCAGATGGGTGGTGATTGCTTGTCATTTACTACGAAAGGCTCAGATCCTCTGTCTCTAATGCCTCTCTGGAAGTGGTTTGCTTTGTGGAAGCTAAATTCAAAATGTTGTGCTGCAATAAAATTTGCAATACTACACATTTGCGTATCATAACATCAGAAGGCAATCTGGAGCCAAGCCAGCCAGCCCTACCTCAGCTGAGTCCAGCCTCGCAGCAGAAGCAATACAAGTAATATCAGAAGCAATATACAGAGTAAGGCAAGTGGAAACATACTTCTACCTGGACCTCCTCCCAGCCCAGGTATTTGGGGACTTCTTAACCTGGACATTTCATCCAATCTTTAGTGTTTAACAACTTTAATGGATCTGTTCTTCATAAAGTTGACATATTCATGTTTGAACCCCATATTCATTTATTTTTATCTGCATAGCACCAGCTGGAAAAGGGCTCCTTTAGTTTAATTTAGTTTAATTTTTTAGTTTAGTTTAATTATACTGTGTAAAAAGATACTTTGCTATGTTTGCTTTAAACTTGCTGCCTGGTTGTTTCTTCAGGACCTCCTACCCTCTGATTTGAGGAAAACTGAATAATAATTACCCATTTCACCCTATCCATTGTTCTGTAGACCTGTGCTAATCCTACCAGCTCTCATTCCCTCCATTATATGCCTGGGGAGTGCTCTGGTCCAAACCAACATAGTACCACCAGGAGTATGTATATAGTATGTATATAGTACCAGTGTCCGGCACACAGGTCTCATACCTGGCCCTGTTTCTTCTTCTAGAACAGATGCAGCTTATTTGTCCTTGCTGTCTTTCCCTATATTTCTGTTCAATCTGATTTAACATCCCCAGATGAGTATAGCTACATTCAAGCTATGGGCACACTTTTCTTGCAGCCACTCCTAGAATCAAAGGAATGCTGCCTGTTTAAAAATAAATAAATAATATAAAATTAAAGTTATCAAATTAAACAAAAGTTCAGGAATAACATGATGAGAAAATAAACCACTTTTATTCAAATTCTCAAGTGCCAATCACTCTTGGAATACAGGATTACAAACAGCTCCGATTCAGGAAGGTCGATTTCTTCATTTAACAAATACTTATTTGAATGTTACATGAGAAATGTTTGCTAATTTATCCAAAGGCTTAAAATGAAACAATGAGCAGATACTTTTTAATTTAATTTTAAAAATTAAATTCAACTTTTACTTCAATAATAAAATATGCTACCTATTATATAAAAAGGACATTGATTTCATTCACAGTTGACAGAATACAGCCACACGATCTTAATGTTAAAGGAAAACTGCAATGACATTTTAATTACATCATACCTATTATATATTATGAGTGTTAGGGCAGCACACAAAGTCTGTAATCAGAGTTCTGTTGTGCTAGGAGCTGTACAAACAAAGAGGAAACATATAGTTACTATCCCAAAAGGTTACAGTCTGATCTAAAATTATCCATTAACATAGGATATGCCTCGATGGAAAATCACAAGTATGCAAAGGGATTTTTCCTGTCTTTCTTACCTGATGGAGACCACTAGATGCACAGTTACTTTCCACAGTCTTTAAGAGTTCCTGATTTTGCTTTCCTCCCAGCAGATCAACAGATCCAACAACAATTAGGTGTTTTGGAGATTATTAATGTTGCAGTGGAGGAAATCCAGCCCTGAACTGGGGGCTGGGCTGACACTTAAAAATTTTAGTATCCTTGAGTTACTTTTTTGTTTTGATGTTGCATCCCAGATTTTTATTTATTTATTTTTTTTTTTTTAAATGTCATTGAAAATTTTAAGTAACTGTGGGTCAGTTTAGGGCCTTTCAGGTTGATTTCACACAGAAGATGGAATATTTGTCCATACAGCTCTTAGGACTTCCAGACTGATCCTACTCTCTTTCCCCAGTGGAAGGACAGTAGCATGTACAGTGGGCTCCCCTTCCTCTCTTTCTATCTCAGCCCCCCCTCTAAGGAACCAGAAGTGTGCAACAAATGAGTCAGGATTTGAAAATGAGTGGTTTTTGACGGGGAAAAAAAAAAAAAGGCATTTCTGCTCACCCTCAAATCTC
This sequence comes from Aythya ferina, assembly GCF_964211825.1. NCBI lineage: Eukaryota > Metazoa > Chordata > Aves > Anseriformes > Anatidae > Aythya > Aythya ferina. The sequence goes on from NC_140298.1 coordinate 114,638,473, forward strand.
ACTACACAACTTGGTTTTGATCTTCAAGCTTTAAAATTGGAAAGAGTCAGAGTAGGAAGATAAATCTGTCAATCGCTAGATCATAAATTGCTAGACAATATGGAGCAGGACTCTTCAAAAACAATTTCTTAAGGAAAAAATAAAAAATATAAAAAAAAAAAAAAAAAAAAAAAAAAAAAAAAAAACAGAGGATAGGATCATCGCTATGAGGATTTGCATGGATGAGGACCTGTTCCTCACAAACCAAAGCAGGAAGGGAATACAACTTCCAAAAATACAGCCATGTACACAAGCAGTCAGTTTTGCACTAGAAGAGAGGGTTGGGTTGGGGTTAGTTTTTTTTTCCACCATGTTTTCCTATTGCCAATAAAGCCCTGTAATTCCCAGCACAAAACAATGGGTACACGGGGTTTATTTGCAACCAAAGGCTTGGACACAAACTGGCATTGGGAATGAGAAGGGAGGCAGGGTGGCAGCTCAGGATACTTGAGGGAACATTTCTGAACTGTTTAGCAGGAGTTTATTGCTTCGGTGCAAGAGTCTCCAAGTGCCAAAGCAGGAGATAGTGCATGTTGCTGTGCCAGAATTGCCCACCTTGGGTGCATGCAGTGAGAGGCAGGGGACCCATGGCTGTGTTTCGATGCTCCTGCCCAAGCAATACAATTTGGGCAGAATGAAGCACGCTCCTTTTGTGCCTCGCCATGCTTAGGAAATAGATCTGGAGTGTTATAAAGGAGAAACGGCTAATTACAAAGATGTTCCTTGGACTCGCTCCTGAGCCCTTGTATGCTGCTGTTCCCAGCGTTGGGCTGATTTGGTGGCTGTGCTGCACGCAAATGTGGTTGATGTGGGTTAGCCAACATATCTGGGTCTGTGTGGCTGTTCTCCTGCTTCTGCACACCTCAGTGGTGCAGCTCTTGTTTATTCCAGTGCAAACAGAACCAAATGCCCAGCTAACAACTCTGCCATTTCAGGAGTAGTTTTCCTCTTTATGCCACCTTCCATCCCAATGTACTTATAGAGCATTGTTGAATTAAATAATGCAGATAAATAATAAAGTGTTCATACATATAAATAGATACAGCTTACATGGAAGTAAACTGTTGTACAGTCAATAATAATTAAAAAAAATAAATCAGAAATCTTAGATTTTAACTGAATTTTATATCCCTCTTGCAGTATCTGGATTATGTTGTTCATTTACTCCTAAACATACTCCTTAAAACAAACTATAATCTTCCCTGCTTAAATAATTTGGTCAGAATCACACTTCTTCATGTTTTATGCCACAGCTTATTCCTAAAGCTGGGGATAACCACTCATTTCCTGAAAACTCCTAAAAACATCCTTAATGAAAAAAGCTGAGAAATCTGCTGTTTGCAGTGCTATTTACTTATTGCTTACCTCCAAACTAAGGTAGTTAATTTGATGGGAAAAAAGAAAAAAAAAAAAAAAAAAGTGGAAAAGAAAAAGATTAATGTGGTGCCCGTAGCTATTTCCCAAATTCTTCAGAGTTTATAGACCTAGGGAGACAGGGAAAGAGCAATTTCTCAGCAGTGCAGCAGAATAGGCTGAAATGACCCCGTGAAACTCAAGCGATTCTGGGAATTAAAGGATGTTCACTCCTGCTACAGCTCTACACTGCAAACTGCTTTTAGGGCTCCCAGTAGTACACATTAGCAATAGCCAAGCTTTTCAGTTTTAATTTAATTTAATTTAATTTCTACCAACAAATTCCACCCTGTGGTGAGAATTGACAGTATCATGTTGAGAGCCATTAAAGCATATTTGGATTGTTTTTACTCTATGTGCATATATATATATATATAAACAAATTCCCCCACCCTTCTTAGTTTTCTTTAGACAAGACACTTCATAATAAGAGTGAGGCAGACACAGCGGAGGCATCGTTATGCTGTGGGATACCACCACAGGGAGTGCTGTTGGAGGTAGAGCAGAACATGCCTTGGCATCACACTGTCAGCATGGCTCTGCTCCGAAGCGCCCCGGTGATAAACCAGAATGGAGCCTGACAGCATCCCCCCAGTTGCAACTGTGACAGAGCTGGGTCCCTGATCCCATATAAGCCATAAGACCCCGTATATCACTGCTGCTTCCTTGCCTTTGTGAGTGCTTTCTGTTCTCTGAGCACATCTTCACGCTTGAAACAGCTTCATGCTTATGTAGCCTTGGGCTCTGTTGGGAATTCCTATTGGGAATTCCCCCACTGGGAATTCTGCCACTGGATTTCAAAGGAAACAGAATAATAATGCTCTTCGTTAATATAGGCTTTTCTGTCATGTCTTTTAGGCCGCCATCCAGCCAGGCAGGCAGGCACATGTTTAACATTAAACACATGAGCAGTCCCTATTCACATGCTGCAAGCTAGAAACGCTCGTTAGCACTGGATCGCGGCCCCGGCTGAGCTGCTAACACACTTCAGCCCAAGAGCTGGGCTCAGCAAAAGGTGGCACTGAAGCCTTTCATTGTGGTTGCACCATTGCTGGCTGAGCAGCTTTGGCCCTGGCGTTTCCTGCCCGAGCTATGCAAATCCAAATGGCAATGGCCCAGTAAGGGTGGGGGTCTGCCTGGCAGCGACCCGCTGAGCTGTGACAATGTCATCACGCAGAGCTGCTTAGCTGATGAGCCCAGCTCAAAGCACGCCACATTCAAGTGCGTCCCTCTGGAGTATTTTCAGTGTTAGCAACTCTCCGATGAATGGTGAAAGGGGGATGATTTGGGGCAGCAGGGGAATGACAGGCTGCACGATCGCTGCGGGATGTGAAATGCTGCTGAGTCCTGTAATGCTGCATGGTGAGTGCCTGAGGAGCTACACGGGAAGCTCCAGACCTTCACATCACATGTTTCAAGCTTTGAAAGCCAGCATTAGAAAGGGTTCCTGTGCTTTCCTATGGTTGGAGTGTTGCTTGAGATGTGGGACAAGGAAATAATACAGATCGATGCTTCCTCCTTTCCTTGCGCATGACCCAGGAGGGGTCACTACCTAGCACAGAGTTAGTGGAGTGTTGTAGTTCAGTTCCTGGCCAAGGAAATGGAACATTTTGTGACCCAGAGGGAATACCTCTATGTATCCTGGGAAAATCCATTGGCAAAGCCACCTTAAACATGGTGACTTGTTCAGGTCCTTGGTGAAAATCACGGTCCAGAATAAACAGTCCATCATTCTTGGTTAAAGTATCCCAGATGAAAAGACAGATTTTTTAAAAAATGCTTTGAATACTGTTTTTTTCCCCAAAAAAAATCATTGCCTCCTTCAACTTCTCAACAAGTATAAGCCTCACAGCTTTCCTGCCTCCTCTGGAATCATTAGGTCACTGCAGTCATCAAAATTAATGAAGAGATGAAAGATTGAGCAGAAAGGCAAAATCTTACTGGAAAAATATTTCTTAATATGAAAAGCAATTCAAGAATAATGAATACATCTAGCAGAATAATAAACAACTGCAAACTTCCCAACACCTAAAAGAATGCATGTGAAGGAGGACACAAGACTTTGCATTTATTTTCCTGTTTAAAACACCAATTCATTCTAAAAAGTCAATGCTTCCATGTGCCTCTAGGGCCTTAAATGAGTGAGATTTCCACTGCCTACATTTTTGCAATACCCTAAACTGAGCTAGGTAGCCCGAGCTGGCCATTCCAGGAAGGGGCACTCTCTTTGCTTCTCACCTTTGCTGCTGGGGCAGTGGTGGGAGCAGGGCCTTCGGACATCATCCCACAGGGTGTCTGGGTTATCATAAAATGTGCTTGTCTGTGTGCCCACCCATGAGCACTAGCAGTGAGAAAATGGCAGAATGGTTTTAGATAGCCTAGAGTTGACTTTCATCAGGGACAAGAGAGGAGGAAAGGTGGCTGGAGGTTAAATAAATAAATGTATATTCATAATTAATACTATGCCCAATTCAGCTGGTCTTTCTTGCAGGAAACAAATATGTCTAGCTTCTTTGTGATACCGACTACCATTCTTCCCTGGCAGTGGCTTTTCAGCTCATGCAGACACAGGACAAAAGCTTGTAACCCATAGCTTGATATTCCCCACTACTCCTCATAAACCATATCCCTCATTTTAGGGATATGGTTTAGTGAGGACTGTTAGCATTAGGTCAGAGGTTGGACTCGATGATCTTGAGGTCTCTTCCAACCTAGAAATTCTGTGATTCTGTGATAAAGCAATACCACTTTCTAGTGGAAAAAGAAAAAAAAAAAAAAAGTTTGTCAGAAGCCCTCTTTTAAACAGCCTTGAGACAGATACTCCCTTGGTCTTACCTGTACAGCAAGATGACCTCTTGGCAATTCAAAAAGTCTAACAAAAAATGAGAATAACTTGTATATGGGATTCTCTAGCACTCCCATATCACTGGTAATAGAAGAAAAATTAATATTAGTTCCAATATGAATGGAGTGTTGGATTGACTGAACAGGGAGCTTTGAAATAAATATCTAAGAAATGTTTGGATGAAATGGACATCTTTACAGACATTTGGTCTGCATTTCTGAAATGTAGATGATTAAATCCACATTGTTGGCTTCTTCCCCCTCTGCACTATGTCTTTCTTTACATCTTGCAAAAAATTTATGAACAAAGTTATTGTAAATCTGCAATGTCTGTCTTGTCACTTAGATTCTTTTCAGAAATGCTGCCTTGCCAATGTAGACATACAATCCTGTATGATTAATATTTATTACTTATAATTCTAAATACAATGGAAGGTCACCAAAAATACCCCATGTAAAGGAGACTGGAGCCCTTTAAAACCTCACTGGTGATGGATCCTCAGTCTTGAGAACTGGGCTCAAAATCTTAGCAAAACACTTTTCTGTGTAGGATTTCCAGTATTTCCTGCTTCTGACTATGGCTGAAGCCAAAAAGCACAAAGGTGAGCAGAAGTTACAGATCTAAAAGCATGAGCCTAGATTTCAAACCCAAACAAAGGTCAGAGAATGCCTGAACCTGTCCATAATCTTGCATCAGCCTATAATAGAGTTATGAATAAAATGCAAAGCTAGGATGCAGAGTGAGACTGGAATAACCACAGAATGGGCACTGTAGCTGATGGGAAAACAGTTTATTTTTTACCTTCTTGTATCTATCAATACATTTGTCCAGATTTTTCATGTGTGTGATGTTGCTAGAAAAGTGAAAATATTTTGGTTTTGTATTACTGATTGAAAGAAAGGTAGTTTGTGGAATTTTCGGTTTTATAATGAAATCCTAAAAAGATTTTAAGACATTTTAAAGCAAACCATCTTACAAAGAGCTCATTGTGCCAACAGCTCATTTTCTCTTTGGTATAAGCTGAACCATTTTTAAACATCATTCTAAAAAAAAACAGATGTAATTTGAGGTTGCTGAGATCAAGTGATTGTGATTTGGCCCTCTTCTAGCAAAACTGAAGACAGATTCAAGCATTTCAGAACAGGATTCAGCAAACTGGTGAAGATCTGGAGACAGAAGAAATCAGGACAGCCCCTGAGCTGGTTCATTTACCCTGCCTGCATCTGCTGCATGTTTGTATGATCTTCTTTAGGGCACTAAATGCAATAAGCACAGAGCATGAAGCTGTGTCTGCCTCTGCATCTTCATTCAAAGATCACTGCCACTGTGATTAAGCAAAGCCGCTAACTGAAGCACAAACCTAGAGAGTGACAACTGAGGAAGATTTTGTTCGGCATGCTCATCGCCAAATCATACTGACAGTGAAAAAATCCCAGTTACCATCAATCAGACACCAGACTTTTCACTTGAAACAAATTTGCACAGTACTGCTAACTGACAGAGCCTTCTTGCTCAGCATGCTGAGTGAAAACAAAAAACAAAAGACAGACAGAAAGGACCAAGTGGATTAAAATAAATAAATAAATAATTGCCTTAATTTAAAAAAAAAAAAATCACAAATAATTCCAAACTCGTGAAGAAATATTTTTAACGAGCCACATGTGCTTGTGCAGACACTTCTAATCTCATTAGATTTTTCTGGCTACTATTAGTGTTCTCTGAGCCAGCTGATTTCTCAGCAATATTTTAAAGAGTGCAAGCACTTTGCCCTCCAGTCTAGCCGCTGTTCCAATAGCCCATTCTAGGGGAAGACTTGGGAGTTCATGGATTTTCTCTGGAGGTTTTGGAAAGTTCAGAAGAAATTGATCACTGCATGCGAAACAGCAGTCAGCCACAAACTATCTTCATAGTCAATGAGCAGTGCTCTGCTCCCAGCTGGGTTAGAGTGAAAAGTGGAATCGTCTCACCAAAGCCATGAGATGGCTTCAGATCGTCACCGCTGTCACACAGCAGAGGCTGGCTTTACGTGTTCTCTCCAGTCTTCTGGCTCTCTGGCTGCAAAGAGGTTCCTCGTAAGGTTTCCCCATGGCCTCAGCCTGGGGGTTCCCTCAAACCAGCACAGCTCTCTACAGCTCTGATCAGAAGGAGAGCCACACCAGGTGAGAGCTCAGCTTTATTTCATCTTTGAAAACAATCGTAAATGTTCCCAAACTGAAAACTGAGAGCCATGTACACCATGATACATATTAGGGCATGAGAATTTTATGCAAAAGAGCTGTCATTCTGGATTTGCTACAGTAATGTGCACATAATCACTACCCCAAAGCAGCTTTTTACAGGCAGATGCTCCAGATAGAACAAAATAATCAGCTTACAGAAACCAATCCAGCATCATTTAACCTCAATGGCTGAACCTTGGAGGAGTGGGACTAAAGCATCATGAGTGGCTTTGTCCTAGAGTGCTTGCCAACTTTCTGGCTGGAAATGTGCCTCCTCTCTGCTTTAGCCTGCCCTCTTCGAGGCTATCAGAGTGTACAGCTCCCTGGTAAGATGATGAGCGCTTGATGGTGACCCATCTGGAGCCCAAAGTGAGGAAAGTGTTTCCCCTGTCTGGAATTTGTATGCAGCAACAGCTTGCTCCTGCCTATCCACATTTCCCAAGATAGCAGTATAAAGGAACTGGCAGCCGTACAGTCAAGACGATGATATCCTACTTGGTTTGGTTAGCTGTGCCAATTCTGGCTATGGGCTTGACTCAATATGCTGCCCCCGTTAGTGCTGTCTCTACAAACTAGCAGATCCACTGGGCACTTTGGCATTAGCACCGCTCTTCCAAGGGCTGCCTGCTCAATTGCTCAATCACTCTCTTTTGCTTTAAACTTCAGAATCCAGAAGCATCATGTAAATTTTATGCAAAGTAGCATCTGCAAGTCTGACATATTCACTCAGGCTTCCCCCTCTTGCGCCAAGTTAAAAATAAATACCCTATAAACTCTTGGGCCTGCTAAGACAAAAAATGCATTCAGATAGTTTTTTTTTAAATATAACTGCTAAGAGCATTACTCCTTTAGGGTCAAACTGTTTTTTTCCCCCTCTCTCATATTTTGTTCCTGCCTCAAGAATTTCAACAGCACTGAAAAAAGTGTCCTTCAAATAGCCTACAAAAGAACCAGTTCTACATGTCCCTAGTTGACTTGCTTGATATTTCAGCTAATATCATATTTTCAAAACTCCAGAGAAAACAGGTGCTGATATACCCCAACATAAAACAAGGAACTAATAAAGTGGACTCTTTTCAAATACTGATTATGAGTAATACTAGTTGTGCCAGATCATAGGTTCAGTTTTCAAAGGGTCTCCACCCCCTACACTAGAGTTGCCTTCTCCTTTCCCCAGTGAGAGGCAGATTTGTCCTGACCAATACACTTGAACAGGTGAAGTCACAGGGATGCCAACCAGATAGCATAATGATAAAATATATCTTAAGGCAACAAGGAGAAGTGTCTGTAAAATGGGAATCCCCCAGGGATGCTGAGCCGCTGCAGGAGTCAGTTAGGACTTGCTGAGCCGCTTGGCCACATCTGCATAGGCTTGCTCGATTTCTTTGTCTGCTGCACAGGTGTTGGTGAATTCATCCCTGGCATATGCATTCTTCAGGTACCGCCAAAGGCCCGTCATCTCTGTTGGGAACTCAAAGTTGCGGTATTTCTTTGCAACAATCTAAACCAAAAGACAAAAGAGGGAGAGAAAAAATGTCCTGCTGGTAATGTATTTCCAGATTTCATTTTAGAGAGTTTCTTACTCTTTCTTGTAGTATAATTAACAGCAAAAGAGAAAAATGGGTAGTAAGATAATAGAGCGGGTTGCCCAGAGAAATTGTGTATTCCATTATTGGAAGCGTTGGGTTGAACAGGTCTTTGAGCACCCTGATCTAGTGAAAGATGCCCTTGCCCATGATTTTTAAGGGTTCCTTCCAACCCAAACTATTCTATAATTCTATATATGCTTCTTTTATATGCCTGGGGACACATGGGCTTGTAATACAAAGGCTTGAAGAGTGAACATTGGTTATCCCGTGTCTTGCATACTACTTGGCATAAGGACACTCTACTACAAGTGCCTGGCAACTATCTACAAATTGTGCCCTTTACAGTACCTAAAATTCATTAACTTCACTGTGTTATTTTCTAGTGTTTTCCATCATCTTTATGTGCATCATTTCTTAACTCTGAGATGCCAAATAAAGGATCTTATAGCTGAATCACTAATAATAATAATAATAATATTACATTTAGGGAAAGGCATTAGTAACAATTAATACATAACATTTTAATATTAGTTATTATATTTAACATTACACTACATTATATATTTACTATATTTATATTTGTTATATATGTAATATATTTTATTTGGCCAACGAAGTCAGAGGATATAACTACCTACAGCTGCTGGAAGGCTTTATCTGTGTTCTTGAAAAGGAAATATTCAGGGTGTTATGGGTACCATGACTGAGAAACCAAGATGACTTAGACATTATAAACAGCACTATTAGGATAAACTGGGGGGAGAAAATGATTATTTCAAGACTTGTTAGACTCGGAAATTGTCTATCAAGGGAAATTTTCGATTTCTAAAAACACTCAGGCCCTTATTCAGCAAAATATTAAAGTGCATACTTAATTTTAAGCACCTGTATAGTCCATTGAAGTCAATGGGACTAATCTGTGTTTAAAGTTAGTTGGCTGGTTAAGTTGGATTGGGACATTTCAATATTTCTGTAAGAATATACTGTATAGAATAATCTTGTGGTGACAGAATGAACTAGCTGATAGGAAGGGATGGATTAGCTGATTTAATGAGTGCTTCCAATCTCTAATTTTTCTGACAGTATAAAATTGTTCCTGAGCATAAATTACATACATATGTGCCACAGAGTTCCCCTTTATTCTTAAAGCACATGGTAGAGCTGTTTTCCATCTCAGATTTCTTAGGACAGTCATGTTCTCAGAAATGACTATGATTTGTTTTTATTACCAGCATCCACTTGGTATATGAGGCCTTATGCTGTCCTAAACTGCATTTAATTAAGCATTCTTGCCTTCAATGATATTTCATACACACATGGGGAAGATAAAACCTGCCGGGCAACTAAAGTCAAGATTTTCACAACTTCCAGCACCCATTTTTCATCAAGTGAAAAACTCTTAATACTTTACCCTTTTCTTCCATCTGTAAAATACTTTTCAGATAATATACTATAGTTATGCTTGTCTTAGAAATATTTTAAGCCTCTTTTGACATCTTTCACTTTATCCAAAGGAAGCAGGAGCCATTAAGGGGCCACACAGTGATTTTGCATTGTCTGACTCCAAAGCCACCAACGAAGATGAGCCAAAAAGAAAAAGAGCTAAACCTGTGAGGATATTATACATTTCTTACCTGGTGACTTATGCCTTTTTTCTTTTCTTTTTGCATGTGTGCAGTCAGCTTCCAGACTCAGTTTATGTTTTGGCTCACCGAGCCAAATTAGATGCATGACTTGGCTTTAATTCCTAGCTTTCTTGCTTGCCAAGGTCTGCCAGGTACTTGCTTTATTCTAAATAAACATGTAATCTGATAAATTAAATAAATGTAACATTTGGAAGTCAGGATGATGTACATCATTTGCACTGTACCAGCGACCATTGGACATCGTAAAACCTGGATCTCAGCATTGACTTTGATTTGTTAACTTCTCTGTGTGAAACACCAGCTGGAACAAATATTCCACCAAAAGATGGAATGTCTCTTAAGTTACAAATGGGTGGGAACTGACTAAAGTTTTGACATCTCTCTTAAGAATAATGGGAAGTAATTAATATGAAAGATGGCTTTTACCAGCAGCAGGGTGAGAATACAGAGACAGGATACCCAGATCTTAATGTTGTCTTTGCTACTAACCAGTAATGGGACATTTTCCCCATGTATTAAATACAAAGTGGCTTTAGTGAACCTGCAAGAAATACTGATGAAAATGTGTTTCAAGCTCTGCTTTTCAACCTGTATAATTGCTCAGCTATGCTAGGGAGCACAGAGTGAGTAAATACCTGGGAATTACATAGCGTGTAGCACAAAACCTCATAATGTATGAACCAGAGAACTTCCCTGGCTTCTTTGTCCATCATGTGGCACCTTTTACCTTGACAACATGGAGTTTGGGCAGAAGGTTGCAGTCAGCAAGGGTCAGGTCATCACCATCCAGAAACTTGCGTTTAGACACCTTCTCCTCTTCAGTGCTATTTGCATCAATCTCCTCTGGCAGTGGGGTCCTCAGATAGTCATCCAGCTTCTTCAGAGCCTTCACCAAACCTTTTTCAAGGGCTATGACAAAAAGGAACAAATAAGTGGTTAAGAGAGGGTGAGAATTATTTAGAAATACTCATCATCAGTGGCCATGACACTCAAGAAAACAAAAGGAAAAATACACACACACACACACAAAAAAAAAAAGTTGTAGTTTTACAATTCAACACTCTTCCAGAGCAATTAAAGGCAACAGCAACAATTCCAAAGATGCTAACCAGAACTCTATTGAGCTGTAAGATACACTATAACTGAAACAAAAGCAATATAACAAAAACTAAATACAAAGCTAGATAAAGGAGATGAGATAGTTAGCCATCATTAAGATTTCCCTTACTTCAGGTTCATTTAGGTGCAAATTCTCTCTTTGATATGTCTCAAAAGGAGTGCCACAATGGAGATAGGACTTCAGACCTCAATTATTAAAGACTGTCCCACACTGCTGCTGGCTCTAAAGCATTCAACACTTAAATTACACTTAGACTTAATGCACAGCAACATGTAAAAATTTTACTAGAAAAAATCAGCCTGGGCACAGAATTTGTGTTCATATGCTTCACCAGAAAGAAAGTAGAAAAATCTGATAATAACAGTATACTTATAGAAAACTGAACTGTACACATTGACTCTACACAGGCTTACATGTTATTTAAACAGCAAACGTTCTGGGGCAAGAAGGATCTTTTGCATCTCTGTTTGAAGGGTGACAAGCGTGATAGGGTCCTGGCCCCTGATAAGTGCCCCAAACTGTTAAAGCAATATAAATAAGAAACAGCAAGAATTTACAATGTGAAAAAATAACAACATGACTCATGGGCTTCAGGCCAGAATTTCAGCTGGTGAAAATTACCTGCCGTGATTTATACCTGCTGCAGACCTGGCCCAGAGTCAGCATTTAAGGCCTAATCCTGTAAAATCTTGTATCTCTGAGTAACTTACTGCCATTTAAACTTTAGGGAGACTACTCAATGTGTCGAGTTACTCATGCAGCATATCACTACAAAGCCTAGGGAGATAAATATGTTTATGGAGCACAACGTGAGCTTCAAAGGGCTGCCGTGTTTGCCCCATACAGGGCAGGTTGCTGGCACAGGTAGCTCTGCTGGCTCTGCTGTCAGCCACTCCTGTGTTTTTGGCACGGAGGGAAAGGCAGCATGTATGGGGCCATGGAGAGAGCAAGAGCTGAACACCACAGAACATGATTTCTCTGCTGCCCTGACATCCATTAAACCTTGTGCCAGGGGTGGAAGTCAGATTAAGCTGCCTGGTGCCTTGCTCCCACTAAAGCCTCTTGGCCAAGCAGCAGGGAACCACACCAGCTCTCTTGTGGCTGACTCTTAGACACAGTGGCAAATCCTGGCTTAATTGATTGACCAGAGGAATGACTGCAATCCAACTGAAAACACCCCAACAAACATAGCAGGGAGGAGAAGAATTTTATTTCTGAAAACAGATCATCTAAAGTGACTGAAGTGCTGCCATCCATAAAACAAAAGTGTTGCCATCCCTTATTTAATCAATTCAAATTGCATTTTGACACTGACATTCTGCCGTCAGATCCTGGCAGTGTTGTCTTTAATCATCTGCAGCTGTGCTCCACCACACAACTTCTGCTGAAGGGTAGTAACTGCCTTGCGTGTAATATTACCCCATGTGGCAGCACTCGAAAGATTTAGCAATCTCGTCTTGGTTTGACCCATAACACCTGTTGAATAGATCTCTTTCTCTTGGTCAGCCTCAGACTATATCCTCTTACAATGAATTCATTTAGGGACAATGGAATCAAATTACTGTAATTGAATTCAATTTTGCTCATTCAGATTTTAGAAAACTGATTTAACTCCAAGTATTTTCCAGCATCCCTTTTGCCCAGTAAGATCATTAGTTCTTTGAGTGATCTGTGCAGTATTTCCAGTGGAAATGCTACTTTAGATACACTATGCTAGTCCATGGGGTTATGTGTGTTTATAAAGACAGGACCATGTCCAGGTGACATGGATTTATGTAACTTTTTCTGGAACTTTTTGGGGCTTTTTTTTTCCCTCTTACTGATACATCAAAATGTGTCATAGTTGTCTCAAAAACAATGCCTGGAGTGGAGCCTATTTGTGACAGTGGGAAAAACATCTATCTGAATTCATACTTGGCTCTTTCTTACAGCTGCTTTAGGCCAGAAATAAACATATGTGCAGGGTTCAACACATCCGAGACCTCATTCACAGGCTCTGCTGGAACTCACAGGATCCTGAGATCTCCCACTGAAGCCACTACAAGGTGGGACCATTTCATATTCTGATAATTAAGAACTACTACTTCTGACGCCTGTGACCCCATTTAATTAATTAGAACTCTTCTGATCTCAGTAAAAGTCCCAGAACAGCCAGAAAATAGAAAGGCAGCAAACAAGGGAGAAATTACTTTCTTTCAACTGAATAATAACAGCATTTTGAAAAGCTAAGAGAATTACAAACCTAAAGTTGCAATTTCAAAATTTAGGTGCACAGGGTGGATTTTTTTAAAGAATTTTAAAAATTTCTTGAAATCTTGTCAAGACATTTTTTGAAATCCATATGCAAATACCCACATTGCTAATCCTAATTTCTAGGAGCCCTGTTGTATTCAGATTCCTCTATGTAAGAGAGGTAAAGCCTTAGTTTCCTTGAGAAGGTCCTCAGAGAAAGCCACACTTGAAATAGCAGGATGTGTAAAAGAATCTTGAAAATATTGAATCAAGAGGCTTATGAGCCTGATGTCTCAGACAGAGAGCGAAGTGTCTTGTACTGGTATGGGTGAGAGAACTGCTTCATGGATTTGAATTCACCAGTGACTTGCACAAGTGAGAGGTACCAAAAGCAGATCTGATTTTTATTTCTTACCAAATAAATTAAATAATAATAATAACAATGTGTGTGAAGAGCTGAGCTTTTAACAATGGTATTTCTCTGAAAAGTGGAAGACTGAGGTCCGAATGCCTTTTCAAGGTGGTCAGCCCAGACCTCCAAGATTAAATCCCACCAGTGGAGTATTGAGTAATCTGTACGGCTCTTCTGTGGAACTTTTGCACTTTCCATAAATTATTTCAATGGATCATCACTTAGGGCTGATAATAGGTAAAAGCCTGAAAAACTGTAATTTGATCTTTTATCTGGTCAATATTTAAGAAACTCCATTAAAGATGAAAAAACATGAGCAAAGACTGAGAAATAATCTCCTCCAAAAAATCCTACAGCTCTGAAGGTTTTGGGTCCCTTGCTGAGAGAAGAGCAGTCTCAGCTCACATTGCAGAGCAAACCAAGCAGAAGACAGATTTCAATCTGAACCTGCCACACCATGGATATTTTGTAAAAATCTGGATGACAACTATATGTTGTCTCCTTTGAGAACAAAAAGAGCAGGAGGCACTCACTAGGGCCTTGTGAATACCAGTCAAAACACTAGACTGAATGAAGACATTTCAAAAGATTTGACTAACTAAAGAACGTGCAGTTTTCCATTTGTGAATATATTACCCACAACAAATGTCAGAAGTGGCTAGACAGCTAATTCGCAATTTATCCTCATGGTAACATCATTAAAGAACAGAACAGGTTGGTTGATAAGAGCTGAAGCTCCATCCAAGTCAATTGTTGGGATTAATCTTCCCTAATGTGCATAAATAAAAATAATTGTTTTGAACTGAAGACCTTGATGTTTCTCTGTAGTTAGTGGAGTCTTCTTTTCCCTGCCGTTCATGGTGTGAGTGACCCTAAATCAGCTGTATGGAAAAATTTTCCTGAAGCAGCTCATCTCAGCCTTGTATTTTGCTGGTAACGTCAGGGTGGAGGATTCAATATTACAACACCAAGTGGAATTATGCCTGAGAATGTGGCTCTCTGCTGTTTTTGAAATTTCTACCTCCAATTTCTTCCCCACCCTGTAGACTCGCACTGTGATCTTAGAGATCCCAAATGTGACCAGCCCTGTGAGAGGAGCCCTGTCATCAGGTTACTGTTGCAACATCTGCAAATATCTGAACTCACAGAAGCCATCTTTCTGGCCAGTGAAATCACTAAGCAAAAGGACACGAGCAATGCATTGCCTCCACAGAGATGCACTGAATATAAATTCAAATTCCAATAAGTTTTACCCGTGGATATTCAAAATCCGTGGTGGAATCTCCTCTTTCACCCTTCACTGCTGTGTTCTGGGTTATTTATGCAGCCAAAGACAATTTACATCAGACACAATCCTGCTGTGTCATCCCAACAATAGTGAACAACGCTATCAGTAAAAAAAAAAAAAAAAAAAAAAAACTCACGAGCTCTGTGAGTTTCCTCCTCTCCACAAAACTATGCTTTTATACAACTTTCCTTAAGAATTCTGAGTTAGAAGCCAGAAAAATAGCACTTTCCAACCTCAAAGCAACCACAGAACACTTAATGAATGTATTACCATCTGTCAAATGCACGGGGTGAGGTTCAATTTAGCTGATGATACCTAATTCACAATGACGCTCTGTTTTCAGCAAAAGGTTACTTGATGTTGAACAATGAGATTAACAAATCCTGACATGCACAGAAATACAAATAATGTAACAAAAGCTAATAATTGGCAAAATTGTGCTCTCAGTTACACTGACATAAAAGAGGAGTAACTCCACATTGTCAACAAGCTATTCCATATTTACTCCAGTTCAACCAAGACCAGATTTGGCTCTGTTATTCAACTCTTCAAGCAAAAACTTCCTTAAACTATTAGCCTGTGCAACTATTTCCAGGGGACAAAGAGAAATCCTTCTGTTTTGAAACATTTATACCACTGAATTGAACTGAACAAAACATAGGAAAATGTAAATGCACAGAGCAATCCTGCAAGTCAGGAGAAGGGCCAGAGTCAAAGATTCATTAGTAGATAGTTTGGGTGAAATTTTGGCCAAACTGAAGCCTGTGAAAGTTTTGCTGTTGACTTCAGTGGGGTTAGGATTTCTCCAGCAGCTTTTAAAGCCAAAAAAGGACTATTAGAATCATTTAATCTGACCTCCTGAATAATAGTGGCCATAAAACTTCCAGCGTTGTAGGTTGTTTCCATCTCTATTTTCTATGGGTCAAATAAGGCTGAAGCAAAATGGAAAGTAACTAGAAAGTAGTAAAAGAAAAATGGTTCGGAAAAAGTAAAACTGATTCAGACCATCCACACCCACTGCATTTGCAGAGGTCAGACAAGGACTCTTCTTCCCCTTCCTTGAACTCAAATATTTCCTTCCTTGTTTAATGCTGGGACGAGGAGAAATAGCAAAGCAGACAAAGCACATAAACACCAATCTCTGTGGCCTGAAGGAGCCACTGGAAGGCAAATCATTCCATCTTAAAATAGTAGCCTAAGAAAAGCTGAATTACCACCAGAAGAGCCTTGCTCTCTCTTTTGAGAACAGGCAGACTGGCCGCCTAAATTTAAAATAGCTAAAATTGGGTGAGATGACTCCTGGTTTACGTGTCTGAGTGGAACCATTTGCAGGATGAGGATTTTACTTGCTGGTTATTACAGCAAAGCATGGACAGCACAATAAAAGCAGTAAGAACAATTGATTCTTTGGTCAAATTAAACATAAAAACTATTTGATCTACATTAAAAGAGAGTAAAACTGCTTACATTTTTAAAACAGTCTTAAAGAAAAATAACATAAATTTTCCAAAGGTTAAAAACAAAAGGAAAATTGTGTTTTAGGTTGTTTGTTTAAGTCATGCCTACATGTTCAATCATTTTCAGGTGACTTTCCAAATATTTATAATCTTTGAATTAAAATTTTCATTTTTTTTTTTCCAAATTCAAAAAGAGGAAGAAAAAGAAGAATCCTTTGTTTCAAAAAGATTAGGAGAAAATACTTTTTCTTTTCAGAAGTCATTATTCACCACATTCAGCTCACATTTGACCATAATTTAGAATACCAACACCTCCCGTGGTATTTTTTTTGTCAAATAAACATTTTATCACAAAATATTTTGTCCAAGCCAAAGTAAAATATATGTGGCCCTCTTCAAAAGGGAATACCACTGATAGCACTGTGACAACAAGACTGAAAAGTCATTGAAGTCCAGCAATATGATGGCATTTGCAGCTATCATCTGAAATCACTTGAGACTGACCTCAGCAGAGTTGCAAGTTTCTTAATTGTCAAGCCTAGGCAAGTTCAACAAACAGTGATCCATGTACAAAAATGAACAATGATTCCTGCTGCTACCCTGGACAACTGATTGATGCTTTTTCTTTTTACTGCTTTCTTCCACTGCCCTCCAGTAAGATTTATCCTGTAACACACGCAAATGAACTTGGTGAAATATGCAATGAGGGAAGAGAGGGAACAGTACATAAATATTCACAGTCTCACACAAACAATCTGAGATTTATTTCTCCTTTAAAAAAACAAACCACCTTTCCTGATCACTTCCAGATTCACAGAGTTTGATATTATATGAGACCCAATACTGTTTTCTGGTAGGAGAGGAAAACCAGCTAAGAAACAGCAATTTAAGGTAAGAAAATAATATCATTCTACTAGTCTGACAGTCTGATTAAAGACCAAGGATTCATATTTTCACTCTCTTTTTTCTACATCCTGCTCATTTTTTATTTTTTTTTCAGGCAGGCTCAACAGAGTATTGTAACTTTAATCTGGATAGATTAATCCTTCTCACATGGAGGAGCTGCGACTGCAATATGTATTACTGCCACTGTACTGCATATTGAACAGTTTATATTTCTCCCCGTAATTTCAATACAACCCTGGAGATTTGAGTGCTGCCTTGATTTCCTCTGTTTAGCCATTTAAAAGACAGGTGTCTCGTCTCAGCTGGTTTTGTAGGCTCCCTCTCTGCCCAGAGGTACAGAGCATCTCTGGAGAGCAATCCCCTCCAGCTGCCCGACACCTGATGCAAGCTGGTGACTCACGCCACTCATGCCCTTCTTGCTGCACGAATCACACATGAAACCTAAAGGACTAGCTCAGACTAGACACCTAACTTTCGGGAAGGTGAAGTTGGGCAAGATGAATCCCACCCTTGGACTATAATTTCACAGTTCACCTAAGTGATGTTAGGATAATACCCACCATTCTTTTAAAGTTACTGAGATATTTAGGGTTCACACCCCAAAGGGCAAGTACATCACTGATTTGAGCATTGCAACATCCCATTTCCAGGCATATTTCTGCCCTATAAAATCCCCAGTTCTAAGGAGGATCTATATTGAGAGGCAAATGAGTGGTTAGTCACTAAAAGGAGAAGGATGGAGGTGTGGCTCCCATGCATCCAAGACATTAAGATGCCTAACTCTGGGCCAAAGGTAGTTTCTGGGGTGAGTCACCTCTGCTATTAAAGATGTTCCACTCTAGATAAATAATTCAATATTCACTAGAATAGAGACTTGAGCATGTTCCCACAATAAAGGTAAATGTCCACACTGAAAAGTAGCAATCCTCCTGTCTGTTTCCACTCGTTTAATAAATCAATGAAGACCTTGTTGTGTACACAGAGGAGAACCGAGCATAAATAGGCACATATTTTCCATGTACATACATTCCGTGTATGTCCACTGAGAACAGTGGAGTTGCTAAACCCCAAGAGCACTGCAGCCAGATCTCAGGGGAACATGGAGCTGAAATAGAGACATTAGATAACCAAAGCAACCTTAGGAAACCAGACACCAGAAAATCTATTGAGGTACTTACGGGTGGGACTCACCTTGTCTACCTTCAGCTATCTAAATGTTAGGTATCTAGTCTAACCTAGCTGTCCAGGGCAGATATATTAATAATGTTAAAATGCAACACTAAAGGAATTTCCCTTCCCTTCCTACCCCATCTACAAACATCTAGGATGTGGACTGCTCAATCAGAGCTTCATCCTAAAGGTCTGGGATATTTTGACAGACCTGTCAAACTCCACAAAAAGCACATTGCTATATACTTGAGCAGAAACCTCAGTTCCCCAGGTAAATTTCCCTCAGCCAGAGCACAACGATTCACAGGAGGTTACCTGGATTTGGGAGACCTGAGTTCAAGTCTTTTCTTCCAAGCTATTCTACATGACCTTACATAAATGATTTAAATTCTCTACTTCCCATATACAAAATAAGGATGATAGCACTCTTCAACCACAAACTTTACATTGGTAAAAGCAGTAATGTACCAGCTATGAATATTTGTTTTAGGTTAGAAAGAAATAAACTGTAACTACAACAAAAGTAAGAGACATCATCCCATTTTTGTGGTAGCATCTGTCCTACTCCCAAATTAAACCTGTTGAAACAGGTGAATTGATAACGTCTTCAAAAAGAAAACTAAACACATAATTCTCAAGTTTCTAGAAAGTTTGTTTTGACTTGGTTGTAGTTTTAGGTTAAATCTCATGTTTATTCCTTCCCTTTTCTTTGTTTTAATGTGGAGGCAAGAAATAAATATAATGTGTGTAATGTTATCATGAAGAACACAACTGGAGTACCTCCAAACTGGAGCTATTTTTTAAGAAAACCCAGGTGTTAGAGAAACACCAAAAGCAAGGTTCATTTCCAAGTCTCCTAGGAATCCAAGTGACCCTGAGGGCAGGAAGCAACTGAATGTAAAACTACTGGCCTACATGTGCCCCAGGAAGGGTAGTACCTAACTTGCATTTCACAAATCATTGTAACCCTATAGCAGCATGTAAGTGACAAGCATCTCTTCTAGATCACGTCCCCAAGGGCCTAATCCTGACATTTGCAATGCTAGTCTTGTGCAGGTGTCCCTAACCAAGTGTAGACAAGCAGCAGCTGATTTGCATCAGAACCCTGAAAAAAAAAAAAAAAAAAAAAAAAAAAAAAAAAAAAGAAATCCCTACGCATTATCAAGCCATTTAGTTATAGCATGAGATTATCACTCTGGTATCTTGATTTTTAAGGTACTGTGTTTTTACTCTGAGTGTGAAGTTTTGTTTTACTAGCACAGAGCAATCAAGGTGATTCTGGGACTGACAAAAAAGAATTAGCTACATTTTTCTGCATTAAAATAAGGGGAAAGTTAGCTTCTGGTAGAGCATGTAACTGGGCTTCTGTGACAGTGTTGTGGGGACCCCTTGTGTTCTAATGTTTAAGCAAAGAAAATTGTTCTACAGGCTGTTGATGCTTCCAACTTTAAGATTAATTTATTTAAATCCTGGAGGTATAGTGGAATAAAGTCCCCTTTTCTTTACAGCGGGATAATCCCAATTGCACTCCAACAATTCCAACTAAGTTATTTCACTTAAACAGCAGCGAAGACACATGAGAGGGGAGCAGCAATGCCTAGCCAGCAGAATCTGAGAATGAAATTTTAAAGCTTATTGGGTCCCCAAATCCCTCTGTTCACTTAGCAGATCTCAGCCTCAACTTATTTTTATTTTAATGTTTCTGGTATCCTCAGGTTCTGCTGGCTAGGCACTGCTGTTTCCCTCTCATGTGTCCTTTGTGCTCAAAAAAATCATTACTGAGATATATTAAAAAAATAAATAATGAGGCAATAAGAATTACAAATGACTTGCGTCTTTAGTCTATTCCACTGTTTCTCTGCTTTTGAGATTTTTTTTTGAAACCCCACTAAATGACTTAGGGATCATCATGCTTGTGCCTTAACTTCAGTGTTCTGAAAGGAGCAGCAGCAAAAAGATTAAATTATGCTGGGATGCCTAAAAAATTTCCAAACAGTAGTAAGGAGGTCATACTCCCTCTTTTGCAACAACCCTGTTGTGACAAGTATTAAGAACATTTTTCCCAGTTCTGGTGTCCCCGATGAAAAAAGGCTTTGGAAATTCCAGAGAGAGGTTAAAGGAGAACAAAAATATAGTGCTCAAGGACTGGCAAACAAGCCTCAAAATCTCAGGTTTGAAGAGTTTATTTGTTTGACTTATCAGAGAGAAGGCCAGGAGGCTAAATGTGTGCAGCTACTCACCCACGGGCAAAATATCTGTGAGGTGTGAGTGAGCAATGTGAGCAGAGCTCTGCTGACAAAGGCACGGAGAGGTCTAATGGCTGGAAGCTGGACAAATTTCAGTTTCCACATTGCCAAAGCACTGCACTGCTTAAGGAACAAGTAGGAGGGAGCAGAGGCAGACTTAACTTCTTGGGGTGTTTATAAAGGGACTAAGAAAAGGGATTTTTAATCCAGTTCTGGCAGAAATGGGAAAAACTGGGCTAGAGAGGGATAATGCTGCATGGGAAGGACACAGTCTAGGTACTTTTACATCCTTAGTGTCATCTCTGATGTCCTGCAACAAGGACGGAGCTGGGTTGCCTGTGCCACCCTCACTGTCAGAGAGAATTTGCTACTCGATAGTAAGGCAGTAACTGCAATTAAATCTCATCTCTCAATATTTGATCACAGTATCAGGGGAGCAGCTGGATTTTGGATTAGAAGGACCAATGCCTTGAACTCAAGGATAAAGTATTGCTGTGTAGATGCCTTCCTCGCACTTTTAGGGTCATCCTGACTCCAGGTTAAGGTTCAAAATATTTTTTTTTCAGCTTTGACTCGCTGAGTCACCAGGGATTCACCTTCTGCAGTGCAGAATATGGACCAGTTATTGCCATCATCTGAGCAGCTCTCATTCAATACATTTCCCCCATAGAGGGGCATTGTGCATCAAAGAAACTTCAGTTTCTCCTATTCTCTGCTCAAATGGAAAATAACTTATACTCTAAAGGACTGAAATACTAACATATTTGTTAATGGGTGAAACTGGCTGGGTTGTGCTTTGCAAGAGATCTTAATAAAAAACCCAAAGGTCCTTCTAGCCTCAAACTCTGTGAAATTACTTATTTTTTCAATCAGAAAAATAATAATAATAATAATAATAATAATAATAATAATAATAATAAATCTGGATATTAGAAAAGAACTGCGTCTCCATTTCTCATTTAGTCACCTTTTTTTTTTTTTTCCAGCACTGTTTTCAAGCTAAATGTCAACTATTTAAGATCCCCTTTAATAAAGAAAATTAGCAACACTGATTTTCAGTTGTCTCATTCTTCTCTTCCCACTTATTTTATGAAGAACATTTGCATGCATAAAACAAAAAAATATGTTTTGGGAAAAACAGATTCTGGGCCAATCCTTCTCCCTTTGAAGTCACTAACAGTTTTGCAAACTTACTTCAGCAAAATCAGGAGCCAGTCGCCGGGCTCTCTCTCATGTGATAGCTCACTCTACCATTGCTAAATATAAGCCTATGAACCCTCTTGGGATCGTAGGACCAGTTGGGTGCTTAATTCTAGACATTTGCTCATGTAAGATTTGGATATTTACTGAGTAATGCCATAACTCCATTGAAATCTTGATGCATGCGTAAGATGCACCAAGTATATGGCAACCAGTGAAGTTACCCACCCGTGCGAAACAGCAGAGCAATGAAGTTAAAACTGAATCCTAAATAATAATGTAATTTAGGCCTCCCATTCCAGCAGCGAGGCACTTAATTCCTCCCAGGACTGCTGCCGCCAGATTGCTCTAATCCATTTCCAGCTGTGCTACCGCTCCTGTGTGCAAGCGAGGGAGCTCGGCTGGGAAACAGAACAAAGAATCCCAGTGCAGCCAGCAGCACTTGGAGGAATATTCAAACACACAGGGGAAATAATTCCCTCTTAAAGAAGAGCATCTGCCAACTACTGTTCCCATTGCAAGGATTTCAGTCTAGGCCTGGCCTGTGCATATAGGCCCTGATTCAGCAAATGCTCGGGAACATGCCGTCATTTGAGCGCACCATTAACTTTGTGGACTTCAGCACATGTTGTCACCTAATTTCTAGGGTTTTTCATATTCTCTGTCACATATGTGTATAAATATATCTATTCTTTCTTTCTTTTTTTTTTTTTTTTTCTCTCTCCCTCCATATGGCATGCTGTGCTCTCAGAGCTACATTGACATGCATACACAGATGTGTCAGAAAATGATGTCTGTGAGTACATTAATGGTAAATGTTTACTGTTCCCAGAGAGCCTGCAGCTAAGTGTGCTAATCAGCATTACCAAGTCCCTGCCTTGGAGGTCCTGCAGTCTGACCACATCTGGACTTACAGAGAGTTCTAGTCTTCTACTGGCTTCAAATATTATTTTTCTCATTTCCATCAGGAAATCTTCATGCCTTAATTAGCAAAATTAAGTTGGAAGGTCTTAGAGGAATAAAAAAAAAAAATAAATGATACGAAAGTTCAGAAACTTTCCCTAGTAAGGTACATGCTTCTAAGGTTAAGGCGATAGCTTGTTATCACTTTGGAAAACTGAAAACCTCTTCCTTCCAATGGCATAAAATTTCAGTTCTTACTTTTGGCAGGTCAAAAGATATCGGTCCTTAAACCTGTCACTGGTACCAGACAGAATATTGATGGCTCTGGGCCTCCAGCCAGAATAATTTTGAGGGAAGTATTCAAAAAGTTATTTCTCCAGCAAACTTCTTCTGTAAAATGCTGTTTCTGAGCATTTTAAGACTGGTCTTTGATTACTGGGCATAGTGGAGATAACGCAATTTAGGATGGATGCTGAGTGCAACTTGTTGCACTCCTTAACAAGTTCGCACACAGCTATCACCACTATTTTAGTGATCTTTATTTGTGTATTTTTATAAAAAGACAGAGCGGAGAACAGTTTTATTAACATATCATGAGTGAGTTATACGGGTCATCCCAAATGAACAGCAATAAAATCTTTATATCACACTCACCAACATGTATTCGGTACTTTATGTGCCACAAATGTTGCAGAAAAGCTATTTTACATATGTTTTAAAGACTGGGTATTTTTTTATACTAGGACTGGTTTTGTAAAGCTGCCAGGCACTTTAGTTACCGCGAACCCAACAGTACTCAGCTCAGAGGGAGCCATAAAAACTTGTTTAAAATGTTCTAAAATAGCTTTTTTGTCTGTCAAAATGCCACAGTTAAAGATCTGTCATCCTGAGACGTTCCATAGTTAGAAAGCCCATCATAAAGCAACTCCTTTTCTCTAAAATGATTTTAAAATCTATTTCTAGTCCATCCTGGTTGCACGACAGAGAAAACTTAATATCATCACAGTGTAGGACAAATTATGGCTCATGCCGGGTCTTGGACAGGTGTGGGGGGTTGTGGTGGAAAAGGGAAATTCTGCAACTAAAGAGGAAGAAGGAAAAATTTAATGGCAAGTTGATACACAGACACACATATATACCTATATATTTATATGGCACCTTGAAAATCTATGCAGAAGTTGTAAAGCATTAATATCGGTCCTGAGTTAGAGCCTGCTCCAAGATTCCTGCTGAAGGAAACTCCTGATCCATCTAAGGGCATTCAAACAGCTTTTTTACTTTACCTTGCTCCATTAAAATCAACAGGAGCTTTGTCAGGAACTTTGCTGAGCAGGGGCTGAAGCTTTTAGGCACAGAAAATGACAGAAAGATCAAAGGCTTGGGACAAGCTGTGTCACAGCTACAACCTGACCTCTTTGGATGCGAAAAGCCAGGCTGGAAGGAAGCAAGGTGACCTGCTGCCCTTCCCCAGTGGGCAAGAAGATGCTTTGGGGAAAGATGCTGTGCTCCCCTGTGCCTGCCTGTATGGTGATGGAGAGCATACCAGACCCCATTTGTTGGGATGACACCAGCTGACCCACAACATCAAGGAGCTCACCACAAAGGGTCTGCACCGCAGATCCATCACTGCAGTAAATATTCAAGGTGGGTTTCTGTAGGGAATTACTATTCTGCTGGTTTAAGGAGGTATGCGATGGCTTCTAGAAAGGACCAGAGCACACTGTCCAGCCTGTGCACCTACCTATATGGGGTGTCTGACTCTTCTCAGCAGAAGAAACTCCACAGAGTCACAGCAGCTTAAAACTGATGTAGGCCAGCCTTAATCCCAGCCCTGTCCATGTTTGCATACCTACTGTATGCACACACACTCAGCACACGAAGAGAGACATTTCCCACCTCACGCGCTTAACCACAGAGTGTGATGTAGCTACTGAAAGAGGTGAACAGCATTTAATCACATGTAAGTTAATGATTTAAATGCTCTTTTATTTTTGGCCTCTTGATGTAAATCCAAACCAGACACGTGGAGTCCTCTGGTCAGACGGCTGGAAATTCCTGTGCACGAAATCATGCTGGTGGTCTCCCAGCTCAGTGCCTTCTGAAGAGCTGTACAGTGAAATATCCTTCCGTACCACTAATGAATGCGCCCACCCACACTGGAGCTGGTGCCCCCTAAGAACTCAATTCAAGAACAACTTTTTAAGCTCATAAATGAAATCAAAGGGCTCATTCTATGAGCCAAAGAACTTAGAATTTGAGGCGGAATGGTTAATGGGTGGTTACTACAGGCTGTCCCCTTGGTTTGCAGTATACAGGCTTGCAAGAAAAATAATAAGCAGGATACTGAATACGTACACAGCATTCCAATTAATTAAATTGCATCCTCCTCTGATGAATAGATAAGTTGCTACTACCCTGGTTACTGTACAGAGCTTGAGTGATTTGCTCAGCATCAACAAAAGGAACCCGAGTAAGCTCCCAGGACCTTGGTTTCTTTCCTTATGCTCAGACAAGGCCTCCTGGATATTACACAGCTGCAAAGCAGCCCCAAAGTCTCAGATTTGTCATGCAAACTTGAGCAATGTGAACCTGAGGAAGAGATAATTTTGAAGAATACTGCCACTGCTTTCTTCCATGAAGGAGAATGAGCCATGAAGTGAATGAGCACTTCTCATAATTTTGAGTGGCCAAGTCCAGTGGCAAGGGTCGGAGGACTGAATAACCCAGTTGCGCTATCTAAGCCAGATGTGGCCCTGTTCTTGCAATGAGATGATCACTCCTTCAGAGAGGTCTGTTATAAAATTATCGAGTGACATGGGGGGTGGAAGGAATCAAGCCCGTTGTAATTGAAGTGACTTGAAATAATAAATGCACACACTTTCTTTAAACACAGCTTGCCACATCCTGAGAATCTGGAATCAATTCCTTCCCTTTCAAGAAGCTTAAAAGTGGTGGGACTTTGATATGGCATGAGCATGTTTGCTTCTGGGCTTACAGCCCTAGCCAGCCCATTCCAAACCTTTCAACATTTTTATATTATAAGACAGAAAAGTTAGCAAAACAAAGATGGAAAAAAAGCATCAGAGATTCAGGGAGCTATTAAATCAGGGCAGTCTAGCTGCCAAATACCTTTGGTAAGTGAATGAATCATGATCAATAACATATTGCCATGCAGCCTTACACGAGAAGGTTATCACCTGTTTCTGTGCCAGACATGAAACATAATGGCATGTGGCTAATGAAGTACTGCATGGATCCAGAAGAAAAAAAAAAAAAAAAAAAAAAAAAAAAAAAAAGGAAAGAAAGAAAAAAGAGGAAAAAAAGGATAAAAAGGAAAAAAAAAAGGAGGAAGGAAGGAAGGAAGGAAGGAAGGAAGGAAGGAAGGAAGGAAGGAAGGAAGGAAGGAAGGAAGGAAGGAAGGAAGGAAGGAAGGAAGGAAGGAAGGAAGGAAAATAGAAAGAGAGAGAGAGAGACAGAGAGAGAGCGAGAGAGAAGAAATGGGTGTGGGGGAAGTACTATTATTCTATGTGATTTTAAAACATTGTACCTCTAAGTAATTTAAATTCATCCAGAAAAATACAATTTTTTCCTTGAAAATTTTGTCAAAATCCATAGGTTTCTATGAAGCACTTCTCTTCTGACAATGTCACATTTGTAGGAGGAAACTGTCTTGGCAGAAGGAAACCTAGTATTTCAGGGAGATGTTTCATCCTTGATTGTAAAGCTTCCTGCTTTATACATTCACATATTTGCCAGCAGAGGGTATCACAATCTTAGAAACAAACAAACATATGTATCATTGTGTCTACTTACATGTAAGAATTCAAACACTAAACCAAGAAATTACAAATCTTATTTTTTTCATGACATTTCCACTTTCAGGGATTAAAAAAATAATAATAATAATAATAATAATAAAAAAAATCAGACGCTTAAAGGCTACAGGCTCTGTTATTACTGCCTTCTCACCACCTCTCCATAACAAATAGCCAAGTGATGGCATCACTTGAAGTCTGAAATTGTTGTACAACCCTAGCTGTAAACCCTCCTGGGAGAAACACTAGTTTAGGCTTATCTTTGGCATGCATTGGGTTCTCATTAACTCTCACATCCAGTATCCTCCTACTGTGTAAATCTCATTAATAATCCCAACCACTTCACACCACTTTTCCACAAAGATTTCATAGCCACAGGCTGTAGTAAGAGCTCATGTTACTTAGATCTCATGATCTCTGCTAAACCAGGATGCCCTGAAGAATGATCATATATAATTTTACCTAACCACACTTCTTACAGTTAGAGATCAGTGGATGCTACAAATTCCCATCCTGATATCCCGTGCCTCAATGAATTCACCTCCCTGACTTCCAAGTTAAGAGACTATAATTTAAACAACCTGATGTTTGGTGATTTAGGATACTTGGTATCCAACATTCTCCTATTCCCAACCAAAAACAATTAGAATTATTTTTGATGTAATAGTCTGGGGTCTCCATTCTGCTTTGGTTTTATTGACAAGTGTTCTTCTATTTTGATCATGTACAACAGATGTCCCAGTCACTGGTGTGGCTTTCCAGTTTAACCCACAAATTTGAGTCAGCTGAAGCTAGGACTCAAATAGAGGATGGATATGAGACGTGCCATTACATCTATTTGCGAGTTGCTGTGTATAGGAAATAACCACAAGCAGCAACCTCTGTTCTTTTTGGACCTTACCTACTCACATGGAGATAGGGAAAGGGACATTCCTCCTAATTATATAGTATCTAGTTTATAGTATCATATATTATATTACTATATATAATATATTATATCATCATTTATCACCTATTATATATCATACACCATCATATATCATATGTAATATATTTAGAATTTGCTTTCTCTTTTTACAGAGCAATATATAATTATTTCTGCTGTTACATAGGGAGGATAAGCTGCCAAAATCTTCTGCAAAATGTCATGTATCAGATCAAGGCTAGAGTTCCAGATCCCTTTTTGATTGAAGCTTTAATTTAAACAAATACCCATCCAAAATAGCTGCATTAGGAATTATGTATACAGTGATACAATCCTTTCCTTTCTTTTCTTTTTTGCACATAATCTCTTCTCTGCCCAAGAAATTCAACACAGCTACCTTTTAATTAACTCATTATCTGCCATCCAAATCAGCCTTGAGAATAACTACTGTAGGTTCAGATGAACTGGAAAGGATGTTTCAGTGGGTAAAATGTCCCTGAGATAAGGGAAACACTTTTCTTGCTCAGCCTTTGAAAAATTGAAGTCAATTACTCTGCTAAAATTGAGGTCTAATTCCCAGATTTTGTAAGACTCTACTCCCAGACCCAAGTACTCAGATGTCCTCAGGCACTTCAAAACAGTGCTACAAAGAACACGTAGGTACTCTGCTCATCTCAGCTTTATTCTCGTTGTGCTGCAGCACTCCAGCTGTAAAAAATTAAGCTAAAAACACCTCTCTACTTCAAAGAGGAAAGCTGAGTACCAGTGTGTGTCTGCTTATCACAGGAGCATGAACCAGCAACAAAATGGGGTAAGGAAGTTTGCACAGAGCAAAGTTTGTTGCTGTCTTGCAGCTTACTATCTCTTTTCCCTATAACCATGGTATGCTCAATTGCCTTGGAGAAGGATTTTCATTTTCTTTGCAAAAGTACTTAAACCAAGTTTGCTAGGCAGAACTAGGGAAAGCTCCCATTAATCACACTGGATATGGAACAAATGTAGACAGCCCACCAGGAGCACTTTGCAGGGTTAGATTCTTTATCTCACAGTAGCAGATATCCAATCTTGAATTCCAGCACTGGTTGCAGCCAGATGCAGACACCTCTAGGACAGCCATTTATTACCAGCAGGAGCTGCCAGCCCTTACAAGTCCAGGGATCTGCATTTTGCAGAGTCACTGAGAAGCAACACAGCAGGATTTTACATGTGGACAAATACTTGTGACAGTTTTAGAATACAAGGGACAGCACAGCTGAATTTAAGGCTTACAGTTGCACCATGGACCATAAAAATTCCTTGTAAACGGCCAAGATATTTATTTTAACTGTAACATCTATTTAAGTTAACTCTTAATTTATCTTCTTTTTACAAGCCTTCCTACAGAGGTTAGCTGAGCATCCCATTGGCAGCAGACAAAAAAAAATAACTTTTTAGCACCCCTGCAAAGTGAAGCACTATAATTATTTCCTTCTGTTAACAACACAAAAAAATATTAAGGAGCAGATTTTTATCTGACATAAATCATCATTTCCCCATTTTCATCTCATGAGTCAGCCCCAGGCAATGAAATATAATCGCACAAATGAAATCTGTGGCAGAGTTGGAACCTGAAAAATCTACTTTTCTCTGAACAATGTGATGACTGCATGGTGTTTAGCATGCCTTAGGTCTCTGTGAAATTAGTAATACAAGGTAAGATGAACGTCAATGAATGACTGCAAGTTCTCTGCTAGATCATCTCAAGGGATATGACAGTGTAAATCCATTTGCTTTCATGGAGCAACAGGAGCTTGCACTAGCTGGAGCTGTGCCTCTCTGGGGGGAAAGGAATGTGGAGAAGAAAAGTGATTTCATTAGGAAGAGAGTGTAGGATGCGTGTAAATATGCATGGCATCCAGCTTCAGAGGGGGGGAAGGGTATTTCTTTTGACACAAATGTATGAGGGAAAGTCTGGAGTGTACAGCATGCAATTATATTTCTTAAAGCCACTTTCATTCAATTTCCATTCATTTACTTCCTATTTAATGTCACAATATGACTCAGTTTATACCAGCAAATGAGCTATACTACCATAGCATAACCACGAGATAAGTGGGAGAGCCTGGTGTCAATGTCTACAACTAAGAAATTATGCAGGGTAAAAAGGCACAGATTGCTCTCCGTTCATTCGCTCGTTCATTCACCAATAATTCAGTACTAAACTTTTAGTACTGTGTCTATTGCTGCCACAATTTTGGACCCAGACAACCAACACTCCTCACAAGAAGTGCCTGGGCCGAGTAGAAGCGTTAGAGCAAGCCACCAGCCACCTCTAGTAGCTCTGTGGGATCCTGTTCCGATGAAGAAGCTTGGCGACTATTGAATGCTCTCTGTCCTATTTTATTCACTGGTATAGATGTAGTTAATTCGACTGTGGACATGTGAAGTACATCTGAACCTACCATCTCAAATTGATCAGCAGTGGTATCTGATATCATCAACACAGTTTACAATAAAATGAGGAGAAAACAGCAAAATAATTCAGCTTCTAAGTACAAAAACTCCCCGGCACATTTGATAATGACTCTACTCACCAGCATTATCCTGCTGCTTGGTGTTTTTGATGTATGCAGAAAATTTGGAGAAGATATCGATTCCAGCAGTGTTTGATTCCCGGTGCTTAGCAGCCAGCTTGGGATATCTGAAAGGAGGTTGGAGAGTAACAAGGTGTTACCAGCACTATAGTCATGATTACAAATATAATTTAAAAGAAGACATTTTTAAAAAGCCCTTTACGAGAAACTGCAATTAGCATTGTCATTTATCTCAAAACAACAGCTTGGCAAGACCCTCTTAATGATATCTGTATCTGTCAAGGCAGAGATTTGGGCAGTTACACAGGGATGGCTTCAGGACAAAGGTAATCACACTGGTGCTTTATGTGACCACCATCCAAGATACAGTGGCCTTAAATCAGGAGGAAGCATAAATTTCCAGAAAGGTGCAGGGGAGGCTGGCAGCCAGCTCTCTCTGTTATGAATGGCAGTCATGTCTAACTCCCTGAGCTGAAAATGTCTGCCAGGATGTAATAGCAAGGCGTGTTAGCATCAGCCAGGTGAAGGAACATAAAGTTTTCAGTCTCCGAATTGTTGTTTTTATAGACATCTGGCACAAAGGAATATATTGATTTGAAAGATCAACATGAACTAACGACTCCTACTGATTTCAGTGGTCTTGGACTAGACTACAGAAAACTTAAGTACCTGATCTCTTGCCTCATGACTGGTCCTATGGCTTCGCATTCAGTTGGAGGTAAAATGCTCCATAAGGAACTGAGAATATTTTCATTGATTCATAGATTTTAAGGTCCAAAACACAAGCCAGCAATCTTTTTTCTCTGTTATCCTTGTACTAAGTCCAAAATGCTTGACTAACTAAGGCATATCTGGTGAATCTGACATGTTCCTTGGTTGTTTGTTCCAATGCTTATTCATACATATTGAAAAATCTGTGCCCTATTTCTAAGCTGAATTATTTTGGTTATGATTTCCAGTCATGGGCTCTAGTCATTTCTTGATGAGACTAATGAGCACTTTTCTGACTCCAGAGCTCCTTGTACTCAGCAGTCAGTTCCCCTTCCAACCTTTTTAAGGTTCCACACAGCTCAGAAGCCTTCAGTTTTTCATGATAAAACACTTTTACTGGCACAGATATTTTGTGTGGCAATGCTCTGCATCCATTCCAGGTTATTTTTAGCTCTGTAAAATGTGGACACCAGACCCCTACAATTCTTTATTTTTTTTTTTAGCATTGGTCTCCTTAATTCTGCATACAAGGGCATCCTGAAATGTGTACAGAGAAAACATTCTGCAGTTATTAGTCATACAAGTAACTTTCACACATGGAAGTCATCTCACTGAAGCCAGCAAGTTTCATAAATAAATATTACTCCTGTAAGTAAAGATCGTAGGAGGGAGTGCTTTTTAGGAACTCCTCTTAGGACATCTTTCATTCCTAGGAAATGGCATATTGACTGAAAAAATCCCAAGTTCTTACTTTGGAGGTGCAAGAGTCTCTTCCAAGAATTCCTCAATCTTGTTAACATCTGTCTTGACTTCTCCATTAAAAGTCAAGAAAGGTGGGTGGGTCCCAGGAGCCAGATTGTGTAGATCAGCTGGCTTTCTGCAGAGAGAAAAAAGGTCATGGAATCACCAATCTTTATGGTCAGGTAGCTGCAAAGATATTTACGGTTCCTGCAAAATCAGTTTGCCCTTCTATTTCTTCAGCAGTTTGTGGTGAGAATACTTTTAAAGTACCCTGAACACGCTGTTTAATATAAAAACATTCCACAAGTGCAAAAAGAAATAACAGACTTGAATCCCAACTATTTTGTTGTGCACCACAGGCTCTCTAAGCCAGATACCAATCTGACTGAACTTGGTGGGGCCTTTCTATTGGAAAAACACTGGATCGTATAACTACTTTCAATTAAACTGAACAATTTTTACCTTTTCAGGTCAACAGTGGTGACGTTGAACACAACTCCTTTGAGCCAGAGGATCATGAAGAGACGCTGGGAGAAGGGGCAGTTCCCAATGCTTTCTCCATCTATACCAGCCTGAGGGATGGAAAAAGACAAAAAATAGAGTTCAGATATGTTAGTCACTTATCTCCCTCAAGATGGAAATTGGATGTTGAAAGAAGAATAACAAGTTCAAAAATAACAGTGCCTGTTATTTTATCTAGTTTATCATTAGCTCCATAATGGAGTTACTCCAAGATTCAGCCTTCAGCAGGAGCTTGAGAAAGCAACCTGGTGCCTCTCCTGGGGACAGCTCTGGCTCTAGATGTGTCCTTTACTTATGGCAAGCAACATCCAGAAGACTGTATATTCTTCTCACCATATGTTCACTGTATGTTCAATTACTTCCATCCTACAGGACTGCCTGCTGCATTGACATGCTAGGAAACTCAGGTTTTCTGCTCTAAATCTGTAGATTGCACATCACTGGGTCACTGTTTTACTATCCAAAATGGGGACATTTGGAAGTGGATTTAAACTCAAACATGTCTAACATTCACTCATTCTTCTTCGTGTCCGGTAAAGAAAGAGCCTCAGACACAAACAACTGGATCCAGATAGAAATCTGCATCTGAAGACTTCCAAAGTTCAAGGCAGACTTCAGCCGCCACATTCAGTCTGTTCCTATCTCTAGCACCTAATGAGTTGCCTACAAACCACTACAAAACAATAAAAAACTGCTAGTGTTAGTACTAAGGAAACAGCTTGTGTTTTTTTTTCCTTTAAAAATTTATGGTCTTTGGCCATGCAAATTCTGACTTTAAGCCATAGAGGGATACAAATAACACTATTTGAACTGAGCCAAAGCTGTGTCCAAGGACAACATCCTTCTACAATAATTACGCTTGTGGCCAAAGCTTTCAAGACGATAATGGTTTTGATAGATTTCCATTTTAATTTGTGGTACCATTGTGTTTAAAAGAGTCTTATAATCCTGGTGAAGCAACCAACCTTCCTTTGTTGACCCATATGGGTTGCATAACTGTATTTTATGCACACAGAGTGTGTCTGAAAATGGCTGATGAAAGAGCTAAGCAAATACATGTCCTTTTCCTCTGGAGAAAATATTATATTACTCTGCTTGCTTTCATAAATTTTATCTTATTAATATTCAAGCTGTGGAGTGGCATTTCTCTATCTTAAAGAAGGAATCACTTCTAATTACTGCTGTTTTGTGAAACGTTCACAGACCAACTAGAAACATTTTGAGATGTGTCCAGTTGCTACAATGGGCATAGGAAAAGTTTAGCTGAAAGATTATCGGGTAGGCGTCATGAATCTTTCTCATGTCTTCAACACAGCTTTTGATAATTTGGGGTTTAAAAACAAATTCCAGATTTCCCATCCACCAAAATATGGAGAGAGTGTGGATTCAAGGCTTGGAGACAGCCCATTGTAAAGTTTAGGGCTATGTAAAGAGTTTTTCTCTGGGCTCAGATTCAGTATCAAACACTCAGACTTTAGAGATATTTGGATCTGGGGGTACAGTTTGGCTGCACTTCTACCTGAAATTATAGATCAGCCAAATGCCTGGCACATGGCATATGTAAGAACCTGCAAACACTGTGGATAAAGTAGTGGTATGGTATGAGATGAGCAAGAGAAGATGCTTCTTTCTGACTGCTTGGCATGTGAATATACTAATTTTGCACAACTTTATTAATTAAATAGTTAGCTCTGCTCTCCAAAATTCATGGCAGAACAATGACAATGTTACCATGGGAATACCAGGCACCACAGTGTTGCATGCAATAATTACTGTGAAATTACGTTTATTGTTTTGGCTTTGGCTTAATAAACACTTGCCAAGAACTTGTAACTTCTTAGCCCTCCTAAAAAGTCAAATGCCATAGGGAAAAACAGTGACACAACAGCAAATTTCCCCTTGGCTTTTTCACCATCTCAGTCTAATCATACCCTTCATAGCAGAGTTGGCTATCGGAGTCTGCAAACAATATATTACAAACCTTAAATTGAAGGAAAAACAGATTGACCACTGAATTAGAGAGCAAAATAGTGCAGACAGAAGGGTTGTCTCCCACTTAACATCCATCTTCAATCCATCTTCTCTGGACTTACTTTGTCTTATTAACTCCATTGAATCTGATTCACTCTTCACCTGACTCCCCTCAAAGTGAGTATAAAACCCTGATTTCCCAAGTCCTGCAGATACCTTCTGAGCAAATGGGTCTGGAATAGCCATAACACACAGAGCACCAGCCCTTTTATGGGTCTCCATCCTGCATGGAGGCACTCTCCAGCCAGTCCTCATAGCCCACTTCTTGTGTTGCAAGTAACAAATTTCAGCTTCTCAGGAAAGAGAGGCCATTTCCTTGCACTCTCCAACTATATATTCTCGTAGGAAGGTTAAGGATTACCCAGATGTGCATCTTTTTGTACTTCCTCCACCCTGAAAGGCAACAGTGAAAAACCCTCTCAAGACCGGAGAGGCGTGAAGGTGGGAAAGAGTGGCTGAATGGCAATGAAGGGACAGAAGTGATGGGTCATGTGAGGCAAAGGGATGCAGAAATCACTGAGGACAAAAGATGTGGAGTCTGGAAGAAATAATATTCATTTGGAGATCAAAAACAAAAGTAATTGTGTAGGTCAAACGAGGCCTCCAACAGCTCCAAATGGTCAGAACGTCTTCCCAACACTTCCAGACGAGTGGAAAACATTAATTGCTAGAGACATGTTGGGAATACACAGAGGAAATTCCAGAAACGAAAGATAAACTAAAGACACAGTATGGTATGATCTCTTTTCAAAGCTTCTGGATCTGGAAGCCAGGCTCATGATTTGGGTGGAGTCTGACTCATGGGTTTAGATCTCATGTGACTGGCATAACTGAAAATGCTACCACAAATCACAAGGCAAACTGGTGACAGAGGAGGGAACAGAATCAAAATCTCCCCAGCAACACAATTTATCCATCAAATTCAGCTCTTGTTAGCAAAAATTATAGGCAAGGCTCTGTTGGTTTTGTGAATCCTTTCTCGTTGCTTCTAACAGCAGTCAGCAATTCAATGCTCAGCACTCAGAAAGAGCAAAAACTTAGTGGGTAATAACTTCAAAGGCTTATCAGAGTGTCTTGAGATTACCTGTGAAGTCTATTAACTACTAGGAGGAGAGGAGGAAGAACAGAGAACTTCCCAGGCTTAGTTACTTTCAGCTTCAAAGGAAACCAGCTTGCTTAAAGCACCCTGGTAGTGACTAAATGCAAACCTATTATGTGTCTGTCTCAGCTTAAGGGCTCAGAAATGCAGGAATTAAATAATACCTTAATCAAGATCAAGAACTCAAACAGTGGACAGAAAGAAAAGAACAAATAATTGACAAGCTGTAGAAACACCATTTATCCCTGCTGCAACTCACAAATGAGCACAAAAGCTCTCTCATGTAGCTTCCCTGAGGCACAGCAAAAGTGATCAGCTGCTTACAGAAAGGAGCAAGTCGATGAAATATGCACCTTCCCTGTCAGTAACGCTGGATATTGCTGATTCAATGACTGCAATCGGCTATAGACTTGAGGCTCTGTGGATGCCAGGATCAAGGAAACTGAGATTTTAAAATGTGCACTTGTAATTCTCAGTGCTGTAAAAGGGTTTCAGGGCCTCTTCCTCCCCACAGAACAGCAATGCCTCCTTTGCCCTATGGAGAAACACCTCACCTTTTCAGACAAAAAATTCCCAGAGTGACCATGGAAGAGTAAAATGGATTCAGGAATTTGCTGGGTTAGACCCCTTGGCCAGTGTTCATCCCACTGAAGTTTCCCTGAGATGCCTAAGGCCCCCTGTGTGGGCAAGGCAGGGAAGCACATCCAGAAAATGAATCTGGCCACTTTTCATTTCGACTGAGCCTGATGAAATTTAGATGAGATGTATGTAGACCCCACTAACAGAAAAGCCTGGAGTTTGTGGAGGCAGAATTGCTGGAGGATTCTTTTGCTCCATCTTGGAAACATCACTTTCTACTCTTGTTGCTTCACTTAAACCTATATTTATTAGGTTAGCTACAAAACAGGATGCTTTTCTACTTGGCCTGTGACATTTAGGTACTACGCACTATTTGATGCATGGTCTTGCCCTGGAACTCAGTGTAATCACATTAGGAAACCCCCAGCATCACAGCAGCTGCTTGCCTCTGTCTGAGTGATGACAAGAATGAAGAAGGTATTCTCGTTTGTTATTTATAAGGCACTTCTCCTTGAACAATTCAGCTATTTTTAATGAATTAATTAAAGCTTAAAGATATTTGTGTGCACAAGCAGGGGATGTACCAACACATCACCAGGGAACAAAATTACAGGAGGCTTCAGGAGGGAGAAAAAAAGTCTCGGTGATTTTATGAGCTTGTGCCAAACACTTCTATAAAGTAGCAGCAATATCGAGAGCCTCCAACCACTGCACAGCATAGCTGAATGACGCGAACAGGGAGCTCTACTCAAGTTCAGGTTACTGCTTTGCCTTAAATGAAATAACTGTAATAAACTTCCTCACTGGTTCCAGAAATACTCCAACTGGTAGATGCAGAGTGACTGCAATGCATACAGGCAACTGTATGTTATTATACCTAACCTTAAGAGGGAAAAAGGTTTTGTTTCCAGTTCTTCCCCAAATATAGAAGCTTTATAGCAACATACTGTCATTAATAATGACTAAGCATCTAGCTTAAAAATGGCAGCACTGGAAAGAGCTGCATATTGGAAACCTTTGTGCTTTCTCCAGGAACAGAATATATTTGGTTTTATCTATTTTCCTTCTCTTTTAATTTTTCATTGCATTGGGACCGTTCTGTCCAGTGCTCTCTTGGACTCTCTGGTAAAGTAGGCAGATATTTTTGATGACACTAAAATACATTTCTTTTTCAAAAGGATTTTAACAAGTTAGCAAAAGCAGGCAGACTAGTTCACCCAAACGTTTCCAAGTAAGGATTAAGGAGAGAATTGATTTCATCATCCTTACAATCAAAATCTAGATTCACATTGCACATGATTGCACTCTCTCTATTTTAGAATTGGGAAAGCGCCTGCCTTTTGACGCTTACTCTCCTTACACTCAGAACCCAAAGGGGAAGTGAAAATCCTATTTGAAATGCAGAGCAGGCCAGGAAATATCCTATTTATTGTGCCATTAAAAAGAAAAAAATCTGTCTTAGTAATTATACCACACACACAATAGCACAGATCTCCATTGTAGGGAAAAACCGTTGGCTGCAACATGAGATCGGAGAAGCCAAGGTATTGCTTTAGCAAGGCTCATTTTTTTTTCCAGTTTCTAGTCTCTTTCACAAGTTCTTGTCCAAATGTAAAAGCCAGTAAGTTATTTGGAGTGCCACCAACGGAGAGGCAGGCTAAGAAGTGTATACTCATAGTGTAGCACTGGTAGGTCTCAAGCAAGAAGTAAATCTTGTAGTGAAAGTCCTGTGCATCACAGGACACTCTTGTTGACTGTGGCTCCAGTTCAGGAAAGCATTTAAGCATGTGCTGAAATACATCCCAATTCAGAGGAAGTATACGCTTGACTTTAAGCATGTTCTTAAGTCTTGATGATTTCAATGGGACTTAAGCACATACTTAAGTATTTTCCTGAATGGGAGCCTATAATAACAATAATAAATTTGCTGTGCAGCTTTTTAATTTCATTGGACTTTTTCCGAAATTTCATTTTGCTACAAGAAACTCCTAGCAGCAGCTTTCCAAGCGAGGGCAAGCTAGAGCAGAAATATATTCCTATGAGCACACACATGGAAATGGACCATGTGCATACACGTCAAATAAAAATAGAGCATTTGCTAGAAAGACTGTCAGGGTAGTAACAAAACAAAAAGGAAGTGGTGAATATCTTTAGCCAGCTCCCCAAAAGCCAGCCAAAATGTCGTCCAAGTTTGGCATACATACAGGCATACATTATAGATGCACATAAGCTTAACTTGGTTTGCATTGCTGGCCAACTTAAAGGGAGCTGGCTTGTTCCACGCCGTTCAAACTGGCTGAACAGCACGTCAGTAGAGCTGAGGATCTCCAAGGAAAGTGCCGTTATTACACTTTCCAGGTTGTTGCAGTTATGGGAGAGATGCATTTGTCCTCTCAAGACATTCGGGATTTTCAGGTGATGGAATTGCAGGTTGGAGACCCCATGGGTATTGGTCTTCAGGCTTGGTAAATCATTATTTTCCAACCTCTTATATTTATATCAACTTCAGCACGGGCAGGACAGGATCATATAGGCCAGGTTCTTCCTGGGGATCTTTTCATTACGGTTTAGGATGTTTGTAATTAAAGATCAATTGTGTCCAGTTGGTCCATCCACCTGGGGCAGAGCACTTCTACCTGACACATCAGCTGAGGTGCTGGTAGCAGAGCAGCAACCTGCACAGAGAGGTCTTGGTTTTCCTCAGGGTTTTTTGAGAGCCACTGGCCACTGCACGTGTTTTGCATTCAAATAACCTTTGTGATGTCTGGGAATGCCAATCTGTGTGCAGATTAGATTCAGAAGACTATAGCCTGGTCACAGGTGGACAGCCTCAGCATGGAAAAAAGATTCATGTTATTCCATCACCTCTCCTGCTTTCTTTTAAAGCACTTAAGGCCTATGACTTGGCAAATATCAACAGAATAGAAAAGCACAGACTGGTCCAACACCTTGGACCAAGAAATTATTTTGTTCTCATTTATATTTGTAGATCCCTTACCTATCACTGCATGCATTCACCTTTACGAGAAATTGGTTATAAATAAAC
This sequence comes from Aythya ferina, assembly GCF_964211825.1. Taxonomy (NCBI): domain Eukaryota; kingdom Metazoa; phylum Chordata; class Aves; order Anseriformes; family Anatidae; genus Aythya; species Aythya ferina. The sequence continues at coordinate 114,677,200 of NC_140298.1, forward strand.
AAAGAAGTAGAATCTGTAATGAAACTCCTACACCTAAATATATACAGCAATTTCCAAACTAGGGAATGATAAAATATATATATTGTTGTGTTTTTTTTTTCCAAAGACAATGCTCTGCTATGAGGAATTTCTGCATACCAAATCTGACATCCTCTCAGTTGTGAATAAGGGAGGAATCCCATGAATAGTGACAGACATTAAGCAACATGGGCAGTATTGTAAACACAAACTGCATATAGCAAGGTCTTTCACTTATAAGCATTCTTTTCATGTCAGCAAAATACCAGCTAAAGGAATGGGTCGTCTATGCAAGCTGACTTTTTCAAAGGGGCTAGCAGTTTTAGAAGCTGTGAGACAGTTCGAAGATGGCTGACTTTTCAAAAGTATCAACTCTCCACACACGGAGAATCAGGCCACAAGCCACCCTGAAGGAATAGCTGTTTTTTAAAGTCTTAGTAACAATTTTCTAGATCTGCTTTGGGAGTATCCCTTCTATGAGCTTCTTGAGCAACTGGGAAAAAAAATAATAATACGAGAGCACTGAAAAACAAATTTCCATTGTCACGCTACTCTTTTGAGGAGGACACATGTAATTTGGCAAATCCTGGTGGAGATGTACACCAGGTTTGGCCGTACCACTGTGCTGAGTGTCCTGGTATTGGAGACCCAGCAGGACGGGCAGGGTGCTGGGACCACGAGAGGCTGAAAGAGAGCTCTCAGCGCCTGGCTTCCCTTCATCCCATCAGCCAAAATCTCCTTTCAAAATTGCTGAGACTATTGCAGTTTCCCTCCCCTCAGAAAACCCACAGCTTCTGTTCAATAAAGCTGCGGATGTTTTAAAATGTGTTTTTCTTTTAGACTTTGAGCAATTTAGAGCAAAATCTTGAAATTCTTCAAAAACCAAAATTGCCATTCTCATCACAGCTTCAAACTAGCGGATTATGCACAAAGTTTGTGTGCATCTGGACACAGTGGACTGCATATATGTTTCTTGGCTTGACAGACAAAAAGAAAATCATCCTTTACACTTTTTCTTCAGCTTCTCCAACCTAACAAAGCAATTGTGCACCCACCACTCACCAGGATCATGGCAAACGAGTTTGTATTCCCATATTAGCCGTTGGATGCAACTACAGCGAAAGGTTTTGAAAAGCTTTGTTTTTTTGGGGGGATCCATCTTCAACTATTAATTACAAATGAGATAACATGAGGAGGGAGGGGGGAGATGAGGAGAAGAACTCAAGAAATGCCAAATGTATAAGCTTAATGTATGGAATGATACTGGAACAAATGATTAGGGAGTCAGCTCACAAGCAAATGTGATAAGGTAAGAAAACATAATATTATATGGAACAAATGACGTTAAAATAATCAGATTTTGTTCTCTGACAGGGTATCCAGCACAGTGAGTAGGAAGGATGTGGCAGGTATCTAGAAGGCGACTTCTGTAAGGTTTCTAACACAAGCTCCGGATCATATTTTCATAAGGAAAGTAGGGAAATAGGATGTGCATAAAATTTCTGCAAAGTGCTTGTATGAGTAGTTGAAAAAATACTTTTGGAAAAATAATAATCAAATTTTCTGTTAGTCTAGATACACATAACAACTCGAGCTACCATAAAGGTCTGTGACAAGATGAGTCATATTTAATGTTTCCATCAGCAAAGTGAAGGAACAGAGAGAGCCTGATGAAATTTTCTGACAGCAACAAGCACAGAGGGGTTATTGGTATTTCCCAGGAGAGAAGTAGACTCCAAACCAATACTGAGAAGTTGGAACAAAGTGTCTGAAGTCACTTAAATGGAATTTAGTGAAGTAAACCACAAGGTATAAAACATAAGAAGAGCAAAATCCAGTGTACAAGTAAGGGATGGGGAACAGCGAAGGAGGTTTTACGTAAATCACAAACAGTATGAATCACCAGAATATGCGTCCACAAACAACAGCAACCTGATAATGTGATGTATGTGTGATGTTTTACTAGGAGTGTCAGACAACATAACAGTCCTCAAGCACATAGAAGACTATTTTACAAAGAGGATGATGATCCACTGTTGCTCATGTCCACAGAGTATAGGATTATTATTTTGCTTAATTGCAGCAATAAAGCTTTAGGGGAAAAAAAAAAAAAAAAAAAAATCCAGTGTAATTATATGAATAATGAAACACAAAGCAGGCTTTCTAAGGAGGTTGCAAAATCTGCACTGGTGGAGGCTTTGAAGAAATCAAAAGGGGAAAAAAAAAAAAAAAAGAAAGAAAAAAAAAAAGGATCTGAAAACTGGTCTCACTTTATTTCATTCTGCTGCAGAGCAGGGAGGTTGCATACAATGTTTTTAAATGCTTTCTAACAGTATATATTCATGCCTGACAACAAAGCTGTTGTTGCTCTCAGTGCTAGGTGGTGCAGAATTCTGCCTTCCTCTGACCTGCACAGGATGAAGTCTGGCCCCAGTGAAGTCAATGGGAATTTTGCCTGTGACTTTGACGGGACCAGAATTTCACTCACAGGTTTAATGGCCAGAAGGGACAATTATAATAATCTTTCCTGACCTTTTGCATAATACAAACCATAGATTTCACTCAGCTTGTAGCCAGCATCTTGTGGTTGAACTGGAACACATGTTTTAAAAGGTTTTTCAGGAGAGACGTATGCTAGACATAGAGTGGTAGTAAAATCCCCTCTAGTGGTCTATGTTTGCGTTGCAGGGTGAAGTTCTCGCTCCGATTGAAGTCGACTACAAACTTCCCATCTGTAAGATTTTCCTAAAGATAACTAACTTTCCCCATCACTTATATATATAGTTTCTTTTTCTCTCTTTTCCAACGATTGCATTTCTGTATGTGGGATTAACTGGTGGAAGGGATCTTAGTCACAGGACCTGCCAGTGCAGTACTCAGAAAATAGTCACCATTTTAGTAAAGGTCAATGCAGATGCTCAAGCATCAGCTACTGCTTGGTTACTGTGGCTGCCAGGCTGTATCTCCTATGAAGATGTCTTTCCTTAAGACAAGTGAACTTGTCCTGCAATGTATTCGTACTGGATGGCTGTCCATGCTCTGCACATACAGGCTGCAGATCCTACATTTTGGAAGCATATGCCTATAGGGCCACATTCTGATTTTGGTCTTTCATTTCCAGAGCTATTAATGGACTATAGACAATCTAATTCTGCTCCCATAATAGTCAATATTCATAGAAAATATTCCTACTAAAGATAGATAATCCACTGATTTCAGTGAAAGTGGAAACATATTTTAGATTCACCAGTTGCTTTCTAATAAGTGATTAAAACCACAAGTGATTTTATGAGCTCTGGAGAAAGAAACTGGGAATGAATCTGTTTTAGGTATCTGTAGAGCACCAATTACAATTGTTTTAAATATTGATGATTCAATATCCCAATAGCTGATTAGAGATGTAAAAAATTTATTCTCCCAGGAAAGCTTGTAGAAAATAAAGTGAGAACTAGGTCATTGTCAGAAATTGGCATGGGCAATGCAAATTATAGTAAAATTATTAATGTTTCTGGTAGAGATCAGGTGCAAATACAGGAGTCATTTCTTTAAAGAAAGCTCTGTGCAGAGACCTCCAGTTCCCACTCCAGTACCAGAATCCTGCTTGCAGTTGTTCTTGTAAGAATTAAATCCGTGCACATCTGGATTTTGAATGTCTGTTAAAAATCTCTGAGTCTGGGATGGTAATCTGGTCATATAGTACATTCTGCAAACGCTGATGAATTGCAGCCAAATTTCTATGCCTCTAAGCAGCATATCAGACTAACAAATAATAACAGCAGCCAGGTGCTGAAAGTTAATGCTGAACCTGAAATCAGATCCAGGGCTGAATTATTTATTGAAATTCCAGGACTTTATTTGTGCTATTAGAAGAGAGAGGCACTTGCAGCCCCTGCGAATACAGGGCTGAACGGAGGGCTGCCTCTGACAAGGGCATTTACCACTGAACCAGCTGACTGCCGTGCCAGCCATAATCTGCCCTCGATGGCCTCATTTTGTATCTTATTTAGCATCATATAAATATCTTCATCGGTGACTTCTGAATGAATGGGAGGGAAGAGCCATCAGGAGCTCTGCAGAGTTATTCTGCAGTGTCCAGGACTCGGTCCTCCTGCCTCTTGTGGCATTGCCGAAGTTACCGGTGCTGCAGAGGGTATGAGACAAACCTGATCGAGATGGGAGCAATGGTTACGACTTTCACTGAAACCAGATCAAGTTGCATTGCAAAGGAGCAGTGCATCGCAGGCTCCAGCTAGAATTTGATTTGGCTTTTGCATCTCAGCATGACTTCCCAAAGAAGCCCCCAATATCTTCAGTAAAATACTTACTGGTACAATAATGACACTGCAAGCATTTGGACTGAACCTTAAAGTCATGTGGTTACAAATAAAGCATAAACAAATTTTCTGGTTTCCAGCTACTCACAGATAACTCATTACAGAATTTAGTATTTAGGGAACATTTTTTCACCTTTAATATTTACTTACATTCACAAACTGCTGTATTTGTTCATCTGGTCATTTACACTACATACAGTCAAATTTAGCCATTAAAGGGGTTGTTACTCTACAAGGTAGCCTTTTCTGATAGCCATCTACAAAGGAGGGGAATGCAATGCTCCCTGAATATTTCATTAAACAAGAAACAGAGAGCAAGTTCTGAGTTTGTAAATGTAAATACCTGCAATGAAAACAAAAGCCTAAGAAGGACACAGACCCAAACAGCAAACAAATGTTCCTTGTTACTCATCTCAAAGCAAAACAATTTGTGTTCTCAATATCAAACACTCAAGAAAATAACAGTGATGCGTTCCAAAAAGCTGCTGAGAAAGTCTGAACAAGTGAGTGTGCTACTGAAAGTATTATTTACAAGTATCTTATGAAGGTGTGAAACTAATGCATAATGATTGTTGCAAATAGGGAAAATCTGATGGATCAGTGAGCAGAGTTAGGATCATATTTCTTATTATCTCAGTGCAGGATTATTTCTTAAAACTTCTGTGTCTATGCTGTTTGGGTTATTTTGAAATGCTGCTTTGAAAACTTCCCATATCATGTTTCTTTTACAGCCTTCTCAAAACACAATTTGACTTGATGCTCAGGCTTACTTTCCTCTAATTTCATTTTATTCTATTATCCAGCATAAAAGAAAAACTTAGATAATGAAGTTTAATTAAATGCTATTTCTTAAAATCTTATAATTCTTCCTTTTCTTCCCTTGGTACAAAATCTCACTTACACCACTGCAGTTTCCCTAGCATCTCTTCACTCCTTCCTGTCCTCCTGCTTCTGGTATCCCTGGCCATGATGCCTGTTCTCAGTGTTGGCAGTTTTTATGCTCACTATCATTGAGTCCCCTCTCTTGGGCCCCTCATGCTCCAAGAGAACCTCTCTCCAAGAGGATCAGTCATGCATGGTGGGACTCAGAAGCAGTCAGCAACATCTTCCTCCTCACATCTCTCTTCCTCGGTCTCCTCATCCATTAACAAATCACTTTCTTGATTATTTTTTTAAGAGTCTCTCTCAGCAGCTTCTCATCACCATTATCTCTTCTTTCAGTGTCTTCTTGGTGCCAGTGTGTGTTCTACAGGAAAATGTTCGCTAGCTTTTGAGAAGTTTCCCTGGCAGATTTTTGTTTCATCCTAGGCTCCTGGTAGGTCCAGGAAAGAGAGCACAGAGGTTTCCATTTTGCAGGCTGTCAGAGAGCTGTTTGCCATGATGACTGCAATTTGCAGAATGTCATTTGAATGACATACACCAAGCAACCACCAGAAAAACTCATTGGAACATCCAAGTTAATGAGATAATTGAGAAACTAGTATTTGCTGAGAGAATTTCTCATCCTTTTATATATATATTTGAGTACAGCAAGCCCCAAATCTCTCAAGTATCTAAATAAACTCAGAAAAATTAGCCATTTTTTCATGTTTTTCACTACTAATTCCCTCTGAAAGAGAGAATGTGAAATGCCAAGTGCACTGGCAGTTCTTGAAAAATACCAAATCTAAAGAATTTCTATAAATACCCATTTCCATTGAATAGAGAAATATCAGTTAGCACAAAAACCTTTTTCTGACAGCAGGGCACAACATGACTGTTACTAATTGCACCTCTCTCAACAGTCCTGGATATGTCTTATTTCTTTAAATGTTCCTCCAGATCCTTGGTGCACAGTGTAGAAGAGATGCCCAGGGTTTAATCAGGAAAAAAGCACTTTTGTCTATGCAAGCTGAAGCAAGATGCTGACACATACAAATTGTGCTGGGATGCCAGCCAAGGTCGGGGAAAAGAGGCATTTCCTTCCCTTGGAAAAGAAAATCATCATTTCAAGGTTACATCCCCTTCCCGACCACATCCTTTCCAGGATCACAAAGGCTGGACCCAAGTAGCTGTGTGCAATCAGCACTTTTTAAATTATTATTATTATTCTTAGAAAACCATCTCTTTTGAGATAAATAATGCAGCCTTCAGGCCTAGATCCTACTCGGCAGGAAAGAGGGTGAGGTTTTCCCACAGGAGCATGCCAAAGGGCTGCTGGTTTCATCATTGAGATGGACAGGTAGGAAATTCCCACTCCAAAACAAGTCTTCCTGCATCTAGGTTTGATTGCCTTTTGTATGGAGTGAGTAGTGAGAAGCGTGACCTCTGAGATGTGCAGAGAAATGCTGCATTGATGATGAACTAAATGATGAACATCAAGTCCAGGAGTTGGACTCGATGATCCTTGTGGGTCCATTCCAACTGGGATATTCTATGGTTCTATAAATAAGAAGAACTCCAAATGCTCGCATTCATGCACTCTCAGGAAAGGTTCTTGGTTCCATCTTCAAACAGGGTAAATAGTTTTGAACCTCAAACAAGACCCAGATTTAGAGCTGGCTCTAGAGCTTAACTGGGGAGTGGGATTTACTGACATTAAAGCAAAGCCAAAAACCCAAAGTTAGAGTAAAGTTATAGTTCTATAAAAGGCAACTCAGTAAACTGAGGCAAATATATCATTCATCTGAAACTGAATGTGCAAGTCAACAGAGGAGAAAATGAAAATGATTGAAGTGATAGAGGAAGTCTGAAACAAGGCTTAGTAAGGAAGCAGGTAGGAACACTGTATCCTTTTGTCTTGTCCTGAAAACGGAAAGAACTGGGCACAGTAAAACAATTAAAACTGCCATTCAGTGAGGTCCTACAACCTGCAAGAACATTCTGTGATTCAACTCCTCTTCATCCAGGAACAGCTTTTAAAAAAATACTACAGATAAAACAAACAAACCAAACAGGTCTCCAGTTGCACAACGAAACAGCAACAACAGCTCATCACAAAACACGGGGCAGTGAAAGAAAATCATTTCCTCCCATGATATGCATTTGTATCTGTTTGAAGTAAGCTGCTCATTCAGCAGCTAAAAGCAAAAGGAAAGCAGTAACACAACGTGCCTGTTGACCCACACAAATTGAATCACAATCTAGAAAAACACCGTCCACAATAGCAGCGGTCCATCAGAGGCCGGTTTCTCTGAATTCCACTCGTTTCGGACAATACACAGGTACAGATGTACACCAGCACCCAAAACTACAATAGCTAGACATGGTGGGTGGCAATGCTCAGGGTGTTCATTTGGGTGCTGAAATACTATGGGGAAGAGAAACTTGGCAATTAATATAGGGAGGTACCTGCCCAACCTGAGAATTAATTCAGTATTTTGTGAGGACCTAAACCACAAAGCAAGAGTAGATTTATAGCCATTGATCTATGTAAAGAGAAAAAGAGGAATGTGATTTTAGCTAGAAAAGCTGCTGTGTTGCTAGAGATGAAAATTTACACATTGGTGTAAATGTCTCATACATAATGAAACCAGGACATGGAGATGGCATGACTAAGGGAATGAAATTCTGGCTCCAGGACAGCCAGAACGAGAATTCAGCTCTTGCAGCTCCCAATTTAGCTCTTCCTACTTCTCAGCCACAAGGTCTGACCCACGCTGGCATGGATGTTCAGAACATGGCCAAGGCAGCATCTGCCTTTTTTCATCTTTGAAGGCCCTTCAAAGGCCTTTTTGCACCAGGGTAAGTCTAGATTCTTGCACCAGGGGAGGTTTAGGTTGGGTATTAGGAGAAATTTCTTTACTGAAAGGGTTGTGCAGCACTGGAACAGGCTGCCCAGGGCAGTGATTAAGTCCCTATCGCTCGAGGACTTCAAGAAACATGCAGATGTAGAGCTTTGTAGCATTATTTCATGGTGGACTTTAGTACTAGGTTAAAGATAGGACTAGATGATCTTAGAGGTCTTTTCTTTCCAACCTGAATGATTCTATGATTCATTCATAGAATGAATTCTATGATTCATTCATTGAATTCTATGATTCATTCATTGAATGATTCTATGATGGCTGGCCCTTGAGTACCCAGAGAAAGATTTAAAAAAAAAAAAAAAAAAAAAAAAACGCCTTACTTAAACAACATCTGAACAAATCCCTTTATAATATTGCACTAAGGACACCAAGATACATTTTAAGACATGCAAGTGGCCTCTGAACACTATTTCTGTCAGAGTGGCTTCGACCAGATTTGTGCCACATTTCAGTGGCACAGAACACCAAACCTTTCTTCTGTGCTTGAACCAAGCCCTATTCTGGTTTGCCAAAACATCCTCCATAGCATTGTCTACTTGGTTTTTCAGACATTAAGGCATGTTTATTCCTGTATTGACTCTAGCTATATGTGCTTCTTTACATCATATGTAGTCTTCCTCTGAACTAGAAGAATGAATACATTCATTCATTCTTGAATAAATGAATGAATACATGTATTCATTCTTCTAGTTCAGAGGAATTCACTCTTCTTTGGTGTCTCACTCCAATGGTTAATGACTTTTACAGTTATTAATAAGCTTATTTCTAATTCCACTATAACTGACCTTAACTAATTGTTAATAGTACTTGTACTTGTTACCACTATATTTAAAAGCCCCCTACAGATACATTTCATATTGCAACTAAGTGATTTCTGTTTCTTACATGAATGAGAAATACCACCTTAAGGACAGCACTGTCTTCAAGCTGGACCATCTATCTCCCTGGATTAGCTCATCATGCATTGAACTCAACTGCTAGCATGCAGCAGCACACACTCCATGGAGACAACAAGTCCTTTTCCAAACAGCACAACATTGTACTCAGATGTCTCTATTAGCAGTAGAAGCTGGAACATTTTATATGGGCTTTGGCATCTTCAAGGTTAACAGAAAGGGAAACTAAAGCAGTACATAAATCAAGCAAACTTCCTTCTGCATGTAAACTGCATCCCCAGTATCATGACCAGCTATTAACATATGAAATATTGGCAAATGGAGAATCGAGTCATGATATTTTTTCTTAGTCCAGATGAAACCAACATATGCAAGAAGAGGAAAAAAGTAATTTACTGTTATTGTGACTATTCCCATATATAATCTCTGCAAGTTTAATATCTATGAAATTCAAATTTGGTACAATTTAAAGCAAAAGAGAGTCAGCTTCAGTCCTGAATATAGGTTTTGACCATTCTTAATAGAGTTTACATCAAGCCTGCACAAATAAATACCATTGTCTTCTGTCATCTGCCCTGTACACAAAATGAGGGACTACCAAGAATGAGGATTTAGAAAAGTGAACTGTCACTTCTGAGCAACTTCATCCTTAATGTTACATTATTTTTGCTGAAGAAGCTATAGCAGGGATAGGTTTAACTCCTACAGTCCCACAGGTGCATTAATTAGTCATTACAACACAAGTCTCTTGAAATATTCCTCAATCAGTGCTTTATCTGAGGTTTATGCATGGTTATCAGAAATAAGTACATAGAAGCTATTTCAACTTCATTTGGCAATCAGGCACATGGAAGAAAATTGGAGAAGCGTGATACTTCACTGGTAGAAGCTGAACCAGGAGACTTAGGGGACCAACACTGAAATGATGAGAACTAAGACACTTATTGATATAAATTTATGAGTCTGTGAGAACAAGCAGACAAAACAGAGATGTTGGAACAGAAGTCACTACAGAAGATACAAGAAAAGGAAAAAGGGAGGACTAGAAGGAGTTTGGCTCAACTGCTGCCTGAAAGCAGACAAACATCCAGTTCTGGTTAGTTTGATTTCTTTTATGTCCAGGAAATCAGGATTTTCAACATACTTTGTTAGGAGACAGTTCTACATCACAGACCTGTTCCCACCATACATTTTCAGTGGTGTTCAGGATTCTTTTCTGGGAAAGAGCAAAGAATACTCCCTGCTCCCACAATGCCTCCACATCTGGTGGAGGACTATAATCAGCTTGTTACAAAGCTGGAACTGAGACCAGGAGAGCCTGAAAAACTTGTCCAAGGTCATCGAAGAAGGCAGAAGAGCAAAAGAGTACATAAAAGAATTTGGGTGGTAACCTAGCAATATTACTGACCTTATGTTGCAGAATGTGCATGGCAGGACCTTTTCATATTTTGACTAGGGGTGGATCAAAATAAAAATCAGGAGTTTCAACCTGGTAAGAACTGTTGCTTTTGCTCTGTATTAGGATAAAGAGCTGAAACACTGATTTGTTCATAGGATGGAAGTTCAAAAATATCAGCATCTGGGGCCACTTTAACATGGCAAAACTTTGCAGTAGTATCATACAGAATGAAGTATAGCTCTGGTGGTTTGTGTCCCAGTCTCTTTTCTGAGCACACCTTCTCTTCTGACACTGTAGCTACACAATTTCTGTGGTGCACCAGGGTAGCTGAATAGAGTAGGAATCTTATATCATGGAAGAGATATATCATCCAGGGAGCACTGTCATTAAAGAAAATTATATATATTGCAGAGTAAACACATAAACACTCAGAAAGATAAGTTATCAAATGGGTGATCAAGTGTACCCTCAGAAAGTTTACAGACCACACCAACTCAGGCAGGCCTGTTGATCTGCTTGAGGGCAGGACATCTTTGCAGGGGGATCTGAGTAGGCCAGATCAATGGGCTGAGGCCAACTACATGGCATTCAACAAGGATAAGTGCTGGGGCCTGCACTTGGGTTTTAACAACCCCATGCAGTGATATAGATCTGGGGAAGAGTGGCTGGAAAGTTGCCTGGCAGAAAAGGGCCTGGGGGTGCTGGTTGACACCGAGCCAGAGGTGTGCTCAGGTGGCCGGGAAGGCCAAGGGCACCCTGACCTCCATCAGGAACAGCATGGCCAGCAGGGCCAGGGGAGTGACTGCCACTTTGTGCTCGGCCCTGGTGAGCTCGCATCTTGAGTGCTGTGAACAGCTTGGGGCCCTCACTATGAGAAGGACTTTGAGTTCCTGGGATGTGTTTAGAAAAGTCCAATGAAGCTGGTGAAGGGACTGGAAAACAAGATGTATGAAGAGGGGGTGAGGGACTGGGGTTGTTTAGTCTGGAGGAGGCTCCTCCTGGCTCTCTACAGCTACCTGAAGGGAGGCTGCAGGGAGGAGGGTGTTAGCCTCCTTTCTCAAGTGACAAGTGGTAGGATGTGAAGAAATGGCCTCAGGTTTTCCTGGCAAGGTTTAGATTGGAAGTCAGGAAGAATTTCTTCATGGAGAGGGTGGTCAGGCATTGGAATGGGCTGCCCAGGGAGGTGGTGGAGTCTCCATCCCTGGAGGTATTTAAGAGACGTGTTGACATGGCACTGAGGGACATGGGTTAGTGATGGGACTCAGTAGGTCAGGTTGATGGTTGGACTTGGTGGTCCTGAAGGTCTTTTCCAACCTAGATGATTCTATGATTCTTCTATGATTACTGAGACAGAATAATACTCTCTTACAGTCATTTAAGTTAACAGTCAAATAAAACATTTTATGGAGCCATTCCACATGTATGCATGAACTTTGCTATCAAGTTTATCAGCTAAGAGCAATGACAGGTAGATTTCAGTTACAGAAAAATCTACCTTAAAGTAAAAGCCATGAGGACCAACTTTGCACATGGGCAGATAGTGATAGGACAAGGGGGAACAGTTTTAACCTAAAAGAAGGGAGAATTAGATTAGATGTTGTGAGGAAATTCTGTATTCAAAGGGCGGTGAGGCCCTGGCCCAGGCTGCCCAGAGGAGCTGTGGGTGCCCCATCCCTGGCAGTGTCCAAGGCCAGGCTGGATGGGACTTTGGGCAACCTGGTCTGGTGGGAGGTGTCTCTGCCCATGTCAAGGGGGATGGAACAGGATGGGCTTTAAGGTTCCTTCCAACCCAAACCATTCTGTGATTCTGTATAATATTACTGACTTTGGAACTTCAAAACACAACTGAATACATTTTGAATTACTTTTGCACTGTAATAATTTTCAGCTCTTAAGTATAATATAAAATATCATGCCAGGAGAACATGATGCTGACTAAATTCATTATACCTACCAAAAAAAAAAAAAAATCACTCACAGCTGCTGTGTATATATACCATGGTTATAACACCTAGATGAATTTTATTGCAGGTCAGCAATACAAAGTACAAATGGGCAGAGCAAGGGGCAAAGAAGGAAAGGGAATGAGATGAGGATTTGTTTTGGACTTTGTCAATGTTAAACACTGCTTTGTCAAATGAACCATTTGAATCTACTTTCTAAATACATACTACAGAACTTCAGGCACCTGCTCTGATTTCCTAGTTCAAAAAGACAGAGGACGAATCCTACACAAAATCAAGACCTTCCTTATGCCAACTGATTCTCCCTATGACTTTGAGTAAGCCTTCACTGAGAAAAAGTGTCATTGACATCTTTTAATCATTTATAACCCTAACACATAAACTCTGCCAATTAACAGCTGTCTAACTCTATTAAATAAAGAATCATTTGAAAAATCTTCTACTAGAGCCCTTAGCTGGCAAATGGAAATACTAGTGTTTATGATACCTCTCAGAGCTAGGATTAGTTTACTGATATCTGCCAGGTTTTGAAGAATTAGGTGTCATACAAGCACCAGTAATACAGGTAATACTAGTAATACAAGTAACACAGTTACTGTAATGATCATTTTGTTATTCTAAATGATCCTCACACAGCATTCCATCAAAATATATTTGACATAGCCAGGTGAATTGATACTAGCGTGTAACTACGGAGCACAGACATACTTCCTACTGGCTCTCTTGGAAAGGATCCCTGTATATTTTTGGGATGCTCTGTCAACCGATCTCTGTGACATTTACTGTTCTGGAACAGCCGCAGCAGAGCCATATATTGCCGATAAAAGTTTCCTGGGGACACTTACTGGAGCTTCACTGTCACCATTGAACTGTGACACACCAACCTGTGATTCTGACGAGACCAGAGAGACCAGAGAGTCAGCTGCCAGAGATGGAAAACAAGCTATCTGCAGCTAAACATAGAGCACCCAAAGCATACCGATGGCTATTTCTAAGTACAGGCAAAAACAATTATGAATATCACCAGCTCTTTATGGTGGAATTAAAACACCGTATTTACCTGATTTGACTAGGCAGCTCAAAAAAAATGAAATAAAGGAAGGAGTTAGTAGATGGAGTTTAAACAAAGTCTCAGATATGCTTAAGGTGAGATTTCTCAAAGGCACACAGGCTGGTCTAACTGCTGCTGCTGAACTCAGCAGTGCAAGCTTCACTGGATTTTATGGCAACAAGATATGACCCATCCTGAATGTCTCTAAAGTCTTATCTGTTCTAATCATGGGTTCAACTGAGAAAGGTATTTAAGGAAATATTGAAGTCCATGCATAGTCAACAAAAATTTGAATGTTTAATTTTAATCAGATGCATTCGTCACATCTAACGTATATATTGATGCCATCAAGTTCAATAAACAGCCAGCAGTCACACCTATTTATATAAGGGAAAGAAAAAAAAAAAAAAGCAAAATAGCAGGTAAGGATGTCACTCACCTTTAGCTAATGATTACATCATGTATGCAGGCAGGAGACAGAGACGAAATTCCCTTCTTAACTTGAGATCCAGTTTCCCAATCAATCATAAAAGCGTTCCAGCCTAGGTTTAAGGTGGCATGGATAGTGGTTATATCCCTGCCAAGTCCTTTTGTACATTTGGCCTGCTTAAACTGTACGCTGTCTGTCTCCAGTATTCCCACCAATGAGACATTTGTCTTTGTACAAGACAAAATCTGCAAGTGCTCAGAGAGAAAACAGAGATGCAGACACAGACTCTGGCCTGTATAACTCTGGCTAAAGCTTTTTTGGCATGTTGCTTTTCTTCATCACAAGGAAAAACATGCAACTTGCAACTTTAAAACATTTGCTAAGCATCTATTTCTTTATTGAATTATGTTTTTTCAGCAGTACAGAATTAAAGCAAAACTAGATCTTATCAAAGTGGATTTTTTTACTTGACTTTATTCTTTAGATTACTTCATGGTAAATGCTGAATTCAAAGACCAGAGAAGCAAGTCTCAGGCCAGGTAGTATTTCTCCCATTTAACCGGGTCTGCAGTGGGTTACTATTAAGTTGCTTGTTCGAACAGTGTGATTCAGATTTAGGAGGCCCGACTGTCTTTGCTCATTTTACACACATAAATTCTGTGGGCTTCAACAGGGTCAATCCTGACTTGAAAAGAACTGAGCAAGAAAGGAACTGAGCCAGAATCACACCAAAATGCTTGAAATCTCCTGCATGGAGCTCATGAAGCAACATTATATAATTGCAAACAAAGCTTTAAAATTATTTTCCTCCCAGTACTTATGCTGATGTCTGGACTCCCAGTGGACTTTGGTATGGTTTGGAAACCTTGATACCAGTGCACAAAGACAGCACACTGGAAGACAGGAGACTGCTGCTCATGCACCACCTCACCAAACAAAGTTTGGAGGAGACAAGGCCTATGAAGCCCACCATCTGCTCGGCAGCTCAGAATGGACAAGAAATGCAGGATCCTTACAGTAACACCCATGCTCAGGGCAGCTGCCAACAATATGTTATTGTCCTCCTTGAACTGCCAGACAGGCTGGACCAGCAGTTTGAGTATCACTATTCTTCTTCCTGGTACTTTTCTTTACTATTTCCTCTTTACCTAGAAAGTTCTGCTAAAGGTAGAAATTTTATTTTTTTTTTTTATGGAAGACAAAAGCTGAGTCCACAGCAGCTGGTAAAATATCCAGTCTTCTTAAGAAACAGAAATGAACTTTGTGCCTCCCAGATCTGGTTGGGATTTCTAGTCATCATCAGAATGTTTCTAGAGGGCAGTCTATGAATCAAATAAATTACAGAGCCTGTATTCTTATAATAGGTTAAAAGGAGCCTGTCAAGCTCTCTCACCCAGTTAGCAAGGCCATTACTGGCTTTGAGAAGCCCCAAAATTTGTAACTAAAACCAGTTTTCTTATCTCAATGGCTCCATCACCTTAAAAACACAAAAAGCTTTAATAATGGGGAATGACTGCACTGAGAGTAACCTTTTTATCTGCATCTTCCTTTAGGGTTATATTAGAACAGCTCACCAAAATCCTGACCAGAGTTAGTCTGAAATCACCCTATGGTGGAGATAATTAAAAACAACGGGGTTCGCCCCTGGCCGAGTCTTGGCAGTGCTTTTAAACATACTCCTAATAGACACCTCAAGCTCCTCAGAATGAAACGTTTGGAGGTGACAAACGGCTTGTAGGCTCCCAGCATGTCTGCTTGCTCCTCCAGCAGACCACGGCTACACCGAAACTAACCTCTTTTCTTTATGATAAGCCTCTAGCAGCAATGACTGGAGGAGTCCTTATAATTATATCACCGCTGTTAGTCCTTGAGCCTTACCTTGGCTGCTGCCATATCCCTAAGATGCTGCAAGGACACCTTCACCATGGCTGGTCATGCACAACGCTCTCTACTCCTAATGGGTGGGACAGGTTGAGAGCATTTGGTGTGGTTTATGACTTTATGCCTTCAATTAGCATCCGGTCAATGTCTGAGTCAGTGAGTTGAAGGTCTCTAACAGGCCTCCCTCTGTGCTTTTCAAAGCACTTCCAGCAGATGGGTGTTGTCATGACTGCAGGTGAAGGCTCTGTGAAGTAAAGCCTTGCACCTTCTCAGCAAAAGCTCTTGCAAACCTGGACCAATGACCGTATCCAGAATATCCACCCCAATGCCACAGCGATGACTGGCTGCAGAAATAACTGTCTGCCAGCTCACTGCTCGTCCTCCTACTGCCACGATGACACCACTGCCTTTTGATCATCAGAAAGACAGATTCTTATGTATCTTACTATAGATATTTCTAAATCAGGAAGATATATTTAATTAACGCACTTTGGACAATTTCTGTGATTTGTTTGCTCTCTAGACTGCACTCGTCCTGAGCAATGCAATCAGACAGCTCCACTTCTGAGTCTTGTTTGCATCGTGTTTGGTTTTCCACATTTAAGACATATCTGCAGTCAAATTAACTTTCCAGATATTAAGCAGTACTCTAATTCTGAAATGCAAGGAACATACATCCAAACACCTGGTTACACAGCAAACAAAAAGAAACCATAAAAGTTCAGTGCTCCTCCCATCTGCAGTTTAATAGTCAGTATTGCTGTACGTCTCTCAAAAGAACACCAGTTCGGTTTAGTCATTACATTCAAGTGTACAGGAGCGAGACTGCCAAAAAAAGCTAAATATACCTTCCGTCAGGGTGTCATTTATACAGAGGCACTTTGCTTCTCCAGCATACAAAGAAATAAAATTAACCTGAGTTACAACCAGCTGGGCTAAGCACAGAGCAAGCGCTGCCTCCTGATGCTTACTTCCCCAACGCTGCTGCTGCCAGCATCCTTCGCTGCCATATAGCAAGCCTTTTATTTTCCAGCAGCCTCTTCCAAGTCCTTGTCAAACAAGTTCAGAGAGTGATTTGCTGCTGGAGAGTTTCGGTGTTTGCCACGGGCCTGCCTACACAACCTGCGGACTCGGCTCCAGCAGCATCTCCCCGCTCTGCCCAGTGCCCCATCTTCCCACCCCTGCGCCCCGGCCCAGATTTGGGGAAAGGAACAGAAAGGAACGCTCCTTAACAGCAAACCATCTCCCAGATCCAGGTTAGGGCACCGTTAGAAAAACAGAAAAAGGAGTAAAATCAATGGGGATGTAACAAATAGGCGTGATAACCGCTTAACCCGCCTCTGCCATCCCAGCTCAAATACCCGTGTCCTGAAGCAGCACGGTGGTGCCCAGCCTATCTGCATGGCTCTGGAGATAGCTGGCCTGCATTAGGTTACAGCACGGCTCTTTTGTTTACAGTCATCCCTCTGCTTGTCTTTCTAGGGCTCCTGCTTCACCACTTGTTAAATAGAAAAAAGGAAATAGAGCAATTGTGTAACACCTCTTTTTTTAACCTGAGACACCAACTGCTTTTATTAGAGGCTCGCTGGCTGGTGAACAACAGCCTGTTCTGCTTTATTTGTGCTTGCAGAAGATTCAGTTTTCTCCAGGCCATACCTGCTGTCTTACATCTCTGCGTTTTCTGGACGCGTATTCATTCAAGGGTGCATGGCTGAACTCTTTCCCTCGAGTAAATGTCAGCTCTGCAAAAGCAAATGATGAAACACTCCCTGACCCCAGCACAGCCTGATCTTAGCACTTCCCTCGAGTGTGGTCCTTGATGTTTAGATTTTCCACCTGCCCCAGCATCTTATACTCACCTGGAAACTGCCACCTTTCTGCTCTTCTTCCCAAAATTAAAACAGCATGAGGGCCTCCTCCTGCTCCTCCTCCTCTGCAGTATCCCTTTATCCAGTTATCCTTTTAAATTTCATACTCCAGATAAGTTTTCACCTGTTCACATTTCTCTTACACACTCCTATTTTTCAGCTTTTAGCTCCTGTCCTGTTTGGATCTTTTTATTTGTTTTTCAACTTTTGAGCTGTCTGATTTAACACTCAGTTACGTGTTTTGCTATTCAACTTCTTAGACTTTTAATTAAATTAATGACACCTTTCCAAAACTTCAAGAACTGCAATTTTTCAACCCAAATGGAAAGTCTCCAGGAAGATACCAATTAATCCTTTCACTGCAGCTCAGCAAATTATGAGTTTTATGTGAGTCTCTATACAGCTCTGTACCATGCATTATGCAGGAAGTCATGTTGCTAAAAATGTTCTTTCTGGAGTTATAAATCTTCAGGTGGTGGCATGGCTCCACTGACTACAGTAAAAAAATTTGCTACTCACTTATGGATCCAGAGCTTCACACACTGAAAAGTGGCCTTGACTTTCACAGCTGATGCTAGTTAAATTACCATACAACACAAATCTCCGTTATCAGCCTCAGCAAAATAGGGTGGGCACTAAAACGAATCACAAGTTACAGGTTTGCATTCCAGAACACATTTGTGAGGACAGAACACCAGAAAATCTCACTGACCTATTTTTTAGCACACAAACCTCTCTATTAAACTCACTTTGGTAGAAACAACTTGCAGAGGAAAGGTATCAGGGTGTACGGACCCAGGCAGGTCTCTTTTAACATGTTTAGGTCCACACAAGGGATGTACCAGACAGTTACAAGCCAGGAATTCTTGTAAAATCTTTGTTTGATAAGGAAAAAAAAAACTCTGTACTGGCTCGGTCAGAAAGGCCACACCTGAAATGACTGGTTTTGGAAGATGTATATGTATTGTGGTATGTGGCTGACATTTCAACTTATAGCCCAAAATATCCATCAGGGAGTACAAAGCAATTATGTACCCTCAGCTTGACAGAAGGGAGGAGCTGGAATTTGCTTTCCCAATCATTTGGTACTCTGTTTGCAAAGGGCCCTATATAACTCCCACATATTAATAATGATCCCATCCAAACCAGGGATGGTTTAGGCTCCGAGAGACCAAACACCTGGGTTTTACATGGGCATGGTGGATTGACATGGGCAGAGGCTTTAAAACATGCTCTGAACGTCAAAAAATCTGAGCTCTCCAGTGGGACAGCCTGCGTGAAGTTTGCTGTTACTCAGGTTGTTTGCATGACAGGGCTGAACTGTGCCACTGACTTTAGCAAAAAAGGTTTTCCTATCCCAAGACCAACAGATGTACCCAGTTTGAAATATGCTAAAATCTTACCATATAATGGGTGCACTTGTTTTTCTTTGTTTAATCACTAGATCAGTTTTCTTTATTAGTCACCCTTGTTAAAAAATCAAACTGGGCTTCAGAAACCAAGAGTCCAGGAAATATAATCAGAAGTCTGCCAGCTTAGTTCTACCCTTTGTGTTTCCGGAGCTGTCAGTGCTTCAAACCGAGGTACTGAACTGTGGTGCCCCTCAGCTCTTTGCTCTTAATTCCCAAAAATGGAGAAGGAAGTCGGGATTCCTAACAAAAACCCTGGCACTCCAAAGTCGGGACCCAGCACGTTGCAGGCAGCAGGCTAAGAATAACAGGACAAACTCACAAGGAGAGCAATAACAATAAAATCAAGGAACTCTGGCTCTCCCTCTGCAACATTACCTAATTCTAATGTCATGAAAAAGAAAGCAGCATGAACGTGTTTGCAGGAGATAACAGGCTGTCACAGCACCGCGTCCGCTCAGAGCCAGAAAATTAAACTTTGATCATTAAATAGAAGCCGAGGTGATCCGAGAGCCACACCAGTGTCCAGTTCACAGAGCAGCTTACCTTGACAAAGAGCTCGATTTCAGGGTCCTTCCCTTCCCCATTAGCACGAAGAGAGTCTGTCATTTTTCACCCCCAAGGCCACTGGCTGATCTCCCGCTATTAAGTGGCAAAAGGAGGTTTCAGCCCCACAGCAGGTGGGTTTCCCCTCCAAAGAAAAAGCTCTGCCAAGCTTTTAAAACATCACTCGCAACAATAAAACCCGAAACCGGCGGTGAAGACAAGTTTGCAGGTGGATAAATAAATAAGAGGCAAATTGCAGGCAGCGGAGGAGCGGTCCCTGCCGCGGGGCTGTACTTCTTCAGAGCAACAAGTGCTGCTGTGCTCTGGTACAGAATCCTCATCTGTCAGAGCTGCACTTCTCGCTGCCTGCCCAAAATAGCCCGGAGCATAAAAACAGAGGGTGGGGTTAACTCACAGGGGAGGAGACAAGCTCCTGGTACCTACAGCAGGATCGGTCTCTGAGCAAAGGGAGACGGGCAGAGGGAAGCTCCACGACAGGCTGGGCTCCTTGCTTTGAGCACTGGGGGTGGTTTTCCTTCTCTTCTGAAGGTGTTTTGTCCTGCTGCTCAGCTGTTTGAAATCCTAATGTTGTTACTGCTGAGGATGGAGAGGGGAAAGAAGCCTGATTTCTTCACCCCATGGGCTGGATGCTGTGTCAGGGCAAGGAGCGTGCAGGAAGGCAGAGCTCTGCACAAGGTGGGAAGCCCTGCATACTGGCAACAGGGCTAAGCAGGAGAATAAAGAGCTACAAGGCCTGGGAAAATAAAATTAAATATTTGGGGCCAACTATTGCTGGACTGGTTGCAGAGTGGGGACTGGTGTGTGATGGCATGCTGAAGCACGGAAGAAAACTTCTTTAAAGGGCTTCAGCCTCCTAACTGACACACCTATGCTCCCTTCCCTCACCCTGGAGTGACTCAGAGGTCACCAGGCACAAATCCTGAGCAAGAGGTGGCTCAGGGTGCGGGACACTGACAGGGCAAAAAGGCACGGGGAAGGGCTGCGCCCAGGGGTGGAGGGGCCGGGCGGCACCTCCTCATCTTTGCCATCACTGTCAGCAGGGACCGGCTACCTTCACGCCTTCAAGAAGTCCCTTTTTTGGGACATTTTAATTGCAATGCATGACTTTTTAATCACAAAACATGCTCCCATTTCAGGACCGCAGCAGCTCCCTCCCGCATGCTGGGTGAGCCAGGCATGGTAGGAACAAAACTGACCTCGCGTGGCTGCAGCACAGGTTTACCCTCCCCTGCTGGCACCCACATGGCTGTCGGGAACTGTTCTGACATGATCAGTCGACTTTTTATAAGTGCTCCCAGCTGCCAGCCGTCGCGATAATCTCTGATTCCCTCCCCTGACCTCCAGGTGCTTGACACAGGTCCAGGAAAGCAGTGGCCAACATCTCTGCAGCATTTTGGGGAAACTTTCTGGGAATGCCTACCAACAGCTGTTGCATGCGCTCCCCGAAGCACTCAAATGGTTAACAATCTCGTTACGCTGCTGCAACTGTAATTACAACATAATCAACCTCGTAATTAGTGTAAAAGTGCGCTTATGGTTTTTAGATCTAATTAGCACTCATTCAAATAACTGGAAGGTTAACTATAAGAGAATTAAGTGTTATTACTCCTTTGATTTCAAATTTTTACATGTAATTTTTGGACTAGGTACATTAATTACCAAACATTTATAGTATAATTATTCATAGGCCTACAGGCAAACTTCCAAGGACATGGGCTAAGTGTACTTGTGTGTAGCACAAAGAATCATTGCACTGTAATTACATATTACAGTTATAAAAGTCAGCCAAATATGTAAGTACAGTCACCGTATCTCTGAAATGCATCCATAAATAATATATTATCATCTACGTGGCTATAAATTTTGCTGGAAACTTGCTTTGCTTTAGCATCTCATGCAACACTATAATTTCCCTTTATTGAAGGCTCCTGATAACAATGGCAAGTGGGCTGTCCTGACTGAGGTCACCTGTAGCTCCAGCCTCACTGCAAACAGCGTTTGGATATTGGCAAGTGCTTTGCAGGGTTTGTATCACAGGAGGGTATATATCAGCTCTGGAATAAGAAAATATTGCCAGCTACAGTACTGGTAATGCAAAAACAAAGCATTTAAATAAAATCAGCATTCAAGTTATCAGCACGTACAAAGATGATTTGTGTGGCCTATTTAGATGTCTATTTTAGAATGGAGAAACGTGCCCTAGAAGTGCCTACTTTTTTTCCACTGGTAAAAAAGGGAGCCCAGGGTAACAACCTCAGATGGAAGGCGTTACAATGGCCAGACAAATCCCACTGTAACTATTAAGTAACAGAAATTAGTGCCTGATTTCTACACACGTGCCATCTCCCACTTCAGGCGATGTGCATGCTGTGCTCTTCCAGAAGTTCAGCTACAGATGCAGCAATTTCTGCAGAGACTCAACATATCAAAACATTTAAATCCTTCCTCCCCAATTACTGTCTGGGCTTAGTCATGCATTGTAATTAGTTTGTAAGACAAGGATTTTTAGACTGAAGGACAGAAAAGTAGAAAGGAAACTATTAAGTCCAAAGAAAGATAAGAAAACCTGAAACTGTTTTCATTTTATCCCAGATTTAATGTACTGTAGGAACAGGTCAGGGCCCATGGGCTTCATGCTGCTGGTGGGCCACAGAGAGAATAATCCAGCCCACCTCAAAAAAACTCTGATTTTCAAAAATCTCCCTCTGGAATCCCAAGAAGAGGCTCCCTGCTTCAGCTCAGGCTTATTATTGCTAACAGAAAGCATCACCCTGAATGTTCATGACAAAATCAAAGCTTAAAAGCAAGCCTGTTTGATTATAAGCCATTTAATTAAATGGAAGTGAATGCAAAGATACATAGCAGGGAACAGGATTATCAGGACTCTAGCATAGGACCTGCTGTAGAGCATTGTCTTTAGTTATTACAACTACATTCTGTGAAATGCTTAACACTTTCCCACTCCTAAGAGTTATTTTGGAGAAAACAGGACTTAGATCTTTAAAGAAGTTGCTCATATCCAGGAAAAAAAAAAAAAAAAAAAAAAAAGAGTCCTTGTTCATGTAAATGCTGAGTTGTTTGTTTTTGTTTTTTTTTTAAATATATCCTAAAAGCTTGGTTTAAGGTAACCATTATAAGAGGCAGTGAGGAGTAGGAGGAAATATATATATATACTATATAATATATATAGTATGTTATATATATTTATATTTATATATATGTAATACTTCAAGAATCTAATCATGCATTTTCTGCTTTGCTGTCATCTAAAACTGACTTATCACTTACATCTGGGTGGAACCTTTCTGACTATAATGGTTATTATTGTCCACTTGGCTCTATTTTGTGTTACGAAATCAGCTCTTTCTTCAGTCAAATGAAGGGTAAGATACTGATAAATAATTAGTACGCTCTCATTCTGCTGTGAAGAATGAGTCGCTTAGTTTGGCCTATCATTTTCTCGCAAGTCAGAAGTAGCAGAGGCTTTGAGTTACCTACAAGAATATTAGATACTGAATTATGAACTCTTCATAAGCCAAGTCATTATCGTTTGAGGTTTATGAGACATATAAATGAATATGAGCACATCGTGCCATTAATAAAAGAAGAGGCCAGCTACAGAAAAGGAACCGTCACATCTCCACGTAAGACCTCTATTGTAGGTGCACTCTACCACTATCAGCTTTCACGGGCCTGATCCAAGCCTCACTTCCAGCAAAGATTTGTCCCGAGGGGGTGAATCAGAGGCCAAGCATCCAGCATGTAATTCTATCGTGGAGCTCTCCAACAGGCCACTGAGCTACCAAGAAGGATCAGTGCACAGAGTGCATCCCGCGGCGTGCACGTGGTGCCACTGCCCATTTCATCCCGGTAGGGCAAGGAATCACAAGTCTTGTGTGACAGAGAATATTTCCTGGAAGGCAGAAACATTATTTTTTTTATTTCTTTTTTATGTTGGGAATAAACTTCCTCTATGGAATAACAAAAGAAGCAGAATCTTGGTGCAGCTGGAGTAAATGGTATTGGGTGCTACGATTTTTACCTGGGAATTATTTAACTGCTTAATTGCCTAAAAGGAAACCAACCAAGCAGCGAGTGCAGACCCAGCTACTAAACCAGCATGTGTGAACAGGTTATGAAAATATAGCTTCTGGGGACAGTTCTGAATTACGGTAATTTGCAACTGCATTTATTGCATGCTGGTATCTTTGACATAGTATTTATTTAACAAGTGAACATGTGAGAAACTGTGAAGCCAAAAATAAAAGGGATTAATTGAATAGCTTTAATTTTCTTTTGAATCACAACATCTCTATCTAGCTCTTGTTTGATCTTCAGAAAAATCAAAAGAGATTTGTCTCAGATATTTGGGGTCAGACTGTTTGCCTCCCCAGGGGAACAAGGCATGCCAGGATGTACAAAGCACTTCTTAGCCTCAGAGCAAGGCTGGGTGAGCAGACATTTTCCCCCAGTTCCAGAGATGCACAGTGCCTCCATATGTGTTACTTTGATGGAACAAGGAGGAACTGTGATTTTGTTCCTTCTTCTAAATTGTGCCACACTCAGGGGCATGGAACAAAAGACAGCCATACAACAGCTGCACAGCCGGAATGTCCCAAGAAATGGATGAGATGGCAAACTCCGGGCCAGAAAAACTTTGCATTCCCCTTAAATGGCATTTTTTAGATATTCCCCTCCACAGCCATCCCCTAGACGTTATAAATCTGTTGTAGCCATGAGCTACAGCAGCTGTCCTTCACCATACGGTGAGAATGCATGATTTTAGCTCTGAAGGTCTCTGGACAAAACCCAGCTGCTTAACAAAATGGGAGATCACTAGCGTCAGCTCAGGTGGGAGTTTTGCAAAGTGAGCTCCATGACATGATTTTTCTATGTACTTATGTTTTCACATGGATGCAGTATCAAACCGCATTGTAACGTTAATGAGCATTAACAGCTTCAGGAGAAAAACCCACTGCTGTTCAGGGTGAAGGAGGATTTCATAATGGATAATCATCTCTCCACTTGCATCGAGACAGTCAGAGCTGACCATTCACAGGGAAGTGGCACTTGAAAGGTACAACATCATTTCCTAATGCTGCATTCGGTAGAGAGGTTTCTAGAGGACAGAGGTTTCTTTAATTACCATTATCTCCCAAACCATCAATTCAATTAAAAAACATGAATTTCTTCCATACACGACCAGGACAGCGCTGGAAAGCAGTATTGCAGGGGATATAATGGAGAGCATCATAGATTGTCCAGATCTGTGGATTATATCAATAACATAGCTGATGAAAAAGGGAATATGGATATCCTCAGCCCTTGTTTTTCAAAATAAGTCCTCCATAATGTTAAGTGCTATGAAGAAAAATTACACCAGGTAAATGTGGTGTACCCACTGTTGTTGACTCACTGCTGTCATACAACTAAAACCACGTAATTTTACTTAAAACTCTGCAACAGAGGAAATAATGCATATCTCTATCTTAATTTACAGGTGCTCTTAGTGCAAGGCCCTGTTTAGATTATTTCTGTTTATTTCTTGGTGCACTTCTCATTACAAAATAAATCTAAATTGATTATAATTTGATGCATATAATTTGATGCAGCACACAATGCACTGCTCCCACCCTGATTATTGAATAGACAGAGAAAAGGTTTGAAGTGGCATGTTCATGCCACGCAGATCTCAGCCTGGGTTTCAATTGCTCCCAGTAAACAAGGCCCCAAGAAGGCACAATTGCTGCTGATTTCAGTGGATGCATTTGTGTTTCACTCTGTTGTTTAGCAAGCAATTTGGCTAACTGCAGAAATTACGTTCCGTATCGATGCGCATTATTTCTAAAAGATGAAGCCTCAACAGCTCAGTTTGAAATTACTCGTGACTCAGAGCAGTTCCCTTGGGGTTCAAGTGCTGGCAGCAGCCACCTTCAGCTGTGCCAGATGGAGCCGTAACCAACCTGCACAGCAGGTTACATGCACACATCTGCATGGCAGATTACAGCATCCTCCATGGTGTGTGCACTATTTGGCTTAAGAAAGGGGCTTCTGGCTTTTGGCGCCCCAATAAACCCATCCGTGATCACTGTGAGATAGCAGAGGTCAACATCTCATCGATGGCAGTGCTGTGCGCCTGGGTTAAGTGCTGCTGGCTGACCTTGAGCCTCCAGTGGACTGTGTAACCCTTCCATCCTCCTTAGAAAATGCTCATTCATTTTTCATTTCACCTTTGGGTACTTCTGCGCTAAAGTTTCCATAAAGTTTGCCAGTGATCAAGCTCACTTTCCCTAGTGCATCACCTCAAGCTGTTATGAAATGAATGGCGGTGTGGTCTTTTCTTTCTTCCACACAAAGGCTCAATGTCTTGACATTGTAAGATCTCATTTTATTTTTTCTTTGCTCAGAGACCCTTTTCACAGCCCTGTTAACTCAGGCAACAGCATGGATCAGAGCAATGAGGTTAGCTGAGCACAGTGTGAACCCCTCTTCAGCAGCGACACTCACAAGTTATTAGTTTTCCCTGGTGAAAATTAGCACCACACACAGGTTATGAGGACTTTGAGATCACATCCCTAGGTGAAGGAAGGTGGTGGCAATTCTTAATGAGCTTAGCTTAAATCTGAAGGTAAATCTTAGTGTGAAATTCAGTCTGAAGTAATGGGGTCTCATTTAAGCCTGTCAGAATTAGGAATACTGGGTAGTCCAACTTGAAAGAAGAAAAATTTTTCATCTTAAATGGAAGATTTTCTTCCATTTAAAAAAATGGAAGATTAAAAAAAAAAAAAAAAAAAAAAAGAATCTTTTCCCTAAATTTCAAGATTTCCACAATGTGTATGGCAGATATCACTTTTATAAGGAACATGTGGGCCCGTGGGTGCTGGCTGTGATATTCCACTCTCACTGCTTGGTGACAATTATGATATACCTCTGTAGAAAATGGACTAGCTTTTCCTGGGAGACCTGCATTAGTTAGAAAAACGCCAATGATATATGGAGCCCTTTACTCATTATTAGCAATTTCCATCCATTCCTAGCCAAGCAGCAAGTGAGAGTTGGATGCCAGACATACTCATAAATACACATAAAGGCATTTTGTGATGTTGTGAGAAATCCTAAACCCTCCTGCAGAGGAAGGCAGCTGTAAGAGACTCTCAGGTTCTCCTTTGGATTCAGGTTGACACTGAAAAACATCCTTCAAAGAAGAAAGGCAAAGAGTTCAGAAAGGGGAAGTCAGGTGTGCTGCCAGGAGTGACTCCTCTCAGTTCTGTATCTGGACCACATGGGAGCTCCTACCAGCACTACTCGTGTGGGGTTTCCTGAGCACAAAAGAAAGACTTTATTCTACAGAATTATCAAACCAGCATCCTCTGCAATTATCTTGTTTGCTATGAGTGATCTCTCAATTAAAACATAAATTAAAAGGTAATTGAATGTACTTAGGAAAAATGACTAGGCAGTTATAAGTGACCTTTTCAGATAATTAAGTGTATCAGATCAAAACTGAAGGCAAGCTGTCCAGGTCATCTGCTGAGGTTGCAGGATATTATAAACCTATTATAGACAGGGAAAAAAAAAAAAAAAAAAAAAAAAAAAAAAAAAAAACACACAATAGTTACACTGAAGAGGAATCCACCCATACAAATTCCATAGTGCAGAGCTTCATAAAATCACAGAGGAGGACTCACAGCAACTGGAATTAATCCAGGAGAGAATGATTTATTATTGATAGGGCTGATACTGCCACCTATTTTTAAGTCTCCCTAATGCTTTCCCTGATTACAATGTTTTCAATTCCATATAACTTTTGCCAGACTATAGAAGGGGAGTTGTTTTTTTTCACACAGGTGTCTGCCTTCTCTACCTATGCACAGCGTTTCAGACATCCAAAGGTCTCTCTTGGAATGCAATCAGCTGCTGAAGCCACTGTTCCCAGTCCCACTGTCTACATTTAAAGAGAGATGAAGCTTGAAAGGGAACAGAAATGCAAGAATGTGACTCGATTCCCCCCTGGTCAGCAGCAAGGCTGAGAACAGACTCATGAACTTCTCAATGCCACTAGTGCCAAATAAAAATCTAATAAAAACACATCCAGGTATCCAGAATCCCCTAGTTGGAGAACATTCCCTGTGCAGGTATGTGTGTGCATCCAACATTCCCGCACAGAGAGGCACAGGTGCTCTGCCAGCATGTTCCCTAAGCCTTACCACTGGACCACCTGTCCCGCTGTGCTTGGAAAACCCAAGCTTTGGTGTATTTTGTTAGCTTTAAAATTAGAACTTGTTTCCTTCCTCCCTGAGTCACACAGCCCAGCGTGCGCCTTTATTCCAGGAGTTAATTGTTAAGGGGAATTAAGCAGCAGAGAATGCTCTTGGGCGGCCTGTGTCGCCCAAGAGGAGCACCGGCTCGCCCTGGCCGGCAGCCGCAGAAGAAAGGCCAGGGCAGCCCCGCTGTGGGCTCTGCTTTTATACTCTGCTATTTTTAGCTGTTATCAGCTGCGGGGCCCGGGGCCAATCAGCGCCCGATGCCTCAAAGAAACCCTGCTCCAGTCCAAACTTCATTCTCCGCAGCCTCACGGGGAGGAGCCCGATGACCGTGATTTTGCTGCTCCCAACTTGTGCTGCTGGCTACGTGGTCTTGTTAACTCACGGCGACGCACGCCGAAGTAAATGAGTAGTTAGGACCAGGAGGCAGCTGCTGAGTCAACGGAGACGCTTCCTGCCTGCATTTGGTGAAAACACAAAGATTTTTGTTTGCCTCTCGAAGCCCAGCGCGGAATGCGGTCCTGCAGAATGATACATGGATGAATAAATCAGCCCCTGCCTTTCTGTCCTTTTGTTTTGCTAAGGTGTTCTTTGTTATGTCATTTAGGAACTATGCGCTGTGTAACTAGAAACTGCTTGTTGGGTACTGACAAATCCATCACCATGGAAAGAGAAGGAGGGCGGGTGCCTGGGCATATCACACCTCGCTGATATCCAACCCTTCTCTGGCATATGTGTTTAGGTCTTTCCACAGAAATGTGACTTTGCCGTGATTTGGGGCTGTGATGGTGGGGTTACAGCACAAAAACCCAGCCCCTAAGGCCATGCAAGGTGCCTGGCCCCAAAGCTGCTGTTTTGCAGAGTGCAGGTCTCCTACCTGCCAGAGCATCTGAATCCCAAATCATGTCCAACACCTCAGAAAGAACAATTTCCAAATTTTTTTCAAATACATTTTAAAATAAATCCAAAAACAGCATAAATGCAGGTGGGCAGAAATCAGAAGAGAGATCAAATATACATATATTCGCGTGTAAGCTTCTACTCCTGTTTTCTTCCCAGGCAGTCCTCAAGCTACAGGGATAAAGCTCCGAGCTTCTACACAGAGATGCTAAATTTCCTAAAAAGCAGTAATACAGACAAGGAAACAACTGCATCAGGATTTCAATTAAGGATCCAGAGAGAAGCCCTTTGAACCTGATGAAGTCAAAGTTCAGGACCAGTACCTGTGAGTACACCAATGGGAAAGTGAAAATTAGGCTCTGTTGGTGCTCTGTAGGCAGACCAGGAAACATCATAGAGATATTCGAAATACATATACGATGTTGCTGCTGGAAGGAAAACAGGTGTCAGGGTAAGTGAAAAACCATGAAAGGCACCAAGAAATTAATGAGGCTTCTTCTGACTGACTCTAATGTGTTTACATCAGGACATTTCACTTAACTAGAATGATGTATTTACTTAAATGATGGTAGATATCTTAAACAAGGAAGTTATTAAGATAATCTTTTTTTTTGCTTCTTGTTTAGTCTAGATATAAAAGTAGAAACAACCTGACACAAGATGCAGCTGTGAAAAGAGGCACCTTTGTGGAAAGAATTTATGAGTAGAAGGGAATTGCTATGACTAGCAGAAGTGGCTGTCCAAAAAAATAAAAGTAAATGATTGGCATGTTTAGCCCAAAAACACCTGAGGAAGTCTAAGTCTAAACTGACAAAAGAAGTGCCCAATGGAATAAGGAATGCTATTAGACCATCCTGGCACAAGAACAAGGATGCATTAGCTGCACATGAATAAATGTCATTTGGAAATTAGAGTAAGGTGTCAAGCCACCAGAGCAGTGACATTCTGAAACAGCCTTCCAAAATGAGTAATAATGGGCACTCAGCTTACAGATGGACCTTGATCTGTTTATGAGTTATGTATTATGTGATGAGGCTGCCTGTGACACAAAAGAACTCAATTTTGTGGCCCAAAAGGTCACCTCCAGATACAAGAAACTGTCTTCAGATTATCAGGAATCAAAAATTGTGTTGGTGATTGTGCAAAGATTTTCTCCTTTCTGTATCTCATGTTTTTATACCTATAAGCAAGCAGGGAAATGATATTTCTTTCTCAGAATACGTGTTCTTGAGTTTTACTTCATTAACACTTGTGGACTGCTTGGAGGTGACTGCATGGAAACTGCAACAGAAAATCAATTAATTTGCAAATCAAAATTCTGCTTTCAAACACTGTTTGCCTATATTGAAACCAGACCTACGCAGTAAGCAATTCACTTCTCAACTATTTCTAATTGTGTTGTTGTATCTTCATGAAGTTCACCGATGTTTGGCAACATTATCTGAATTATACCAACATTAAAATGTCAACTACAGTTGTATCACTCATCGATGTGATACCTGGAGGTCTAAATAAGAAAACCATGCCTGCAGATAACATGTCAATGACTCATGTTAAAGAAATATACCTCTTTTTTTTTTTTTTTTCTTTTTCTTTTTTCCCATAGAATATAGATTCATACAGGTTTGTAACATTTGCCATTAGGCACTTGTAAGTATTTAAAAAATTGACACTGGTATAGAAATATATTCGGGTGTACCTTTCCACCTATGAGAGTGTATAAGAGGACGTTGAAAATATTTCTGAGAGAACCAGTAAATACAGCTACAGAACAGTGGAAATTTTCCCTCTAATGCAGGCTCTTATGATCCAAAGATACAAAACAGATTTTCTTTTCATGACTAAATTATTCAGCTACGTTTGAACAGATAACTAAGAGAGCAAACCTAGTAAACTCATTTGGTTTTTCTCTTCTACTCTGGTGTCTAAAATAAAAAGTAACTATAAAATAAAGATACATATGTATGAGGGTTGCTGTCAAAAAAATAAATAAAAAGGATAAGAGTTGACTAAAGTTAAAAAAGAGTGCTGTTTCTCCATCTTGGAAAGAGGCTAAGATGTCTGAGGTTTTATCCCTTAGACTGTCCAGCAAACTATCCAACATCACGATATTTGTTTACCATTGCACTTTAACCACTGCTGAGTATAGACATCAAAAGAAAAAGAGGAAAATTAAATAGCCTGAAAAAATCAGTGTGGAGTTTCTTTTTTCCAGACTGATTACAATGAGAAATATCTCACCTTAATGATACCCACTACCAGAATAAGCTTCTAGTCTAATTGGTCATCCAGGCTCTGTATTTAATGTGGTGTCATTCAGCTTCCTTAACTTCAGGTGGCCACCTTGCTGTATTCAGAGGAGCCTACAGAGGCTCAATTCAGCTGCTTCAATCTCGATATCCAGCACCATCTGAGAGGCCTTAGGAGAGCTGAGAAATCCATAAACAGATATGAGAAAGGATGTATGGGACACTCATGGCCTTCTGCAGAGGCAGCTGGAGCTCAGGAGGGAAAAGGCATCCAAAACAACAAACTGAATTAGGTCACCACTTGATACAGCTAACAGAGTCTGCAGAACAACTAACATTACCCTACAGCCAGTGCCTA
This sequence comes from Aythya ferina, assembly GCF_964211825.1. Taxonomy (NCBI): domain Eukaryota; kingdom Metazoa; phylum Chordata; class Aves; order Anseriformes; family Anatidae; genus Aythya; species Aythya ferina. The sequence goes on from NC_140298.1 coordinate 114,708,576, forward strand.
CACCTGGCCACACAAAGGAACATCCCATTGCACTATTTCAGTAAGCTTTGTGTTGCAAAAGGAGCCTGCTGAGACACAGTTAACAGCTTACAGACACCTGAAGTTAGGTTAGGTAAGCCAAAGCCAATCCTTTGTATCTAAAGAAAACAAAGAGCAAAGAGGAAAAGCAACTTTTTTTTTTTTTTTTTTTTTTTTTTTTTTTTTTTTTTAACATATATAGTTACCAACTGCTCTGCTGGGACTATCTATTACTTCATCCTTGTAGAACATCAGTCTCAGTAGAGTTGCTTTTAGGGTATTGTTTCTGCAATAAACAATTAAAAATAATACAAACTACTCTATATTGGACAGAAGCCATTTAACAGCTGACTGCAATGTTAGTTGTCAGGGGTGGTATGAGCAAAAAAAGTAATCAATCCGCAAATCCAATCATTTTCCTCTCCTAAAATGTAACAAAGGACAACATGTTTCAAAAGAAAGGGACAAAAGGGCTTGGATAACAACCTTTATTTTTCTGAACATCAAAAAGGGATTCAAAAAAAAAAAAAAAAGACACCAACAAGAAACCAGTAAATAAATTCCTTTTTAATTTTCTCTTAGTATGACCTACATATGTGCTTTGTGTTTGCTCTGCCTGCAATCACTGCAGAGTTACATTTCCCAGACAATGCGGGTCCCTATTCTGAAGCTGTTGCTACGTTACTGGGCTGTACCCTGCCGCGGTCGCTGCCGAAGGTGGCCCAGGAGGGGCGGCTGCACTCATGGTCATTTCCACCGGCCAAAGGGGTGCACGAGCAAGGCAGGGGCTTGGCAGAGGTCAGAAGCAACACCTTTTACCCTTGTATCCAAAAGATTAAGTGAACTGCTGTTAAAGCACACGCTCTGTTCATGACTGATAGGCAGGGAGCTGGATGTTATCTGTAACAGAACCGCCACTCGCTAGCTTTTCATGGACAGAATAATTTAGGTAAGTGTAAATCAAGCCATGAAGAGACCCACAACACAGTTTTTCTCCTCAGAAATAAAGGTTACGTGCCTATTAGGGTTACATGTTAAAACCTAAGAGCTTACCAGTCTCCTATCCACGGCAGGGTCTACAAGGTAGCCCCAAAAGCCACGTTATGTCTGCATGGTATGGTGAAGAGATATTACAGACTGAGCGGTACTGTATGCATTAGTAGAGCAAAGGCACTGGTGATAATATTCTTCAGCCTGTATTTACACCAGAGTACCTCTCTGCCTTCAAAAACATGCTGTTTTCACTGATGGGTCAGATCACATCCCTAAGAGAAACCTAATGCTCCTGAAGTCAAACAGACGACACAATCCGTGCGATAGCGCTGCATTACAGCTACGTGCAAACAGGCAAGCACTGCATGGTCTAGGTTGTTACCGAAACCTTGACTGGGGAAACTCCAGGGCTGGAAGATGAACTTTGTCATCCTAAATGTCTCAGGATAAATAAATATCCTAAGTATAGCAGACGAAGCATCCTGACTAGAGACCAGATGAATTAAAGAGGCACTTTCTGGAGTATTTTTTTGGCACTGCTAAATACACTACTTGTACCTGAAAGCGAGAACTGAAGGAATACATAGATTAACTGGAGAGAGTTTGGAAGAGGTCAAGCAAACAAAAAACCCCACACCACACCTAACCACTCAAAGCCTCAAAATCACAACTCATGCTTGAAGGCACACTGGAGGAACTGTATTTGTTCAGTTTAGGAAAGAAAAGAAAAAAAAAAAAAAAAAGGAAATTTGATATCTGTCTTCCAGCATAGCTGAGAGCAAGAGAATTTTAACAAAGGAAAATGTTTTTCCCAGGAAAAGAGGAAAATTGCAGCTCTTTAGTGCCCCTCTCTCTCCCCCCCCCAGCTTGCTCCAGTACCTCCATATCCCTCTTGTACTGGGGAACTCTGACAGCAACTAATCAGTGTAAGTGCTGAATCCGCATCTCCAAATGTTTTCAAAGTTATAAAAGCATTTATTAGAGGTAGTCTAGATAAGGCTGGAGGTCACGTTATACAATCACTTGATATTCCAGCGTAGTATATCTGTAGTTGATTGTACATGTAAACTGTATTAAATAATAAGACTATCTGGAGAGAAAAACATCCATCAATTTCATTAAAACAATCCAAAAAAAAGTATCTCTTTAGGCTATTTGTTCACCATTAGTCATTTCCAGCTATGGCCATGTTAGCTTGAGCATGTTGCATCTTGGTCTTTAATTCCACCATGAAGGATGAACCCTGAAAACAGTTCTCCAATCACAAAAATAAGTAAAACTAAATATTGAAAGAAATAAAAGAAATACCTCTTTCAGGGATGAGAACATCAGGAGATTTTATTACCCTTATTGCCCTTATTTAAGCTGTATATTTCATTTTCTTTATAGCACTAATAGCTATGACATTTGAGCTACTAGATAGCAAAACAGGGGGACAGTTGAACCAGGTTAACTGAACCAGTTCAAGTAGTAGTCTAGCTGTAATGGCAGGGAGATCTTACAGAATAAATGAATTGCTGCCACAACCAGAGTACTGCCAGCATATTCATACTTCCAGCTGAGCTGCAGAAAACCCAAGCACCTCCACACAAGTACTCTCTTCACGTGTCTTAAGATTTAAAAAATAGAAGGCTGGCTTGGCCTCCTGCAGCATGCAGGCAGCAGACTTGGGAACAAAGCTGTGGGTAGCTGTGTTTTACTGATTTGGAGGACACACAGACCGATTCGGGATTTAAAGCTAGTGTACTCTGAAAAGCTCTTACCTTTACAAACAAGAAAATCTCATGATCTTCCTCAAAGTTGTAAATTTCTCTCAAGTTACTGCTATGGGGGAACTTGAGGGAAGTTGGAGAGTTGGAAGAAGTGCTCTGGCTCCGACGCAACGGGAAGCCCGAAAATTGACAAAAAATGTTGTTCTCGAATGTTCCATCGTCCACATGTTTATCTTCCTGAGTTGGGCTCATCTGATTCATCCTCTGGTACGGGTGGTCATCTTCAGCACTGTGTTCTGAGGAAGATCCAATCTCCCCATCAGCCTCGTGCAGAGAAGCCACAGAATTACTGCGGCTGTTTTCTGGGCTCTCCTGACTACAATCCATCATCTCTGGCTCACTAGTGGTGGAAGAAGGAGAAGCTGGATCTTCAGGGACATGATTGTAAAGATGATCCCCTTTGTCTTCCTCATAGTCTGGAATCTCAAAGATACCGGTGTCATTAACATTTTGATCAGCGCTGGCAGAGATCTGATCTTCCATGACTGCTGGCTGGTGAGTTTACCTGCCTTCTGGTACCTTAAAAGACTACAACTGAAGTGAGATGTTGACAGATAAACACTCTTGGGGAGGAAGCAGAGTCTGTGGTATGCTTTTTGAATGCTCTGCTACACATGATAGATCTCCAACAATAATTTACTAAGAGCTTTAAATCAACAACTACACTTCCGCTGAAGTAAGTGATAGGGTTGTCTCACCGTTAACCCCTTTCTTGATCTGACTGCTGGTAACTATATCTTAAGGTTTAGAATCACTTTTTGTTCTTTGTCTTATCTCCTGACCAAGCATAGTGAAAAGAAAACTGAAGCACCTAACAGTATTAGAAAGCTATGATAAAAATCACATATTCTTTCACTTGTGTAAGGAGGTAGAAATGCAGACTTCACTCATTTACTCATCTTCTCAACACACTAAAGCCTAGCATTAAGGAAAAGCAAGGCAAAATTGCCTCAACAATTCCAGCAACAATCTGCAATATTTCAGTGGCTACTTACAACATCATCAGTATCATCAACAAATAATGAATGATCGTTATAAATAAAACAAATTAATAAAAAAAAAAAAAAACTCTGTGCAGAAGAACAGGCAACATACTTGAAATCTTTCCAGTTTTGCCATGGGTTCGCCTTAGGACCTTGAACCAGTCATTTTGCTTTTATCACCTTCACTCTCTCATCTGTAAACTATGGCCCAAACTGTAAAACACTTGTGAGCCTTGAAGTCTAGGAAAAGAAAGCACTGAGTAAGTGTTAACTATTATCACATACAGTTTAATACTTTACAGTTTAATACGTCATTACTTCTAATCACATTTACCTTACATATCTCTGTATTTATAAAACATAAACAACATAAACCCAAGTTTCCAACGTTGGGTTAGTTCCACTTAACTTTTGCAATCTATTTATCCATCTTTGTTTTCTCTACGGAATGGAGACACCCACAGATCTCCACAAAATCTTCAGCAGATGAAGACAATCGCCTTTGGGACAGGATGATCTGACCTCTAAAAGACCCAGATCTGAATTCACCAGAATTATAGGAGCTTCAGATCTTACTATCTAAAGATTTCTTATCTATATGCTTACTGCCTCTCAGTTATGCAGATTACTAACAAAATACTTCGAATTTAACTATGTTTAATCTTATGGGTTTGAGCCAAAAACAAATAATAATAAAGTGGGGGGGCGGGGGGCATTCTCTTGACCCATCATGTTGACTTAAAATCCTTAAAACTTCCTCAGATGCAACTGTCACAGCTAGGTTGGATTTCTAAAAGTAACCCAAAAGAGAGGTTAAAGAGAAAGATCGTGACTCCAGCGATCTCCAACCAGAACAACCAGGGGAACGCATGTCCTTTCACATGATAGAGTAACAGCTGCTGCCTGCCTGCGATTTACGACTATAGTTTACTGTCATTATTCTTACATTGAACTTTTTAGATTGCTAATAAAGTTGATATATCAAAAGCAAACTAATAATTCAGCTTATTAGACTTGGATTCACCTTCTAAGGCTCTTAGATAATCTGGAAAGCACCAATATCATACTCACATCCATGTTTAATTACTGTAACAGTGAGGAAAACCACTACAGCAGAATTTGAATTCTCTACGTGGAACCAGCAATACCATAGAAAGATGCAAGCATCAGAGATTGATGAGATCTTGTCGCTCATGAGTGCACGAGACCTAAATGATTCTGAAATGAATCACAGAATCACAGAATTTTCTAGGTTGGAAGAGACCTCAAGGTCATCGAATGTGTGCTGTGTAATCCATATTGCAAACTTCCAGCATTAAAAGTCAGCTATTAGGCTACCAATAAAACTGTAAAAATAATGAATTCAAATTACTACTGTCATGACATGTGGTTCATTAATCAAACTTACAGACTTAACTTTTCTAACATGAGATGCCTGTAGAATGATTTATATCCAGAAATTGGTGCTTTGTGTAAAACAGAGGTTACGTTCTGGTTTTGTTGAAGGATTTTTGCTATCAAGTGAAAATAAATTTAGTAGTGTTAGGGACAAAACTGTTACAAAACTCTGTGCATAGTCTAAATTGGGATTTTATGGGATTCTCTTTGTGCACAGCTCCCAGAAGCAAGCTAGAGACCCAAAAGCACTTTCCTGGACAAATCCAGTTCCCTTATCTGAAATAGGAAAGTCCCAGTAACAGTGGAATTAGTGAAATTATGCAGCAGAAGGAAGAGAAATCCAGAGCAAAGACCTGCACTGAGGAGCAAGCTGTGGGGCCTTCAGCATAGCAGCAAGGGAGCAAATACCTAAATGACAGGCACTGAAAAATCTGACACTAAACCTACAGTCATCCCTTTACAGATTGCAGACATACAACAGCATTGTCAGAGAGAGAAACTTTACAGAAAACCAGAAACCTGCTGTGTCATATGAGCCTTCCAGTAACTTGGGGTTCTCTAACTGCTGACTAAAAGAATTAAACAGAATTATACCTCCAGCCTCTTCTGCTTTTCTTACTGATTCTTAGATCAGGTGCTTTTAACCCAGCGTTAGCATGCAAAATTCAAGTTGTAACTCAAGGAAAGACAAATAGCAAAGAAGGAAAACAGCTCCCCAGAGTTGTCACTGAGACAAAGAATTTTATTTTAATAGTAACCTTACAGACCTCTGAGGTTGTAGCACTCTTCTCCATGTTTAGCTCAGAGCTTAGAAAGTGCTGCTTCAGAAAACTGTTCCAGTCCAGAAGTCTTGAAATTTTCCTGTGTCTTTTGTTTTCAGTACAGTCTACAATCTGTCACTATAGTAAAGAAATGTAAATTTCAAGAAACCTAGGGAAAAAGTTCCTAGTAAGTTCATTGATTTTATAACTGATTTTTTTTCAATTAATATTTTTTGCTTTTAAAAAAGCACTGGCCTTTCTTCACATTTTATAGAAATTCACTTGTATTTTCATCTGCATCTGGTCAAATTCTTCCGAGCATGGCCTTGGTAAGTGACTCCCACTGATTTTCAAATCTTTCTCACGCAGGGTTAAATTTCAGGGTTAAATATTCTAGGATCATAAAATTTTCTTCTTGAGGAAGAAAAAGATAAGGACACACTCAACTCCTTCAGAGCAAAACAAAGAGCAAAGGACAGTTGTGTGGTATTACAGCAAATGACTTTTTTTTTTTCCTCCACAGAGACATTAGCAGGATGCAGCAGCACCTGCTGGAGGGTATAAAATATCACAGGTAAAAGCAATAAAAAGAGTAACATACAAGTATTATTAAAAAAAAAAAAAAAGAGTTGGTGTTGATTTCATTAGTCACAAACATGAGTTAGCTGTGCTCTGTTTTACCCTGCATGCCTACCAAGAGCAAAGGAAAATACCACTCAGCTCCAAGGTCCAGACTTCATTCTTGTGCCAGCGATAAAGCCCCACAGGGCGCACAACCACCATTCAGAATTTACACAGGTGAAAACCAGGTGTGTTTCAAATTACATGATATGAACCCGCCGCTAGTTTACAACCCTTACATTTCATCTGCAGGGAAGACAGAAAGAATTTTAGTGCCACAATTCAAAAGTTACCTGACTACAAAGGTGATTGAAACTGAGGTGCCCACACTGTGCCCTTGGGACACTGCTAGAGTTGTGGCCTGCTCTCCTTATGTACTGCTCCCTCCAGTCCCCAGCCAAAAAGATCTTCATCTCCAGCAAAGGAGCAGGGCAGAGCAGCAGTGAAAAGGCACCTTTCTCCTGCAGGGAAATGAGAAGAAGGAAGGTGTATAAGGCGAATGATTCTGCACTCCATAGAGGTAAGAGAGCATAAAAAATCTCAGCACATTGCACTCCATTCTCTACAGAAAAATGAAGCCCTCCAGGCACCCGTCCCAGCCCCACAACCACCAGAATGGAAGATTACAAAGAAGAGAGATCACCAATTTCATCCATCTCCCAAATTCCTCTGGTCCCAAATCTAGAAGGTGTTAAATTAACATAGCAATACTTTCTGCTTTTAGTTCTGTAATTCAAACTGTGTCACTTACCACTATGTGTGTCATCGGCACTCACGTGAACCACCCGATAACACTGGTCACTTGCTTTGCAAAAATAGAAATAACCACGTAAACCATAAGCAGCAAAGCTCATATAAGGATGGAGAATGCAAGCATGCAAGCAACAGAAGTATTTATTTTCAATATTTGGGTTTTTTTTTTTTCACTTTATGACTGAATTTCTTTTTTCCTTTTTACTCTTTCTTTTTATTCTTTCTTTAAAAAAAAAAAAAAAAAAAAGAGAGTGAGAATTAACACGATTCTGATCATAACTTTCAGTTAGTATGCATAAAACACAAGTCACTGTCAACCAGTAAAATCTAGTAGGTCTCATTTTTAGAAACTTTGGTTTTACTAAGCTTATCTGTCTGTTGTTCAGCATCTAGATGAAGCTCATCGCTGATTCCTTCTATAGTCCAACAGTAGAATGAATGGTGTCAGAAGATGAAGTATATTCTGTTGATGGTCTTTAGTAATGCAATTCCTCAGTCACCTGAGTTCCCTAAAACAGCTGTCTTTTAGACAGCAAGCTTGGAATTCACCCACATTTAGGAGCCTAGCAGTGGGCATCAAAACTCACATTAGGAACCTCAATTCACTCTGCAGAGATACAGAGAGCTCAGTTCAAAAACCCAAGCACACACAGACATTTATTAGTATTTAAGCTGTTTGCTTAGACCATCTTTGTTTTATCCCAAGGATAAACTATATCCCTGACAGACTTAGAAGAGCATGTTAAAATCAGACCCCTGAAGCTACTACTGAAACTGTATCTGCTCACCTTGTAATCCTAACAGAAATAACCACCTCCAGCCTTGGCTTATTTGAAAATGTCAAGCTGAAGACCAGCTTATAAAGAAATTCCTGCACTGCTAAAGTCAGTTACCCCTCACCTCCAGAGAAGAAGTGAACGATGAGAAGAAGAGAATGATGTGAAGAAGGAACAGTAAGAACAACATCAGACCCCTAAACTCCGTACCGTACCTCACATTTTCTCACAGATTAATAATTAAATGCAAAAAGCCACATTACACTAATTAAATTCCCAGTACAACAAGAATTTTACCTGGGTACCCCTTTATCTAAGCCACTAACTTGCACATCTTCTAGAAATGCCATCATACTGCCGTAGTACTGGAAGCTTCAAGAGATGTCCCATCCATCAGTTCCACAAGTAGCTCCACTAATTATTAGTCTTGCTTAGGAACAGCAATCTGCTTCCACTGGAGTTTCTCAGGAAGTCATCTCCAGCTGGCTCCCACTACAATTTCACGCTTTAGTTACCAAGTCCTTCAGTTTTATTGTCTCTTCATGAAGGTACTTACACAGTCTAAGCAAGAACCTACAAATCTTTCTTGATAACCTAAGCAAATTGAGATGTCTTTGCTTGCTTTATAGTAACTTTTTCCAGCCATAAGAGGGGCAAGACAATGGAATAAACCAAAACACTCACAGTTGCTGGAAGCTGCTGGACCCAAACAGGATGATGGTAAACAATGCTTTTTAAAGTCAGTAGGAACGGAGGGATCTTAGCATATAAATAGTAAGGGTCCTTTGCACTTGACAGTACTCACTGCAAAACCCATGAGTATTCCTGGCCATTTGGGACACTGGTTTTCCAAAAAACACCATTTATGACAGCACTAACATTCCCACAGCTTTGCAATACATTATCACAGCTACACTATGGGTTCTGGGAGGAAGATTGTTTACAGTTTATAGATGTATTACAATAAAATCACAATAAAATCATACCACTTCATTCTCACTCCTGACTGCACTGAATACTTGGATGAAAACACCACCAATTAAACTTTCTTATGACATTTCCAGTCCCACCTTTTTCCTAAGAGGTCAGCAGCACCTCATCTCTTTGCAGTTCCCAAACTGTAAGGTTTTATTCACTACTGATCTTACATTGAACAACACAAGGCAAAGACCTTTTAAGTAGCTTTCAGCTCTTAGGAAGTCTCCATGCAGGGTACTTTTCTACTCTACAAGAATGAGAGCCACAAGATCCTGCACCGCTTATTCCTGGAGCCATTAGCACTCACAGAGCTGTATGGCAGGAACAGACTGTGGAAAACAGGTCCAAGCACCTTCAGCACTCCACAGTTTTTCAAAACGAGAATAGCTTGGTTCAAAAGGAGGAACAAGGCTGTTCAGTACAACATTGTTCTCCTCCAGTCTTGGGATGGTCACCTTTGGATGTCCAAGATCACAGAGATGACTGTGAAGGACAAGAGGTTGCACAGATGTTCTGGACAATGTAGCTGTATTTTAGTGTGCACATAGAGTTAGTTCACCATCTGAAACTTACTTCATTTCAGTTTCATTTTAACTGTTGCTATATGCAGCTATAAGAGTATCTCTATTCTATTTAAGATACAGGAAGAAAAGAGACAGAAAAAACATTTCAGAAGATAGAGGACTGATAGAAGCCTTGGATCATTGCATGATTTTTTATACAAGAGTCAACATGTCCTTGAAGGAGACCTCCAGAAATCCATTTGCTGCTCAGTTACCTGGATTCTGTGATCTTCAGGGGCTGGCTCCTAAACTCAGGACCTCACTGTAATAATGGTCATTTGCCTTCAGCCAGATTTTTCTTTGCTACTAGCACTGTATAACAGATCTATTTAAAGCCAGCACACCAACAAATTTGACTCTGCATAAGACAAACATTTCCCCACCAGGAACTGGACAAACAATACAAAATTAATTTTGCACCAGACACTCGATTCTCATGTTATAAATAGATTTTCATTGCTAAAAATACCAGGCATTGCCATTGTCAACAGACATTTTTCAACTTACCTGCTGCAGGGCCTAAACAATTATTACTGATTCAGATGTTCCAAAACCCTGAATATTGGCTTTTCAGTTCCTTTTGTAAAGCTTTGTCTGGTTTGTCCTCCAACTCCACAGTTAGAAATTCCATTAGAATACCTGATGGCCTAAGAAATATTGATGTTCTATTCGCCCAAAGCAACTGCTCCAAGGAAAACAGTTCTGTTTGCCTTTAAAATCTGGCATCATTTCAACATCCTTGTTACCCCCGAAACTAAGCACACATAGGAAGCCCAGCAACCAAGCTTTAAGCTTTTACACAGCAGAGGCTCTAGTGACTGAAGTAGAAAACGCAGTGACACCACACTGCTCTGTATCACCCCACCACACAGCCTCAGGGATATCATTCCATAGACAGTTTGAGAAACCGTGCGGTTAGGAGCTTCATTTTGTTTATAGTCTCCATATACAACCTATTCTTCAGATGAAATAGGCACTAGAAGCTGAGAGTCTAATAAATTTTAACAGCTGTTAGTCACTTTGTCAGCTTTTATGGTTTCATGAAACATCTTCACGTTTTTCTTCATCTCTTCTATATAAAGTGCATCAAAATACTAAAAGTAACTGATTTAAAAAACTACTCAGCAAGCTGAGTAAGTCAGCAAAAACTGATCATGGAGATCTGTCATGGATAAAACTGAGGGGAAAAAAGAATACAGAAAAATGCTTCTCTTTCTATATTCAACTTCAGTTACTTTAACTGGAAGTAATGAAAGTGCCCTGCATTTTCTTAAGAAATTAAGACAAATATCTGAACTATTCATGTGCAACACCATGTTGCCACCTGAATAAAAAGGAGTTACTTTCCCCCCACACCAGTACCAACAGGAGAATATGGTTGCCCATCTGGAAACCAAACGTTTTACTAAACCTAACCAAAGACTGAGAATGTTTTGTAGTTGCCGACCCTTTACTTCCTGTCATTCAGTAAATTCCACAGACACAAACAAATGTGTATCATGGTTTTCAAGCTGCAACCACTCAGCTCTAGTACAGCAGCAAAAAGCTGGCATCTGAAGCATCTGGCAGGACTTAGTACAATCTAGTGCTTAGAACTACAGTCTACAGACAAACGTGGGGTGAAATACAATACAGAGAGAAAGGTGGTGAAACATAACCATCTTGGTCGTTTCCATTTTTACTTCTCTTAATATAACTATATACATAATTAATCAATTTCTTATTGGCATATACAGTACACAAAACTGAGACCTGCATTAAATGTGATACGTGTTGGCTAGCACATTTCAGAAGCACAGAGTTGGTGAGGTACGCTGTCTTTATGATGTGTCAAATTGGACGCATTACAGGTGAATACTGTAAATAGGTTTCAAAGCATATGGCTAAGGGTAAACAAGAGATTACTCACACCTTTGAGGACTGAATAGCTGAGTAAGTATGTTGCCGAACCAGGTTAACAAGTGACCTTTGATGATTATGTCTGTATCTCTCAATAAAGTTGGTAACAAGACCTGAGTCATATACAAAACTGAATCAAAATTAGACAAATTAAAAAATTGCATGTTATGTATTCCTTAGACCTTTAATTCACTCCCACAATAATTTTTTAGAAGCAAATGCAGTACAGTAATTGATAAAGGATATTGCCCTTTCCCACGTGGCCGTGTGCATATTGACAGAGCTGAATTAGCATAGCTAAAAAAAACAACCCACACCGCAACCTTGACTTGAACTTTACATCTGAATTGCGAGAAGTCTTAGCTGTTTACTTTTTTTCTTTTTCTTTTTAAGTAATCCTGTGCTTTGCCACACTTAGTACATTTCATGAATCAAGGTGAATCAGAGAGGCATGTCACCTTGTCCAGCAGTTTTCTCTTGGCACCTGCAAATCAGCAGCCATAACTTTAAAAGCACGCCACAGTTGGCACACAGAGGTAGCATATCCTGTTGGACTCATACATATGTGAAAGCCATTAAGAAGAAGCAAGCTGAAATGTATGCAGTATTCAGGACAAACAGGCTAGCAGGGCAAGCAATGCAATTTAGATCCTCTGCTTAAGCCTGCCATGAAGCTACAGACATGTCTTTTTCTCTCTCTTTTTTTTTTTCTTTTTTTGGATGAAATTGGAAATGTAGTTATGATTTCTGCTGTATTCTGTTAAAGGACACGCTTTCTCTCTCTACACGGAGATGATTTCATTGTAATTCAGCACCAATAACTTAACAGGTTTTGCAGAATTACTAATCCATTCTCATAATAAAAAGGTTAACCAACAAAATGCAAACTGTTTGCCTGAACTTAGGCAAACTGACCAAAACCCAGAACAGGCCTGAACACATCACACCACACACTGCCTTCTTACCAGCAGCCCTTGTGTGCACAGCATCTACATTCAGTAATGCTTTCGTTATGCATGTATTCTGGGCTTTAGGGTAAAAAGGTGTTGTCACGAGAGCATGACAAGGTCACGCAGAGCCAAGCACATGAACAGCCAGCTCTGAGTTGTGGGACAGAAAGGGAGAAGCAATAGAGGAGAGTGGAGATCTGCAGCTGCACTGATGACCCCACAGCCTGGGGTTGCCGCAGCACCCTGGGGGAATGCCAGACTGCTGCTGGCCACCCCACAGCGTCCCACTTCATGGGCACTCCAGCCCAGGACGACAATGAACACCATGGCCCCCAGTCATCACAGCCACCTGCTGCAGCTCCCCTCAGCCTCGCTCCCCTCAGTACTTCTCCTCAGCCCCGTTCCCCCCAGCCCCTATCACCCCCTGTCAGCTCCCCTCAGCCCCACACCCCAAAGCCCCTTTCCGCCAGCCCCTATCAGCCCCCCCCAGCCCCATTCCCTTCAGTACCCCTCAGCCTTGCTCCCCCCAGCCCCTATCAGCCCCCCCAGCCCCATTCCCCTCAACACCTCTCAGTCCCACTCCCCTCAGCCCCCCTCAATTCCTGACTTCCCCCAGCTCCGCTCCCCCCAGCCCCTATCAGCTCCCTTCAGCACAGAATCCCAGAGCCACAAGGGTTGGAGAAGCCCCCCAAGACCACCTGCTCCAACCACCCCACCACCAATGTCACCACTGAACCCTGTCCCCAAGCACCACGTCCAACCTCTCCTTGAACACCCCCAGGGACGGTAACTCCACCACCTCCCTGGGCAACCCGTCCCAGTGCCTGACTGCTCTTTCTCAGCAGAAATGTCTCCTCATTTCCAACCAGTACTCCCAGTACTCCCAGTCCCTCTATCAACCCTCCTACCCCTATTCCCCTCAGCACCCCCCTAGCCCCGCTCTCCCCAGCCCCCCCCCCAATCCTCCCCGCGTCCCTCCCCCCCCTCTTCCACCAATCACAGCCGCCCCCAGCGGGCTCCCCGACCAATCGCAGCCCTCCCCGGCGCCCCCTCCTCCCTCCCCGGCCGATGGCTGCCGTTTGCCCCTCCCCTCCCCGGCCCCTTCCCCTTCCCTTCCCCGGCCGCCGCCGCCGCTCCGCGCCCCCTCGGCGGGCACCGCACGGTGGGCACAGGGCTAAAACACCGGGGGAGGGCATTGAGGGGGGGTTGGGTGGCCTTTACGGGAGGGTTTGGGGGGTGTTTGGGGTGAATCTGGGGGGTTTGGAGCGAATCTAGGGTGTTTGGTTTTTTTCCCCAAAATAGCGGGGTGCCCCCGAGGTGGCGGTGCTGGGCTTCAGGGGCTCTTCCTCTGGTTTGGGGGAAATTTTGGGGACTGGGGGGGTCTAAGGGGGGCCTCACGGCCCTGCGGCACCTTCTGGCTGCTGGGGGTGTAGGGGAAGGTAGGGTTGGTGGGGTGTTGGGACAGAAAGTGGGGTGACAGCGCGCTCGGGGCACTGCAGGGGTAGGGCAGGAGATGTATGGGAGGGTAAACCCGAAATATTTCCATCTCTCTGTCCCTGGAGTATCTGACACTGCTATGGTTAGGAAGTTCTGTGCTTTTCCTCCTCGGATTAGCCCGGTTTCTGCAAATACCCTAAAGGAGCAAATTGCTGGAGCGGGGCTTGCCTTGGGAGCACGGCGATCTCACAGCTCTCATTAATAATCCCGAGCTTCCTCCCTCTTTAACACCCTCTAAAATCCTGCTGCATCTCCCCGACCCAAGCACCTGTCACATGAAAGAAGTTCGAGCATGTCCTTCCTGCTGCCAGCTTCTCCTGACTTAAAAGGACAGGGAAAAAGCTCATAAATTATACTCTCCATCCATACTGTCCTTTAATTCCTTGATAAGAAATAACTTCCCTCACTGCACAGGTTACTAATGGTTTGTTGTTTTTTTTTTTCGTTTTTATTTTAGAGAGACATATGACACACAGAGAACAGGTTTAAATGCTGTTACGGTCGATGTATAGCAGCTCAGAAGGAAAGCAGAAGTAGCTCCTGGCAGTTCCCTGTATTGAGTAAGCAATAAGTCAGGAGGAGTGTTGAAAGGCTCAGAAGCCTTCCAGCAACTCCAGATGGTAGGAAAGGTGGGATGAAAAAGGAAATGGGTTGCTGGGCTGAGCACCGATGTGTGAACACGAGTCCTGACTGTGGAGCCAAAGCTGTTTAGTGCCTATGCTTGAACATGCAAAAAAAAAATACGTGTTGTTTGGCTTGGAGTGCAGAATGTTAACAAGAGAGACAAAATGATGGAATAACTGCTTAAAAAAAAAAGAGAGAAAACGATTCTTCCTTTCATTTAGTCTGTGATGAAAAATGTCTCGCTGCTCATTTGTTTTGATACGTGAGGAGCTATGGCAATATATGGAAACTTCTGAAGTCAGCAGGGAAACTTTCTGTTGGCCTCAGTGGTTGTTTACACCACTTGTTCTCCAGTTAACCTCTACAAGGAAGATGTGTATGATGTATAGCTAGTTAAACTGGTTCCAGCGCGCTTATTTTGAATTGAGTCTTGTCTTTTTACATTTTTCAGGTGCATCTGCTTAATTGCTGGAAATATTTTGAAGCATCAACCATGAGCTTGCTGCTAACCTTGCTCCTGTCTGGAATAGTCGCCTGTCGTGGTCACCCAGCTGATTCAGTGCCTAGGTTACTCTTAGTGTCCTTTGACGGCTTCAGGGCTGATTACTTGGAAACCTATCATCTTCCTCATCTTCAGGAGTTCATTGAAGATGGTGTGCTTGTAAAACAAGTTACAAATGCTTTTATCACCAAGACTTTCCCAAACCATTACAGCATAGTGACAGGTTTATATGAAGAAAGCCACGGCATCGTGGCTAATGACATGTATGATGCAGATACCAAGAAAACGTTCTCGCAGTTCAATGATTCAGATCCCTTCTGGTGGAATGAGGCAGTTCCAATTTGGGTAACAAATCAGCAGCAGGGAAATGGGACGAGTGCTGCTGCAATGTGGCCTGGTACTGATGTAAAAATTAACAATGCGACCCCCCACTTCTTTATGAAGTACAATTTTTCAGTAAAGTTTCAGGAAAGAGTGGAGAAAATTGTTACGTGGCTGAACAGCTCTGATCCAGTAGTCAATTTTGCTACGTTATACTGGGAAGAACCAGATGTGAGCGGGCACAAGTATGGACCGAACGATACTGAGAACATGCGCAAAGTGTTAGAAAAAGTGGATAATCACATTGGTTTCCTTAAGAGTAAGCTGAAGGCCTCAGGTTTATGGGACACTATTAATGTCATCATAACGAGTGATCATGGGATGGCCACATGTTCTCCAAAGAAGCTGATTGTCCTGGATGACTGTATTGATCGCAGTAACTATGTTCTCATTGACAAGAGTCCAGTTGCTGCAGTGCTGCCAAAAAAGAGTATGTGCTGGTTTTTGTTTTTTAAGTTGTACATTGAGGGGGTTTTGTTGTTGTTGTTGTTTTGTTTTTTTTTTTAAGTAATAGATTGAGATTTAAATCTTGCTTACCTTCACATCTTTTGCAGGATGAGTGTAGCTAATACTGCAAAACCTTGACATAATTTAATGGAAAAGCAAAAAAAAAAAAAAAAAAAAAAAAGTCTGTTTAGAAGTTATTTTGCTTTGGTAATCAGTGGGATGAGGAGCACTGTGTCAAATTACCTATGCAATTAGGCACTTAGAGTGCCAGCTCCCTTGTTGCTCATGTATTCTATAAGGTCGCAATTCATATTGAGCATGAAATAAGCACTCAGGTTATTCAGGAAAAAAAAAGTCATTGTTGAGACTTCCAACTAAAAATCTAAAATCAACTTTGGTTACTTTACAGCTTTCGTTTCTGTGAATGAAACTTGAGTTTTCGTACTGTGAATTTGTTTTCTGTATCTCAGGGTAGTCTCTAACAGGTGTGACTCATGACACTGCTGGTCTTCTCAGTTTCCTCAACTGTGGCCTAACTGAAGCAATTATAGCAAACAACATGATTTATAGATTAGCAAAAAGCTTATTTTCACTGCTTTTGCTAAAATATTGACTACTTTGATGTGTGATTGCTTTCTCTTGATTTCTCTGCTTGAATTTTTCACCCACTTCCCACTTCTCCAAAAACACAGTTGAATTTTAGGTTTCATACACAAAGTGCCTGGTTTAAAATGGGTGCAAGTTGCGAAATCCACTTTGATACATTTCACTAGGGATGTAGAACAATAATTTACTCTCTGTCTTTTAAAAAAATAATTGTTTGGGGGGCGGAGGGGAGGAAGAGATCTAGATTTAATGACAGATGATTGCAGTAAACAGGACATAATTTCCAACTGTTTCATATGCTTTTTTTTTTTTCTTGACAGGTAAAAAATACGTATACAACTTACTGAAAAAATGCGGCAATCATATGAAAGTATATCTCAAGGAGGAGATTCCAGAACGATTTCATTATCGGCATAATAAGAGAATTCAACCCATAATTCTGGTTGCAGATGAAGGCTGGACAATTGTGCAAAATGAGTCTCTTTTAAAATGTAAGTCTCATTTCCTCGTTCGTGCTCTTTGTGACTTGCACTGGTGAACTGTTTGGTTTATTCCAGCAATTTGTAGCAGGTCGTAGCTTGCGAGTGGAGTCTTTGCACTTTAAGATCATCTCAGACAATGTTTTCCAGAACATTCTCAGCCTCAACCTGGGGTATTTTAACAGATGAGGAAGATAGGGGATGTTCTGTTGGCTCCAACACTTGACTAAGTTCAGCTTAATAGCCTGAGATATGCTTTGCTGGCAAACTTGCCTCAGGTAACTCTAAGTCTGTATTTCAAGCTTTGACCAGCATGTGGTTTAAATGTTTATGCATAAAACCAAACAGAAAAGAAATATAAATAAGGAAATATTTGATGTTACTGTACACACGTTAGGGAACACAATAAATGGGAGGAAATGTTACAAATAATAGGAGCCCAATAATAATGGTCAAAGAAGCCAGAATTCTTTCTATCAGGAAGATATCAAATAGCATGTTTTAAAACCAGTGACAGATGTTACTTCACACAATGCATTGGTAAATTACGCCCTTTCTTCCTGCTCTACTAATAACATATATATGGGTTCAGAAAGCAACTGGGCAAATTTTTGGAAGAGAAATCCATTAATAGAAATGAAATACAAAGGTACCAATTTCCAGAAAGTTTCTAAGCAGCAGAAAGCTGCTGGTATGCCAGGGCTAGCACTCAGCTAGCCCTGTGGCATGGTTCCCAGACTATCTCTTATGACTGGGTGTGGGGTGGTGGAAACTCCCAGTTTCGCTCAGCTTGTCTGCCCTTTGCACATTTAAGTCCAAATTTTGTCATTATTTGTACAGAAGTACTGTTTATGATGTAAGACGTGCTTGTATTTGAATTTCCCCTAAAAGTTTGCTGCAATCATCCTCAAACTGACAACATTTAACACCTTCAATTCCTTCCTAATAGAACTCTTTGTTTTCATGGTTAGGTTCAATGTAAAGTACCTAAAAATAGTTAATAACTGTCTATTTAGAAGTAACAATACTGTCTTGGTTGAAATGAGTCACTTGTCAAAAGAATTTTGCTAGCCACAGCTTTCTAGAAGTGGGAAGGGGATGTTTTAGCCTAAATGGCTATGTAAGTGTTTATTGTTCTCATGGACAAAGTGGTAGCACAATGATTGGCAAGTGTACCAATACCAACACTGTTCCTAGCAGTGTTAGCACACGTGCGTCCTCCTGCAATAGCATGGTTCAAAATGAGTAAATAGTGGAAGGAAAAATATCTAATCAAATCTAATTAGATTAGATCTAACCTAATCTCAAGCAATATAAACGGTGCAGGTGTGTCTTCATAATAACAAACACAATGGTACAAAACGTTAAAAAGGAATGTTGAAAGTATACCAAAGTGGTAAGTGTGACTTCAGGCAACAGGACTCGTGACATTTCAGATCGGAAACCTTTTAACGAAGTGGTTAAGGAGACAGTTCTGGGGGCAGATTTACTAAACTGATACTAAGAAATGAACTGTAAACCAAAACACAGTCACTCAAACTCTGTGCTGAGGGTGCTATGAGATATTTTGGCACGTAGAACACATTTGTCAGGCATGATATTAGGAAATTGGACTGTGGCTGCTTTTTAGCTGTTTATATTCCACAAAATGTCACAGTATTTCTTAAAAATCTACCAAATGCCCAAGTACTGGTGACCTTGTAGCCACAAAGTTCTGTTGTGTGTCTGTCACAAGCATCACGATCCTTTGCCTGTTTTTGCTTTTGATTATGTAGGGATTTGTTTGGGTATCTAATCTGATAAATTTGGGTACCTAATCTGATAAGCATGATCTAAGAGGACTTTAATATGCACAAAGTGAACACCATCAAGGGGAAGATGTTTGACTTTTTATGAGGCAGGTGCCTCTTAAGGGGAACTATCTTTCCAATATCCACAAGACACAAGCTTGCATTCCAGCTACTGACTTGTGGAGTGGTAATACCCTTTTCAATTTCAGCATGAGGAGTGTGAGGGGGGGAAACTGCAAGTGTCAATGAGCAAAACAAAAAGAGATTAACTGGGGGAGGTGAGGAAGGAACATGGCTGAAGGCTGGTGTGGGAAAAGACTGCTGGGGAGTCAGGAAGAAGGAAGGGGCTCTGGGTTCCTTCAGAGTTTGGTCCAAGGACTGCGTTTAGTTTCTGCATCAGTCCTTGGTTAAAATACATGCCTTTTGGGGGTGGGGGGAGTGCTCTATATGCAAACAGCAACTGTGATGTTAACTCTTGCATTTGCCTTTCTCCAGTAGGTGACCATGGCTATGACAACGCTCTCCCAAGCATGCATCCATTCCTGGCTGCTCGAGGGCCTGCTTTTCATCGGGGCTACAAGCAGAGCACAATAAACAACGTTGATATTTACCCAATGATGTGCCACATCCTGGGACTGACCCCGCAGCCGCACAATGGCACTTTCAGTAACACCAAGTGCTTGCTCACTGACCAGTGGTGCATAAATCTCCCTGAAGCTATTGGGATAGTTATCGGGGTTCTTATGGTACTGACTACTTTCACCTGCATTATAATAATCTCAAAGAACAGAGTAGCTCCTCCACGTCCATTTTCCCGACTTCAGTTACAATCTGATGATGATGATCCTTTAATTGGATAGCATGCAGAGAGCTGAGCCTCGCTTGCTAAACAGTGATTTCAGCAGGCAAGTTCAAGATTGCACTGGACGGCATTCTTTGATGCACTTTAATGGTATCTGTGTAAAATACTGTACAGCCAGAACCTGTTAACTTGTTTGTGTGTGTTACTTGACTAGTAGTCCTGTAAAAAATATTTTCAGAAAGAAATACTGAACAGGTTGCTTTTTGCTGGAAGAGATGATTTAAGAAAATAAAGATGTTTAATTTTTCATTCAGACTTTGAATGCTTCTAAAATGAAATTCCAGACTGTGAACTAGCAAGGATAGACAAAATGAATTTTAACATTTGTAAGTGATAATTATTTTTGGTATTAAATTTAAATTAATGTTGATTTCTTTTAGTGTTCTTGTACCTGTATTGGAGAGATTATTTTTTTTTCTGAGTTAGAAAAAGTTAGTTCAGTTTGGACACTATATTCTGATTTGTTCTTAAATCTGGGGAGAAAGGGTGGAGAGAAGGGGTGATACTTGTGTTTCCACCTTAAGCCAGCAATATGACAAGTAACTGGTGAGAAGGAGAAAGGAAGTCAGTGAGGAAAGAGCTGTTACGTATCACTTCTATGCTGGCAACTTCTAGCTTGAGCAATGAAGTGTCCGGTCCAACAGCTAGATCACTGGGCAGATGCTGAAGCTTCCGTGTGTGTCTGTGGATGACTCAGTTCTGCAGTTCCTGCACTAGGAGAGCTGAGACAGGACTACTTGCTTATCTCAAGGATGTTGATTTAATCTGAGAATCCTTGCTTGGATTGCTCAGCTTGATGGGCTGGAGTAGTAAAATGGCTGCTTCTAAACACTGTGAAAAGTTTTTTTTCAGGTGTGGCCTGCCGAATGTGTTATGGAATAAAGGTGGGTGATGCCCTGTGTACTGGCTGATGATTGTCTTCTGAAGGCTGTCATGTGCTGAAAAGGAACAAGTTGAAAATGTTGTCAAGCAAGGATTCCAAACTTTTGTTTTAATCTCTGGTAATTTAAAGAAAAAGGCTATAACTTCTTTTCTGAGTTAGGATGACCTTTTATCAAAGTTCTGGTGAAGACCAATGCTAATTGTCCTAATTGAACCTCTAGATTCCTTATTAATCATTTAGTCTAGTAATTTCCCATACAAGAAGAAAAAAAAAGGTAGTTTGATTTAGATAACCTTAGTACCTCATCCTTCAATGAGGAAGGAATGTGAGATGATGTTGTCAACGTTAACCCAGAAAGAAAACTACAGTTACAAAGTCCTTTTCCTACATGTTTGACAGTTTCATGAGCTGGTGAGCTGAAATGAGAGCTGTGGTACGTGGTAGCATGCAATACAGTTTCTTGTTCACAAGCTCAAATTCATTGCAATTTGATGTTAGCCACTGACATCCTCTTAGTAACTGAATGGACCTCCAAGTGTGGACCTTGGGGGGAAGGGCTACTTTGAACTGCCCACTGAAAATATGATAAACTAGAGTTAAAAATGTGCTCAGGTTTTACCAAGTCATATCTCCTCTTGTCTGAGGATTCTGTTGTATTGATTAACCACAGAATACAAAAATGAACCTATTCTGCTTTCCTTTTCCATTTTTAACCTAATCATTCTTACTACTTCATTCTTTTTTTTTAAACTCAAGATTAATCTGAACAGAGAGGCTCAGACCCTAGAGCCCCTTCAGAGGTTTTTCAATCTCTGCTGGTTCTAACAGCATACTAGATGTTTGACAGATGGTGTGATATACTGGTAACTGGATTAAGCACAAGTTGCTGCTCCTTTGTCTCCTGTTGGAAGATCTGAAATACTTGATTGCATATAGTAAGAAGCCAGGTTAATGCCTAAGGCCAAAGTGAATGTTGAGCAAGGTAGAGTGCAGGCTTAGAGTTGTGAAAGGGAGGATGCTCAAATTCCTCCCTCAGAGGGAGCTGTTGGATTCCGGTAATTCTGCTAATAAAGGCTGCCATCCTCAGAGGGTGGTAGAGGTGCTGGAGCTGCTTTGTGCCGCCTGTTTTTGGAGAACCACGACAGCTGAATTATCTTCATCTTGCTGGCAGGCAGGGCAAGACTGAACTGTACTGTCCTCTGACCACGAGGGTTATTCTCCTAGATGCTAAAACAGATTAGCACAGCACGTGCTGCACTCTGTCCTTCCTCTCCTCCCTCCTGCCCCGCACTGTTAGCCTCACAGCAAGCAATCCACATGCGTTCAGCTCCACGTGCATCACTAGGACAGGCCAGGCTCAAGGTTAACGCCCAGATTTTAATTACCAGGAGTGTAAATATGCAGCGGGTAGCACTGATCTCCACTAACTGCTGTAACAGATGAGGAAATTAGGCTTGAGTGCGTTGCTCCAGCTTGCCCTTGGATAGGAACTGCTGCAGACAACTGAGCTGTGTGAAACCAGAACGTGAGCAGCAGGAGCTAGCAGGAACCCTTAATGCCTTGTACTCCTCTTCCTTTTATCACTGAGAACAAAGCCTTACAGCGTGCAGTGGGAAAGAGTCAGAGAGCTCTAATGATTACTCAAGAAATAGGATAAAACCATTCTGATTGCATTGCCTGTTATTTTCAATCCCGAAGATGAAATGTGCCCTGTGGGAGCGCTGAGCGCTCTTCCTAGTGCAATTCTTTGCTGCTGGCAGGGTGAGTTTCAAAGGAGCTCATCCATGTCCAGCCCTAAAGCCAGGCTTTTCAGAGAGATTACATACAAAGCCAGATAATCCAGAACGTGGCCTTTCTCTTTTGAGACAAAGGTAATGTACATGCAGTCATTTGTTTAAACTCTTAGCACCTTAAACAAAATCTGTACAAATTACTGCTTGTGAAAATAAGCTGCTCATTTCTTTCTGAAGGGTGAATTCAAACCATCAGAAGTAGCTGTGGTTCCCCCTTCCTGAACACTGTGATACAGGAGACATCCCACAACAGGTTGTGGTAACCTTAACGGCTTGTTGCATACATTCAGCTACGTTCATACCGGGCTCATTAGGAAAGGGGAAGTTTTTAGTATTTAAACTGGCACTGGAGTGGAGGCTCACTGCTGGGAATTAAGTTTTACAGGGACTGATGTTCCATTTCTTTATTTGACCTCCATAAACCAAGTCTCAGCTCTGGGTGTAGAGGCCATAAAACACCCATCCCCCTGCAGTGCACAGGGGGATTTTTGTCCACAGCTGTAGGACTGAGCTGATTTCAAATAGCTCTAGGTCCAGAACATTTGTTTCAAAGGAAAGTTTAATTTTATGATAAATTCAGAAGTTGCTGGCTTATTTTCATTATCAGTATGATTTCACACCAAAGATCAGACCACGGGGACAGATGTCTGCTTAACACGCAGAGTGCCAGTCTTTACTGAAGAGAAAAACAACGCGGCAATGGACATTTGTTAACTTAGTATGACTGAGACTGCATCACAGAAATACCATTCATTTGCAATTCTGCTACTGAATTTACTGTTTTCACTGTGCTCGCAACAATTTTCGTATTCTAACTTCTAATAAATGCTCAAAATAACCTTTCTGCATTACAGACATTTCATTTCTTGAAAGCTGCTTACATCAGCATAGGTAGGATCAAGACAGCATCTGTTGTGATAGCTTAAGCTGGGAAGATGAACAGCAGGACTCAAACTGCCTCGTGGTCACTGCCCTGTGCAGCTCAGGATTGTCTCGTGTGCCTGAAGTGTCACATGGCACAGCTCTTTGCTTTATAAAAGACAGCTTTTGTGCCTTTTTTTTTTTTTTTTTGAGATTGCATTTATTGTAAACAGTATTATTGTGGCTCTACCAAGGCAGCTTGGAAGGATATTTGTAGTACAAGAAATATTTGAGATGCATATGATTGAAGTTCATTGTTTCCCAAGTCATCCCCCATGACTAAAGAAGTTTTTTTGCCTTTTTTCTTTTTTCTTTTTTTTTTTTTTTGAGCAAGCACTCAGTATTTGATAGCACTATTACAAAGATATATTTCAGCTTTAACATTTCCGAGCAGGAAAGAAGCATTTGGCATCTCAAAGTATGCTTCACAGGTCAATAGTGAAGGACAAACACATGCACACAAGCTTCTCAGTCCCCAAGTTTATGCTACAAGTAGTACACAGTGTACTCATATCCACTTTCCAATCGATGTGTTCATACATCATAAGAAGTGTCACATACACAGAAACCAAACCCCATGTCCTCCCCAGCCAAAAAGGTAGCCTGAAGAATCAATCTCACATCACAAGTCTGAAAAGCTGGCATTTTTCTCCAGTGGTATCACATGTGCTTTTGATTTCACTAAGAGCACAGACACGAGCTGAAAACAGTGTTCAGCACTGTCTGGGCAGGCATCCTCACAAGGTAGCTACCCAAGAGGTATCTGCAAACACACAAACAGTGAAGGGAACATGTTTAAACTTAAACTGAAATACCTGAATGCTGAAAGGCTCCCTTTGGTTTCCTAAAAACTATCATTTTACCCTCTTCAAAGAAAGGCTTTACAGTGCAACACAGGGCAGTTAAACTGAGAAGAGTTCTCATGGTTGCAGTCCCAGCCTGCTTTGAATATCGTGTTCCCCAAACTCTTTGTCAGTGGAGACCTATTGCTTTTCTTGTCATGGGAATAAATCCCAGCAGGGCTGAGCAATGCTGACCTTGCCCCTTCCTTAAAATCAAGGGTCACCTTGGCTGATTGTAGGACTGCGCCTGTCACAGTAAGAAAAGGGTTGAATACACATCACTGAGAAAATAACGCAGTTATTTTCACATCTGCCATAAGCATCACCATGAAACTACTGCAATAAAGACAATTTCTGTTAAAGCAGCATGTTCCAAAGTGCTGCAAACAGGGTGAATGAAGAAGCAGCATATGATGGGGGGGTTATGACACCTTGAGAGGAAGTCCATCTCCAATATTCACCGTTACTCCCATAAAGCCAAAATGTTGATCTGTCTTTAAATACACACTCAGTTTGCACTGCATTTGGTTTTCAAGATGTAAATACAGAAAAATGCAGTCATTTGCCACCCATTGTGGATAGTAGGTAGGGGAAAGGAATTAGTAACAATTTAGAAATCTAGGTTTGCTTCTTAGGCTTTCCAAGGCTCTCTAGAAACTACTGAGAACATCACTACTGCCTCCGTTATTCAGCTTGATGATCCTTCAGTTTTGGTTGGTGTCAGCAAACCAAGCCCAAGGCCTACATAAGGGGCTGCTCCACTAAGGGCCAGCTTTCCAATGTCAGGCACTGCTACCCCAGAGGTTTCCCTTTGATGTTTTCATAGGAAAATGGTGATATGGTAAAACAAGAGAGAACATTGAACAGTGACACTAGAACTGCAGAGCAGAGTTAGGTTGAGGTACAGAACACTTCACATCCCCACACCAGGGGCTCCGGCCTTCCAAAAGCTGCTGTTCCAGCTAGACCTTGCCTTGGCGTCTCCACTCCCTTCCCTCTCAAGCCTTCCCTGCACCTAGCTGTGGCCTCTGGAAGCTTTCCACATCTGCAAGACAGCTGAATGCCTTGCAAGTGTCTTGTAAAGGCTGAGGAAACCAAGAGACGACAGCACGGCAGTGAGCTTAGCAGTAAGTCGTGTGGCACTGCAGAACTGTCACTTCTGAACTCACCTGAATGCCATTCATTTAGTCAGGAATTAAGTTTAGCAAGACAAATTCTGGATTTAGTTCGTTGTAGCTCCTTGCTAGGCCTGCTGGCAACCCTCCCATCTTCAGCCTGAGCTGGATAGGCACAGCATTAGCTAGGCACAGCGCGTCTCCCAAGGCCAAGAGGTTCCCATCCTTGCCCTCTGCTGGGTGCTGTGGATAAAGCAATAAAATTGCTTTCACAGAAATAACAGACTGAATATTACTGTGAATTTTAAAAGAGTGTTGTTGGTTTTTTTTCCTCCTTCAGGCATTGTGCTCAGAAGCTAAACACAAACAAAAACTAACTCAGAGGAAAGCAAAAACAGTTTGTAAAGAAATCTGATGACTAAACAACTTCTGTTACTTCATACTACATCTTTCATACATACCCTAGATGGTAGGTGAGAAGCTGCTGGGTAAGTGAGCTCACAAAACAAAACAAAACAAACGAAAAAAAAGACCCTAAAAACAGAGGCAAGATTAATTTCAGCAACACCCACAAAAGACTCAGAAACTTTTATTAACTCACAGTTTTATTGACTCAGAATCAACAATTTTCCCTGGCAAAGACTTTGCAAGAACAAACTCCAGTCTTGTATTCTTTTGTATCAAAGTGTGCTTCTTCAGATTTAAAAATAGGGTTTTTATGGCCATTCCTGAAATTGTGTATTTAATCCTAAGTATATCAAACTCTAAGGCCCCACTAAGACACATCAGATAAAGCACAAGACAGCAAGCAGTCTCTGGTAACAGATCAGATTTTACACCCAGTGACAAGCTCAGTATCACTCTGAAACAAGCTTGCACGTGCCGGTTCCTTAACCTATTCAACAAAGTTACTCAGACAAAAACCCTCTTATGACAGAAATATGAAAGACCCCATTTGGGTATACATCTGTTGTGCTTGTATTTTGTATTTAAACTGCCAGCCTCTTAGGAACACCTAGAAAACATAGGCCAGTGTACAGGAGATGGTGGAAATAGTAAAGATCTACATTTACCTTAAAAAATAAAAATTAAAAAAATCAAGTAGTTTAATGCTGATTGCTAAAGGCAATACCACCTAGTCTCATTCAGTGACTTGTTAGAACCTAAGAGGAATATATATAAATATATATTAATTAAATCAGCACAAAAGAGCCTGAAACGCACTTCAGTTGATGTTATTTCCCTAATAGCAGCTCAGAATGAGGTATTCAACATCTCATTCCTACAAGTCAACAAACATATACAGCTTCCCAGCTATACCCCCAAAAGATTAAGTGCTTATAAGGTGAAACAGAAACATGCTCTTTCTGTGTGTACCTAGTATGTACTTCAGTGTACCAAAGGATCAGCATCTGTTTTCTTTCACTCTGAATGTTTATGCTGAACCTCTTCTATTAGTTTTTCTTTGTAAAAGCTTATTTTAAGCATCAAGCAAGAAACAGTACCAAGTGTTACTCTAAAACCGCACCGTGCCTCCACTGGCAAACATTATAAATCTTGTAAGAGCGGCCGGGCAGCTTCAGTATGTTGCACTTGCATGGTACTTGTTTGGTTGAGGATTAAATGCTTAACAAAATTAAAAAAAAAAATCATAACAAGAAAGCTGCCTAGAAAGACTCCAACAACAGTAGCATAGACGTCTGCTCCCAAGAGTACAGGAACCCTTCTAGCAAGAATATCTTTCACATTGTTGAAGGAACCATTGTTTGGCAGGGGAGTAATACCAAGGAGATGGCACAACAAAGGGTACAAATCTGTAGAATTCATGGCTTCTCTGGTGACATTCTTTCTGAAAGCAGGCCCGACTGCCAAAAAAATTGGGTGCATTTCTTGTAAGTTGTTGTCATATCCATGATTACCAACTAGAAATAAAAGAGAGAAAGAGAGATAAAGGTCAATGTTCCAACGTTGCAAAGCAAGCATTGAACCTTTTCCCAGAACTAGCATAATGCAGGAAAGGAACAGCCATCATCATTTATTCTTGCAGAGATTTAATAGGAAAAAAATTGGTCAACAGCACAAATATCCCCTAGTAAATATCAGGTCATAGACACATACACAGAAGATGCCTTAAAAACAACTTAAGAGCTCATTAAAATAAATAAATAAATAAAATTCACATGGCAGTAACTCTACTTTAAATGGCATCCTACACCCAACTATCCTCAATTTCGGTCAAGGAAAAACGCTAACTTTGCAACTGGACCAGTTCTCTTCGAAAAGGCTACATAGCTCAGTACTCCCAAATAAACAGCACACAACAGAACACTATTCATCCTCGATGAGTTCCGTTACATCCTCTTTCATTTTCTGAGAAAGAGCTCATCTGCTTGCTAGATCTCACAGGGAGACCTCAAGTTATATGGTCACTAAACCACGTGAAAGGTCTTATCTCATTAGGTTTAACTTTTTGAAAGACTAAGTCCAGTTCCCTCTTCCTGAACAGCAGTGTACTTCCTACCTCATCGGGGAAAATATATATTTATCTTTACAAGTTAAAAATGTAATTATATAACTATATAAATTATATATACTTAGTTTTCCCTCCCACTCTTAAAAAAAAAAAAAAAAAAGAAAAAAGAAAAAAAACATTGGTTGAGGTTGGGAGAGAAAGTACTATGTGAAGTTTCTGACTAGGAAGATAACACTGCAAAGACAGAATACTTACATGGAAAACCATCAGATTTATTGAATACGATCTCCCAACCTTTATCAGCCACAGCTAAGATTGGCTGAATTTTATGGTTGTGCTTGTAATGAAATCTGTCTGGAATCTGCTCCTTTTTATAAACAGTCATGTTGGGATGAGCGTTGGCCAGAGCTTCATATACTTCATCCAGTTTGCCTTCAAACAAACAAAAAAAAAACACCACCAAAAGATAAAACTATCGATATGTTTACTAAAACCATCACTACTTTAAATACAATTGTCAGGAGAAAGAAAAAAGGACAAAATGCACTTCCCCAAAGGGCACTGCTAGTTCCCTGTCTTTAAAGTGCCAAACAGAGGTGCCACATTGTTTCTTAAATTGCTTATTTCTGTTTTCTGAACTTTGCTTTCCAATAAAAGTCAGTGAGCATGCAGGGTGCAGCAGGACAAGCTGGGATGCCAGCACACAGAAGGGAGAAACCAAGACACTGCCAGAACATAAAAACAAGTCCAGGAGTCTGTATGTTTGAGCAAGCTTCTCCCCCTTCTGCCTCCTAACACTTAAGCTTAGATTTGTGCTGAGGATTGTGCAGTGGTTTTAGTAAAAAGCCTGTTGTATACCACCACAGAACCTCAGCTGTGTGCTATTTAAGCACCTTGAGCTACACCCATGCACAATCCACACCTCTGAGTTCACAGCTGCTCTCTGCAGACCAGCTGCAGTGCTTCAAGGTCTGAAGCAGGGTTGTAAGACATCCACCTCGTCCCTGTGACCCACACAGATGTTTTCAGCAGCTGAGTGGGATTTAGGCCCATCCTGCCACTTTGACCTACCATTTCTAGCTAGTCCTGCCTTCAGACCCAGCTGTGGGCCCTGTAAACTGAAAATAGTTTAATGTATAAAGTTTCTTATCTGAAACTGGTATAAAATGAGAATCACCAAACTTAAGAAAAACAATAAAGGCCAAAGAGAGGCAGCATAACTTCTGATATAACAGACACTAGCTACAGCAATGAGGAAAGGACTCCATACTCATACTCCCAGGACTACATCAGTAACAAAATTAGTTTACCTATGGCAGAGAAGCCCCAACTATAAGAAACTGTGTTATTACACTAATTTAGTTATTTGAATTCATATATTTATATTTGATGCAAGAAAAAACCAGCACCACCAGCTGTGCTACAGGTGCCACCTTCACAAAATTCAAGTAGTTAGCACAGAACAACACACTGGAATGGTTAAATGGTTGTTTTAATTCATTTCCCTGGGGAAAAAATACACAGTCAGACAGTTAAAGTAGCAGAAATCTCTGTGTTTTTAAGCATTCAAAATTTTTCTGAATGTCTTGCTTTATCATCCCCTTGGCTTAAGCAAGGCAAAAGAAATAACTGCATTGAAAAAAAGAAAATCAGACCTATGTACTTAAGTATATTTCACAGTTAAAGTGAGAATGAATCGTACTGTTTTACAATAAAATCAATTAGTAAAGCAGAAAGTAGTAATTTGAGTTGTGCTAAAAACTAATTCTTGCTCACTGTTAGTGTATAATCGATAGCTGAACCTCTGGGCAAGAAACAAATCCAGCTAATTTCTGAAATCTATTGAAATGGCTTGTTTTGTTTGTTTGTTTGTTTGTTTGTTATACACTATTCTGTCATCTAACTGTTGCTTAAAGAGACTTTTTTGTTGTTGTTGTTCTAAAAAAGGGCATTTTACTGGATGGGAGAATCAGGTTACGCAGCTTCAAGTTCTCATTTACCACATTAGGGGTGCTTCAGCACTAACCTTTACTTTTACAATAGCTCCTTTATTCGGTAGTGAGAACATCCTGGTCAGCACTACCACGTCTGTGCCCACTAGGACGGAGTTCTCAAACTCTGCTCTTCTGTCACTACCGAGAGAAACAGCGCCCAGCTACGAGCACATGAGTGTACTCAGGCTGCAAATGAATCTCGTTTTGCAAACTCCCACACTGACCTTTTAGTCTGCATTAGTAAAGGAGTATTATTCAAACTAAAAATGACAGCAGGCACTTGTTTACACATCGAAAGGTCACATAAGTTCACAAAGTACTCTCCCTGCTGGTGTATTAAATACTGCATGCTGTCCATTAGTGATGCAAATGTTACACAAATCTCAAAACACACCTTTTCAGAAGGCCATCCTATAACTCAACTTCCAAATTACTGACCCTGCCTATGTGAAAAATGCTCTTCTCCAGGCTAATGCGTTAGCCCCACATAGTAATAGCTTTTGATCATAGAATAATGGGAAAGACCTCTAAATCATCTAGTCCAAGCTCTAACCTAGTGCTAAAGTCCGCCACTAAACCATGATACTAAGCTTTACATCTACACATTTCTTGAAGGCTTCCAGGGATGGTGACTCAACCACTGCCCTGGGCAGCCTGTTCCAGTGCTGCACAACCCTTTCAGTAAAGAAATTTCTCCTAATATCCAACCTAAACCTCCCCTGGCGCACCTTGAGGCCATTTCCCTTTGTCTTATCACTTGGAATCAAAATAAAGAGCAGCACCTCTACATCAGCAAGATTAAACAGACAACTGGCACTTCAACAACCCTTCAATGACTGCAGCCAGACTTCTGGTTTTGATTCCAGCAGTGCTCTTGTTCAACATTATCAGAGTAAAAATGATATGAACGTAACTGTCTCTTCAGCATGACAAAAGGAAAAAAAAAAAAAAAAACTAAAGTGAACTGCAATAGCTTTTAAGTATCAATCAAATAGCTAACACAGGCTTTCTATTGATTGAAGGTGCCCATCTGGTCTCAGTTTACTGTGTGAGTTATAAATCTAGTTCTTCATCCATGGCTTCAGCATCTTGATGAAAGGGAAGACACGTAACACTCAGTAGCTATCCATCCGGAATGCCATTCATCCCTGATAACACCATGAGATCATCTTACTTCTCGTAAGGCCTAAAGGATATGTGGCAGTATTACGCAGAGACAGATTTGCTCACTTTCCATTTTAGAAAGTTAATCCAGGCTTTTGACAGAGCTGTCAAAAATAACAATGCTGCTAATACTCCTTGTTCAAGGGTGATGCCCTATCAGCAGCAGTGCTGCTACTACCACTGCAGTTAAGTAAAAAGCCTGTAAAGTTCTAACGCTCAATATTTCCTTCTGAGAATGTCAGTGCTACAGCTCCTACCTTCTTTTGGCAAAATAGCTACTGCAGGAGAGTGGTCAATGACTTGATAGAGCTCTCTGTTCACATATTGATCAAGCTCAATGAGCCGCTCTGAGGATGACTGTGACATCCCATGGTCACTCGTGATGATGACATTTATTACATTCCACAGCTTCGCTTTCTCCAGTTCAAACATCAGGTATCCCAGCTTCTTGTCAATATCACTAATTATCGGCCCCATAAGTGGATTTTCTGGGCCCAGAACATGGCCCATCTCATCAGGTTGTTCCCAGTAGAGCAGACCAAAATTTATGGGTTCTTCCAATTTAAACCAGTCAATAAACCTAGCAACTCTGTCTTCAAATGAAACAGATTCATTGTAGGGCATGTAATAAGTCGGAAAGACTCCATGTATTTTCACATCCGTTCCAGGCCACATAGCTGCTCCAGTTTTGTGTCCTTCCATCTGGTTTGTTACCCATATTGGGTTGGCTTCTTCCCAGAACTTGGAATTATAGATCCCACTTTCCCGAATGGAGCTATGGATATCCATGTTGTTCAGAGAGAAAGTTTCATTCAGAATAGGGTCATACATCTCATTAGCAACTATACCATGGCTTTCTGCGTAGAGACCTGTCACCATTGTGTAGTGATTAGGATATGTTTTCGTTATGAACACGTTAGTGAGCTGCTTAATGTGAACACCATTCTCCATGGCATAATGAAAATTGGGAGTTGAGACTTTATAGATGTAGTCCCATCGAAATCCATCAAAAGATACCAACAACACCTTGGGCTGGTCTGGCTGGAGAGAGACAGCACTTGGAAGAAATAGTAAGCAAGTCACCAGGACTCTCCAACAGCAGTTCAGGGCTATGCTGGAAGGTGTTCTGCCCCTCTTCTGAGGCAACATGGCACCTGCTGGGTAAAGACAGAAGGTTTATTTGCATTAACCTGTTTGTCAAAGCCATGACAGTTTAAGAATGATTAGCTAAAATATTCCTTATATATGCATACCACTTGCCTTACTAACACTGGGAACTCCAAACATAGAAATAAGACCATTTATTTAACAGGTAATGATATCCCAATGTTTGAGATGGAACAGTAAGGCACAATAATTTGCTGAATGAAATACAATACACAAATAAACTTCCTTAAGTAACACCACCACCCATCTTCCTCCTTTCTTCCGCATGCTCCCAATATACCAGAACTCCCGCTCTTACCACTTGACAATTTTAAAGTATTTTCCATATCCAAAGTTGTGAGAAACTGTCCTATGAGAAAGCTTCTGCTTGAAAAAGTTCAAGATGTAAACAGGGGCAGTTCTCAGCTTGGAAATACCAAAGTCCGTTTCCACCAGAACTTTATAACCCTCATATAAAACCTTGCAGCATTTCTCCTCCCGCACGAGTGGCAGCAGGCACGCTAGCATCACCTGGTAGAACAGCAGGCAGGAGCAGTACATGCTGACTGCACAGCTCTCATCAGGGAGGATGGGATCCCATCTAGAAGCCACTGCAGCTTCTCAGCCCCAGCACCCTGTATGGGATTGCCAAATGTGCATGGTACAATTTATAACAGGGAAGCGAGCAAGCAAGCTTTGCATTTCAGATACAACAGTATAGCAAATAAAGGATTTTGCGGCTTAAAAAGTGTCAGATCTGTTTGTTAGACAAGCAAATAGCATGAACATCATATTCCCAACATTTCATCTCATCTCTAACCTGATCATAGCTTCCCTGTGTAACCAGGCTCTTCATGATCAACTAGTTTGGATGCTTCCTATCCTACTGCAGGTAGCAGTACAGATAGCTTTACAAACAAGAATGTACAAAAGTCATACAAGTCAATGTGCAGTTTAAGTTCTTACAATTAACCACTTCGGTCTCCAAATAGATTGGAAAGAAGTGGTTGAAACACTCAGTAGTATTTTAGATGGCTCACAACTGTACTACATCTTTCAAGCATGCATAAATCCCATCATTCATCCATTCCAGTCAAACACCACTGCTAGCTAAGGGCAAAAGCAGCAAGAAAAGCATGGCAAGTAACAAGACCAGTGATGCAAATTCTTTGGAGGTACAATGATCACGAGACTCCATACCCTAAAGCATTTGCTCCATAGATAGATATGAAGCACTAATTCCTATCATGTGATTCAAGGATATTGACTGATCTTACATACGATAGGCATTCGTTATCTAAATAGCATGACATAATCCAGTACACAATTTCCTATCAATTAGATTGATCTCCACCTAATTGACCTAAAATTTCACACTGATGGAAAGTGCATTCCCTACTACTTGCTCAGCAGTATCGTTTAACCACAAGACCAGATATTGTTCCATCTAATCCTGCACATGAACTGTACTTATACCACACACTGTCCCCTTGAATTACCCATTTGTCAGTAATCCTTTGAACCAGTTACTACTGAAATTCAGCTAGAAATTGGTGACTGTGCCACTCAGTACACCAGTGTGCTACCCAATAAATCTGCATGAATATTCTGGGCACATACATATCCTGGTTAAAATGAAAAGCTACAGCATAACAAGCACCTCGATATTACTACAAAGATGGAAAAGTGTTTGTCATTTTGGTAGGACACAAGATATACTCCATTGGCTCTCATTCCCCAGCTAAATCTCTCCCCCCCTATGCATGCCCTGACTGGCATGTCTCCCGAAATCCTAGCCTGGAGCCCTGCTAAGAACAAGCTGACCCTTCAGAGGCATATCCCTGCTGCTGGCCTGCACCCTAGACACGAAGGCAACAGAATCACAGAATCACAGAACCACAGAATCATAAGGGTTGGAAAAGCCCTGAGATACCTGGTCCAACTGTCCCCCTACTACCAATGTCACCACTGAACCCTGTCCCCAAGCACCACGTCCAACCTCTCCTTGAACACCCCCAGGGACAGTGACTCCACCACCTCCCTGGGCAACCCGTCCCAACGCCTGACCACTCTTTTGGAGCAGAAATGTCTCCTCATTTCCAGCCTGAACCTCCCCTGGCACAACTTGAGGCCATTCCCTCTGGTCCTATTGCTGGTTACCCGTAAGAAGAGGCCGACCCCCAGCTCCCCACCCCTCCCTTTCAGGCAGTTGCAGAGAGCAATAAGGTCTGCCCTGAGCCTCCTCTTCTCCAGAGCAAACACCCCCAGTTCCCTCAGCAGCTCCTCACAGGACTTGTGCTCCAGGCCCTTCACCAGCTTCGTAGCCCTGCTCTTGACTTGTTCCAGCACCTCCATGTGCTTCTGGTACTGAGGGCCCAAAGCTGAGCACATCACTTGAGGTGCGGCCTCACCAGAGCTGAGTACAGGGGGACAATCACCTCCCTGGCCCTTCTGGCTGCACTATTTCTGATATAACCCAGGATGCCATCGGCCTTCTTGGCCACCTGGGGACACTGCCAGCTCATGTTCAGGAGAGCATCGATCAGCACCCCCAGGTCCTTTTCCTCTGCACAGCTTTCCAGCCATTTTGCCCTGGGGAGCGCAGGCTCCTGTGGCTGCTGGGCCTGGAGCAGAGGAGGCTCCAGGGGAGCTCCCCCATGGCCGTCAGTACCCGCAGGGAGGTGCGGAGAGGCCAGAGCCGGGCTCTGCTCAGCGGTGCCCAGGGCCAGGCCCAGAGGCCCCAGGCCCAGCCTGGAGCCCTGGCGGCTCCCCCTGCCCCTCAGGCAGCACTGCTGGGCCCAGGGGTGCTGGAGCCCTGGCACAGGCTGCCCCGAGAGGGGCTGGGGTCTGCTCCTGGGAGAGCTCCCCGAGCCCAGGGCCGTGGGGCTGGGCACCCTGCTGGGGCTGGGGGGGGCCAGGGATCCCAGGGGTGCCTCCAGACTCAGCCATGCCCAGATACAAGCTCACAGTGTGCTGGCACTGCTGCAGGGGATGGGGCAGTGGCCCTGTGGCCTTGCTAAGATGGCAGAGCAAGGAGCACCCTGTCATTCACCATCGTGTGTGCGAATTAGCGCCTTCACCCCATGACTCCCTTTTCCCCCCTCTCTGCAGATGCCTGCTGTGCCAGGCCACATGCAAGGCAGTGGCAGCTTTGCCCAGCCGTGCTGCACTGCTGTGTCCTCACGTCTTTTCTCCAGCTTTCAGAGCCCAGACTTCTGTGATGCCAGCACAGAGCCAAAGGCAGGAAAACTGAGGGTTACGGTGCCAGAACGTCCCATGGCATTACTTTCAGTAAACAAAGGCCCAGCCCAGGCTAGCTGTACTTTGAACCGACTGTAAATGCAAGGAGTAAAATTTGCTTTCATTTTCTGGATGTCTGCAAGTGCTTCTTCAGTTAGGAAAAAAAATAAATAAATAAATAAGGTTTTTAATCCAGGTTTTTTCTGCCTTTTTTCTCCTCTTATGTTCTGAGCTCTAAATTTTCTGGTTTTGTTCAGGCAGATAGATACTTTTTTCTATGCTGTTGTGATGTTCAAGACCCATAAACCATGCACTGGGATGTAGAGAAAAATAAGTTTATTCTTTTAATGTCTCTAGAAACTGAACGGAAAGGGTTTCCCATCTTTACTATTTGAGGATCTGTACTATGGAGAGGTTCAAACCCCACACCTTGCGTATCTGCACGTAGATCTCATCCTGCTTCACGGCAGGATGTGGTTTCACAGCAGGTGTAGGAAACTATTATACTTTTCACTCATGCATAGGAACATTCTACTTCTTAACCACTTTATAGCTGGCACTGCTTAATTTATATGCCTTTCTACTGCAACCAAGCATCAGAATGCAAAGAAGACACTGTTGTGGTGGGTTGGTTAGGAGTCTTTTTTTTTTTTTTTTTTGACTAGTCCACACAGGATGAACTTGCTTGTTTTGTTGGTGATAAACCTACTGGAGGCTTCTGATCTCCAATGCTACATTAAAATAACGTGGCAGAAAAGGTTTGCATACAAGGCTGTAATCCGGGTAAGCTTCTGGCTTTCTCCCCTCCTTTTTGTGTAAAGTTAGGGCTTGGCTTCATGAACTTGCGGTGATTGAGCTGGCCAGGCTCATGCAGTAAGTGGCTCACTCAAACCTGGGGCAGTGGCAATGTGTGGTCATTGTGCCTATGCATTTTAAACAAGGCAGATACCTTCCTCCACGTAGAGCCAGCTCTAGGAATTACAGTAAGGGACAAGGATCTTTTGTTTTCTAAATATTTTTTTTTTTTTTTTTTTTTTTTTTCCTCTAATTCCTCACTACTGTCATTTTGCTAAAGAACTAGACCCTACCTGTTGCATGAAGCTTGGCATCCGATTCCTGGCAGCGATCTGACACCAGAGGCTTCAGAGAAAGGAGTAAAAAGGAAAAAGATATTACGAAATTGCACCTGTGTGTACCCTGTGTATTGAAATGTCATTGCAATGTCTCCCACTGTTGCTGTGTTTAAGTAGGAAAAATAGTACTCACATTTGTTAGTTCAACCTGAATTTTGGCCTTCCATCACTTGGATCAAGGGGCTGAGATGCTGCAGTAGAGACCTGCACACTTTGGCAGTGGCTGGAATTAGTCACTAGAGGTATGGGTGTATGGGGATTTAAGGTGTTGTTCTTAATGCCTGGAAATAGTAGTACTTGTCTTGGGTGCAAGAAATAAATCATCCACTTAATACATACAAAATGCAAATAAAGCATAGACAACGAGTCTGCTAATTCCACCAAAATGTTTAATACCATAATAGATTTTCACTGAAGTACAGAGCTAATGTGAATATTTGTACAAAATATGTGGTTAAAAATAGTATTGATTTATAATATATACAGATATGTCACATCTGTGTCAGAAATGCAGACACTTGAATGAGAACATGATTAATGTTTTTAGGTCTACAACAACATACATGAAATATTTCTGCAGCTACCCACAGTAGGACAAGTTGCCAAGTCGACACTTAAGGACCCATCCATCATTACAGATGACGTTCCTTTCAAAAGTTTCTGAACAAAAACTCTGCTCCAAAATGGATTCAGAACATTCACCTCCATTAACCGAACAGTGAAGAGAACACATCTCTCTGACACTAATGTGGACACAACTTTCTCGTACAAGATTAATGATCAGTTACAATGATTTGTTAAAACAAGGCTGCTGTTCTGGTGTGTGATAATAGAGAATTTTAATCCTGCTTGGTAGATACTCTTACCGAGGTGAGTGAGGAAGCCCCTGGCTCAGGGACAGCAATGGGCCCTTCTTAATACAGCTCTCAATTAGATGGATTTAAATCCTGAAGTCTGTCTTAAGGTCCTGAATGCCCTCATTTTCCATTAACTTTGAGGCTGCTCAGCACTTTTCATCTTTACTCTAGCAAGAATCTCACCTACAAACGTCCCAAATTCTAGGATCTGCAGCCACTGCACCAGTGCCCAGTCCTGCATTAAAAGGATCCACAGGTGACTCATACCGCAGCCCTAGAAGCTCTTTGTAGCAACTAACAAGTTGACAAAAGGGGGAAGAGATGAATTAAAGTGGTTTTTTATTTGTTTGTTGTTTTTTAAATGCTTTCTGAGCATCTCTGCAGTGAAGACAGTTCGGGGCTCTTGCCTTTGCATGAGGAGTGCTACCTCTATTCTGCCTCCAGTGCAAGCTCCCCTCCCCTCTGAACCAAATACACCTGACATGTCAAAAGGCATGTGGGAAAGAGCTTTTACAACACTTCCTCCCTTGTAATTTTACCCCTGAATGCAGCAGTCTAAATGTATTTAAAAATAGAGCACAGCTCACTGTAGAAGAAGCATTTCCTTTTCAGAGGAGCCTAGAATAATGAAAACTGCTGAACTTCCTCACAGATGTGCTAAAACAAGAAAAAACACATCTTGGTTTGGTTTGGGTCTTTTTACTAACACAATTCAAGAGAGTTGCATTAGGATGAGTGTGAGGGTCTGTCTGGGACTTCAATCCATACCTGGTTTTGCTTTGTGGTACAACAGAACTAAATGTGATTCCTTGGGCAGAGGGGAATTGAGGAAATGCAGAGGTCTTAAATTCATACTAATTAATACACGATAGAAGGCAAAAAGTGGCTAAATGCTTTGTGTTAAAATGTACACATTGAAGGAGCAAAAGAAAATTCAGTAAAGATTGCTTAGAGGGGCAATCTAAAAGCACTCTGACTTTGATCAGGGTATCTGTAATAGCTTTCTCATCTACCCTCATCCACAGACAGCTGGTTCCAGTCCCCAAGATCCGTGATAGATACTGCCTTCCCTTCAAGCAAGCTGTTTCAGTAAGCCTATTTGTAGCCATACCTACAGATTTCATCACTGGGCAGTAAAATAATGAAGGACTCGACCCCTGTGAGCTGCTGAATCCATTTGGAAAAGCTGGGCTGCTCATCGGGAGGTGAGCTGGTAACTACAGACCCCATTACAGAGCTGTAGTGTGGACTCCAGACCTTCAATGCATTCTGAACTCACCCCTTCTCTAGCTTTGACTCTAACTTTAGAACAAAATTAAACAAAATAAATGGTTGTTCAAGGAACAGCAATAGTCACACTATCAGTAATGAAGTCTACAGAGCTTCAGCTGTCAAGCAGTCAAGGCATGAGCCACGCCTGCTGCAGCTGGGAGAAATACCTCGAGCTCCCATTATTCGGCGTCATGCAGGATTGGGTTGCACATTATCACTTGCATGCCCAAATGCCCGGTAGAAATAAATATTGCCTATTTGTGGGTACAAATTAAGTGCGTACCCAAGCCATACGTATATAGCCATGATTTCCTCGAAGCTCAGTTTGAGATCCTTTTGGCCACGCAGCTCCCTACTGCTTACAGCTGAAGCCTCGAAACTTATTTCCAGGTGTCGTGTCCAGTGCCAAGCACGATGGAGAAGCCACATAGGCAATGCAAGATTTCAACCCCATCTGATACAGAACCTTACAGTGGTTGGAGAAAACTCATCTGTCGCTCAAACATGAAGAATAATCAGGCCTTCTACAGTTCCTTTTATCTCTAAAGGACTCTATAAAGAGATGGCTATTAACACTTGTTCTAATCAAAACACGTATTAAGGCCTGTCTTTTCAAAAGGAATCAGTGAGCTTAGAGCTTACATTTCCAACGAGATGTGTTAAAGAAATCTAATTTTCAGAATCATGAATAATGATCCCTCGAGAAACTGGGTCTTTTCAGCTGGACACCCAGATTTTTTTATTTAACTTTATTTTTATATAACTAAGTGGAGGTTGTCATAAGATCAAACAGAAGAACTTCATGAGACAGTTACTCAACAAACTCATCTCCTGCATTCCGATAATTTAGAAGATCCAGTACAAATTAACA
The DNA here is from genome assembly GCF_964211825.1 of Aythya ferina. Taxonomy (NCBI): domain Eukaryota; kingdom Metazoa; phylum Chordata; class Aves; order Anseriformes; family Anatidae; genus Aythya; species Aythya ferina. Next base: position 114,747,933 of record NC_140298.1, read on the forward strand.
CAAGACACTACAAAGAGTCGTTTCCAATTTTTGTAATGATTAATGCTAATAGAACTTTTCCCACAGCCTCGGCATTAGTTGGATGCCATGTTCCTTAGTCAAAAACTGATGCCCACTGTATTTATCATTCTTTAGCAAAGAAAGAGCCCCTTTGTCTGCCAGAGATGTGCTTTTCTCACCCGGGACCATGCTATAGTCTTTGTTTGCATACACCCAGCCAAACCCACAGCAAACCAGCGCAAGTTCACACCACTCAGTGAAACTGCAGCAGTTTAAAATGGAATTGGCATATCCTGTCAATCACTGGGTTATTTTGTCCACATTTTTTTTAATTTCAACTGAAACAGAGTTTGACCTCTGTCAAACATTTCAGCATTTTCAGTTCTACCAGTTAAGAGAGCAGTGGCATGTATCACCCCAGTCGGTTTAACGTGGTTTACGTCTTTTAGGTGCTGCTTTTCAAAATGCCAGCACAAACAGAACACAAAAATACTGTTGCCACATTTATTTTTGAAACTAAGCTCTGAATTACACAGGTGTAAAAGTGGTTAATTAGCCAGTAGCTTTTTAACACTCCTACAAAACATGACTCAATGGAATACTTTGATGGTATGTACACCGTAAGGGAAAAGCTAACGTAATTTGTCACAGTGCTCAGACGTACCACTGCAATCAGGTCTCGCAGGACGGTTGTCACTTACTCTGTACAAAGAACAGTCTTTTTGCAGAAAGCTTTTTCACTGCTGCTGAGTGTAGGGGGGAAAAAGAACAGAATAAAAACAACCTCTCCCCCCTCCCCCAAGCCAATATAGAGCCAATAACTGTTAAAGAAATGGACTGCAATATATCTATTGGGCACATTTTTACAGTAAATATGCCTGTATTCTTGCTAAGGTTGAGGAAGGGATGCTCTTGCTGTGTTTTCTTGACGAAAACAAAGTGTAGGAGAGTCGTACAGCTGGGCTGGGAAGGGGGGTGTTGTATTAGCTTACGTACAAAAATCAAGGCCACAGAAATTCCGTATCCTTCTGATCTGAAAATGAAAAAGCAGGTTCCAAGCCGCCCTTTCTCCGTGCATTTTAAACGTTTCCGTGCTGTTAGCTGCACTGAGGAAGTCATTAGTAATTCCTGCTTTCATTTCCAGCCAGCAGCAGCAGCAGCCACCCAGCAGAGGGCCCCAGCACATCGCTGCCCAGGCTCGGGAAGGGCAATAAAAGGGACATCAGCTATGTCACCGTGCACAAACTGCAATGTAACAACACAGATTTCACTCCTATTTATATTGCTACAGGAGAGTACTTCAGCACTGTGGACACCCTAGGAAAAGTGCAAGTCACAGGGGCTGAGCTGGTGGATGCTACACAGAAGATTCCCACCGAAGCGGGGGCTGTGTCTGGGAACTACTGAATTAAATAGGACGTTTATTTTCCCAGATGGTCAGCATTTTGTTGAAGGAAGCCTTTCGTACCAGACAAGAAACAGCTGTTAGCAAAATACCAGGTTCTCTTAGGAGAGTCGCAAATGCTGTTACTTTCAGGACAGGGCCATAATTTTTTTTCAGGTACTGTGGAATAATCTATGATGACCATATTTAACTGTATAACGGTGAGATATAAATGTTTATCATAATTACAACAGGCTTCTGCATTTTCAGGCTTGTAACTGCCTTTCTGTTTCTGTGCTTTAATCAATAAAGCTATGCTCTGCTCCCTCCTGGGTAGTGCTATGTAGTTTATGAAGAGCAGTCATTGAATCGGACCCGTTTTTAAATCTCTCTGTAAATGCACTTTGGGGAAAGAACATTTAAGACCCAGTGCTTTATTTGCAGTGTACTTTTACATCACTGGAGGCCAAATTCCACAGTTCAGAACCAATCTCTCCAAAGTCTGAGTACATGGATATAAGGACTAGATTCAGCCCTGACATTTTGACATGTAAAAAATCAAAAGCATCAACTCTGGAGGTCTCTGGTCACTGACATCAGCTGAGGATGTGGCCACGAATTTCTGTCATACGGCACATAGCAACAAAAAAAATCTTAAGCATTTAGATCTTACTCTCCCTGTTGATATTAGTCTAAAACCAATGGTTCAGCGTTCTATATGTTCTCAAACCAGACAGTGGTGTTACTCCTGAAATACCGCAGGTGGCCTGTGAAGGTATCTTCGATAGGAACATCAAATTCGAGTCCTAGGACAATGGGTAACAAATGATTTATTTAAATCAACTCTAAGTGCATCACTGAAAAATAATCCAAGTGACACCTCTAAGGAGATACTTGAAGACAACTTTACTCAGATATCATGGAGATCCTAAAGCCCCATTTTGGTTCAGCCTCTGCTGTATTTAACGTGCTTCTATTAGTGTAACACACACACGACGATGTCAATAAAGTATTAACAGTTATCACGTTATAGATACACGCTAAGTAAAGCACTAACTTCAACAGGAATTATTTCAGGGGGCTGTGGTGGTCAGAGAACAAACTATAGGAGAATGGAAAGTCCTTACTTCTCAAAATGTCCTCCCCATGCAGATCGAGAATGGCATCTCCTGTCTCCACTGATAAAGCAACACACTTTTCTTCTTGGAAGTACTGCAGAGCCAACAAATACCACGACAAGGGTGACTTGACCTTTCCGCAGCTTGTAGCATCACTAAGGGGGGGGGAAGGAACCCTCCCTCACAACCCTGGTCATTAGGTTTTATGAGAAAAATCTTGATTACAGAGCCTAAGCTGTCTTTTCCGATCCTAGACTGAGCTTCCAAGATTTATATGCTTATTTTAACTTGCAAAAGAGTTTAAACCTTGGAATCTCACTGTGCCATTGTACAGTCATTTTCAGGAGTACAGCTGCAGCTAATTAGCTTAAAAATCCCACTGTATCGTACACATATGCTCAATTTTCTGCAGTATTAATTTCAGTGGAACTACTCATGTGCATAAATTAAGCGCATGCTTAAGTATATGCAAAATCTGAGCTCAAATGTCTAGAAAATATGTTCTCAAAATGACAAATACACATGAAAAAAAAAATCATCATGGAAGGTCTACCAGACAGGGAATCCAGTGTCTGTCTGCTGTCGGCCATGACGAAAACACAAAACGATTTCTGTAACCCAGTATACATTGCAAGTGAAAGAAACATGCAGGACAGAGTGAAAAAAGGGGACTCGATTGCATGCAGTCTAATTTCAAGTGTGTAATTATGGTCCTGTTTTCTTTGGCCTAAAAAAAAAAAAAAAAAAAAAAAAAAAAGGAAAAGAAAAAAAGAAAAAGAAAAAAATAAGGAAAGGAAAAGAAAAACAAAAGAACACCAGCTAACCTCTCCTCACCTCCACAAACCCAAACTGCATACAGCTCAAGAAGGGCTTTAAAGCACAGGAAACAGGGAGGGAAAGGGACTGATTGTTAGGGATGTACAAGTAATTACTACATTTCAGGGCTATTCAACACACCACTAGGAAAGCATTCAGCCTTAATCGTTACTGGAACTTACAGCTATGACAGAGAGCAATGAATCCCATCTTAAATGAGCAGACAGGTTCTCTTTCTTCCTCAATCTCAGAGAGAAGTACCACTCAGACCTTTAGGGAAGATAAAATGACAATCCTCACCGATATTCTGTCTCCCTCCTCCTTACTGAAAGACCCCAAACCCTTCAGCAAGCTGCTGCCTCTCCCCTCAGCCCAGAGAGCTCGGTGTCGCATCCCTACCACCATCAAGGACCGGTTCACTCTACAGCTGTTGGTGGAAGTGGGTGTTTTTCTGTTTCTAAAAAGGTTGCAAGGAAAATATTCCTTAAAAAAAAAATACAGAGGGTCAAAAGGCCACCAAACTGCTGGATTAAAAACAATTCACGCCTTCTCCCCTTAAAAAAAAAGAGATAAAAGGGAAAAAAAATAAAAACAAACTGAGGTCTGCTGGGGAACTGAGGGCAGAGAAGCAGGCTCCTTGATGAAGGGCAGCAGCAAGTATTCTGGGAGTTTCAATATCAAGCCTGATATCAGCCCAATCACCCACCACGACCGATCTCTCTGGTGGTGGCATTCCAGCATGCAAATTACAGCTGTGGAAAATCCTCAGACCAAACCCCTCCCTGCTTCAGCCTTGTTTTGTCCTTTCCAGCAAACCTATCAGTTGGTGTGTGATATGGTTACATATTACAAAGATCTTTTTTTTTTTTTCCTAGCCCTTTTGTTACATAGGCTTGATTACTGAGAAGGGATTTCCATGAGCTTAATGTCCTGGTACTCAAAAGGCGATGGCTGCCTTTCAAAAATAAAAATAAAAATAATAATAATAAAGCAAACAGAAAACCACAAGAGCTGTGCTGGAGGAGAGAAGTGCTGCTTCTGCTGGAGAGGCTCAGTTAGATACAGGAGGTGGCAGACCAGGGCGCCGAGTTTGAATGATTTTTGGCTTTGGAGAATTCTTTGGGTCCTCGTCTTCTTCCATGTCGCTGTCGCAGACGTGCACTACCACGCTGGGAGTGGATTCTGTTCCTGCGTGCAGCTCGTATTTCTCTCCTGGAAGCAGAGAAAAAGAGATCAAAGGCCAACAGTTTGAGAAGCAGCACAGATCATGGCACTTTCAGATTCCTACAGCCACGTAGGGCAGATGTTCGTGTGCTGCTCCTACCTGTAGGTGAGGGTAGGCATGGCTACATCATACCTGCTACATCATACCTACTATCACAGCATATGAAAACCAGTTAGAAGTGAAAAACCACTGGTGTTTGCACTGGTGTTTTGCACCAGTAGTAGTGGCCAATGGCACTAGAAAGAAATGCATGGAGAGAAGAGAGAACGCTGAAGTTCCTGGGTCAGAAGAGGGACTAGGACTGAACCTCAAATATCTGCTCTGAAGCTGTATGTCAGACCCGCTGGGGTGGGGATACATTTTTTTCTTTCAGTCTAGAATGGCTCAGGTAACACCTGAAGGTCCACTGGATTCTGCAGCTTGTCAGCTCCAGACTGAAACATCAAAACTTGGTCCAATGGAGCTGCCTATAAAGGGATCTCCACAAATAAATACAGACACAGATACCAGATGGATTTAGAGATTCAAGGCTCCTTACCTGGGGCTCTAACAAATTCCGTCTCTGTAGATAAGATTAGAGTACAGACTGTAAATGCTCACTACCAGGCTAAAGGCTTAAACATTAGAAATCAGATTTTCAAACTGCCTAAATTCCTTCTTTTAGTCCGCACCCAGTACTCCAAGGAGGAAGCTGAGTATGTCTAAAATGGAAATGGGTGCAGTGAGGTTACCTGAATAAATACACAAAGGAAAATGAGGATCAGACACGGGACTTTCAGGCCAGCATTCAGTCCATGTGAGTGGTACTGGTTATTAAATGACGAGGAATTAAGACTGTAAAGGAAAAAAAAAGTCCTAACATTTCTGACAGGATGCACGGCTCTTTCAGAAGGGACAGACACTGACAACTAGAAACCACTCCAGGTAATGTGCTGTTATAAATTGGACTATTTGTCATCTCATCTCCCGGCCCCACAAGCTGGCTTCAAGTTCAGATAGGGCGACAATGACCACGCAGCTTGGATTTTACATGGCAGCTTGGATTTTTTTCATAAGGCTGCTCCAAAGCCACTACATATTGCCTGCAAAATAGTCTGTGATGAGGAAGGATTTTGCAGGCGGAGGAAGGTCCCGATATATCTAGCTGACCTGTACTTGTGGTACAGCAGCTCCTGCATTGCAGGCAGGCACTGACGGTGCCAGGTGCTGTACAATGGAAGTGGGATGGCACTCCCCACCTCAAAGCACTTGGAGCTTGCTTGAGTTATTAATTTGGACTTGTATTTATCCCCAGCTTCGTGGCAGAGCAATGCATGCTAGGAAGGTGCTGCAGGTCTGCATTAGCACACACCGATTGTCATCATTGCTATTTGTGCTGAAAAATTCTCAGTCCAAATAAGACTGACTGGCTTGGGACTAGAGGACGAGAGAACACGTTGCATTTTTGCCTAAAAAATAGGAGGCAGCTCCTGAATAATAGCTATAAGTCAGGCATCTTGCTGTGCGAAATATTTTACCGCTGTGATACCATTAATGTTGACATTTAACTGCTCTATTTTTGGCAGCCTCTCCTCCAAATCCAAATTGAGCAAAGCATTGCAGGTCTCGCTGATAGGCTAAAATATAAAAAGAGAAATGGCTTGGTTGTGCTGCGATGAGAAATTATATGGTTTTTCTTTGCCTATTTTCCCCGCGGGCTTCGGCTAATTTCTCAGCGATGGGCTGACGTCAATGCTGCCAGCCGGGCTCCGAGGGCTCCATTGGTCACTGTCAGCTCCCAGCGGCTCTGCAGCGCTGCACACACACAAAGCCAGGCCCTCTCCTCGTGCGGAGGAAATCAGATTCACCGCCCTCTTAAAAAGGGAACGACCCCAGGTCAAATGCCACGTCCTTTCACCGCTCAGACCCTTCCCGCAAGGAGCCTCGCCACTGTGAAAGAGCAGTGGGAATAAGCGCAGGCGCAGGGGAAAGTATTCGGATGCCTCCGGCACAAGCGGCTGCAACAGCAATTAATGTCACTTTGCGAATCAAAATGTGAGGCACTCCTAAATTGGGGTTTTAAGGCAGTTATTTCTGAGCATAAACGAGCTGCAGACTCGATTCTCTACTCACAATTATTCATGCCTGCAGAACTGCGGCTCGAGATGCAGAAAACCTTTTTTATGGCTGAGCTGGGAACAGGACGAGAGTAAACAGGGGACGCTTATACAGCTGCACCTTGTTCCTAAACGTGCTGCTTGCAGGAAAATACTGAGGTAATAAATGCAAAAATACAAATCCAACCGATACAGCCAGATTACTCCTTCCCTCTGAGTTACAGGGCTGTCCCAAGCTAAGGGCAGCAGGTTGGGTTAAGCAAGATGGTCAAGACTCAGCAACGTCTGCCTGATGCTCTCATCCAGCTGTCTCTCCGATGCTGTTTGTTATACGACCTTCACTTTCTCAGCCCCTACCTTGCCCCATCATTCCTGCTCCTCACACTTGCCTGGAGAACTCCTCAAAGGACTCTTGGGGAAGAGGTCTTGTTCTCCTCCCGCAGTATTTCAGCCACCTCCACCCCTTAATAAGTTGTTTAAGTATTTGTGGAGCTGAGACAATAATGAACACTCACGTAAATTTATTCAGAAAAATATCACCGAATTTATCAAATATGCTCCAACATCTAAACTCTGCCTTCAGGATATGATACAGGGAAGAGTTAAGCTGTGGCACATAAATCATATTAAGTTGCCCGAAAATATTCCTTAAAACCCCTTGAAAACTGCAGTGGTGTTCCTCTGTTTATTTGCTTGGCGTAAGAAAAAAAAGATGAGTTGGAAATTTCTCCCTTTGACAATGAGTCTACCTGCTTTCGTGGCACTTGGCATGACCTTCAGTGACCACGTGAAGCAAACCCGCAGCCTCGGGTAATGCACAAAGGATGACTACAAGCACAGCACAAAAGCAACTGATGATATTTCAGAATTAAAAATAATGGCAGGTGATTTCCTACCCCTCTGTGTATCAGCACTGTGACCTTTCATTGCCGGTGCATCTCGTGTCTAATGAGGCTCTTCTGTCCAGCAAAGACAACGTTCATACACTTAATTAATAATGAAGGACGGGTAATGATATTGTGCAGCTAACTCATCCCTGATTCCGACTCATGATCAGAGGTTAATGGGTTCAGAGCTGCCCACCCCATGTTAAATATGTCATTAGCAGCACAAAAACACACTCCTTTTGTAGTCCCTCCATCCACGTGCTTTACAAATAATATGGTGCAGATAGCGGGTGGTGCTTCTAGAACTTGTAAACTTGTTTATCCCTTGTGAGCACGGAAGAAGCCATTGCCTGTAGCTCTTCAGAACACATCCAGAATGATGCTTTCAGAGTGTGAAAGGTATTTTCCATCACCTGGAGGGTAGCTCGAGGGCATTTAGGAGGTGCAAAGGTGGAGGACTGGGAGATGTGGAAAGAACCAAACCTGGTACCAGCCTGTCTGTAAGGTCTGCTGGCCTGCAGTGTCCTTTGAACAGGGCTTGAGGCTGTGAAAGCGAGCTGTAGGGAGGAACAGGTTGTGGAGAATTTGGGGTAACAGGTTTGAAAGAGACCAAAAAGCAGTAATGGGGAAGGAAAGAAGAAATACACATGTCGGGAGGGGGGTAGGTATGCACAAGTAGTATGCACAGAGCTGCAGAGCCGTTTCCCCTCTTGCAAATATTTCTCATGTAAAATTATTTCCTGTGTTTCACGGTGGGAAGCAGCTAAGACCTTGTAAAACACACAAGAGCCTAGATTAGACAACAAATTGGTGGGTGGTAAGTGCAGGGAAGAGCCAGGTCAAAAGCAGGCCAGGCACAGACACTGCCTGGGCCTGAGAGGCGAAGGGCCAATCTGCCACCCCGGGTCAGTGCCATCGCTCTGCATCTTCATCGCTGTTCCCCTACTGGAAGTTCTCGCAACAGCGGACGTGGTTTTCATCAGGAAGATTAATGATCACACTTCTCTGTTTGCAATGTACTGAAGAAATGGCAGGCTAGCGGTCAGAAGCAGGCAGAGGTTCCTGGCTCAGTGACCGAGCTGTTTGCTCCGCTCGCTTGAAGCTCAATCTCTACACGTGCAGAAAGTGAAAATCTACACCAATCAACCAGAAAGTAAATAAACATGCCAAGGTCCTCCCTAAGATCCCAAGATCCTCCCTAAATGCACCCTCACTGAACTCAGTTTAATGCAGGAGGACCAACATCCAGCTTCCTTGGTGGACTGGAAAAATAAATCCTTGCCATTAGACTGTGGAGGTGCCAGACAGTCCTTGCTGCAGCCACGAGGCTGCAAAGAGACACCCGCAAAAAACAGCTAGGAAAAGAACAGCACGCTGCAAAGCTGTTAACTAATTCTTGCCTGGTTGTTTTACTCTGGAGTGGATTTCTCAGGCTTGTACCGAGGGATAGATCGAGTCTTCCATCTTGTGGCTAGGGTGGTTATGGCCAGGCACTGTGGAAGGGGATGACCTGTACTCGTGGAATAGGTAAGGATGTACAGCTCCGTGTCCCAGCAGTGTGCCTTACCTTCCCAGCAAGGCAGGAGAGTAAAAATCACCTTGTGCTGAGGGCACATAAAAATCTGTTCGCTACTTAGATGCTTAACTGCTTTTCGCCGGTCCTCAGATATTAATTTTAACACATCAGCGTGTTTTAAAAATTCCTCACAGATTACAGACACAGAACTCAGGCTCTAACATTCTGCCTTACGCACACAACTGTGCCAATGAGCAATTTTTTTTGGATAGTTAAGCCACAGTTATATTTTTTATTGCGTTGTTTGAATGAAAAGAATGAACTTACCTAAGGTTAATGGTGTTAGCTGATGTCTAGCAGCATGTTGTACTGCTGTGATACAGAGAAATGAGCTTTGGCGGCGTTTGTTTTTCAATGAAATTCTAAACATAGCAAATGCACGACTGAGAACTGCAACACTATTTTAAAGCCGCCACTGCAGTTAACTAAAATTGATCTCTCTAACAAGTGCTAAAAATAGAAAGAAGAGAGCACACAATGACTTTTCATATCGCTCCCTGCAGGCTCCTTAAATAAGGGCGAATATGACCTTCACGCAAAGCTGTCCCAGGGTGTGGAACAATGAGTGATATTTCACATTCCACTGCTCTAGAACAGCAATTGATTTATTACCCAGCTAGCTAGGGAATTCGTTTACATGTTTCCATTTATAACACTGCTGCATCAAAGGAAAAAAAGGAGTTTTTTGTTTTCCTTTTATTCAGCAGTTTAGAAGCAAAGCATCAATTCTGGAAGCAATAATCTGCAATGTAGTACAAAGAGTTAGACCTGACAGTCTTTTTCTACGGGCTTTCCTGCTGAAGGGAAATAAATAAAATACAGGAATCTCCTATTCTGCCCCCGTGAGAGATCCCATCAGGAAAAGATACAAGAAGATCCTGCAAACCTCCCGAATCAGGAAGCATCTTCCTGCACCCTATGCATTCTGTTGGTGGGTGCAGTCACACAATTGCCCAGATGATGAGATGTCTGCAACTGGCAGCTACTCGCAAAACATGAACACAGCATCTTTAATACAGCCAGGAAGAAACCAATCCTCATATCCCACAAGAAATTCAAAAATAAACTCTATTTTTCATGAGCTGACCCCCACAATTGTTATTAGGTGGGATCTAAAGTGTTTGTTTCAGTATGAAGGTGATTTAACATGCCATTTTTTCCTTACAGGTTATGAATGTAAATTAGACTGATTTCTAACTCGGGCCTGAAACGGGGACATTTTCCATTTTGAACATTTTAAAAGGGATGCTTTAACAGCATTCAATGAGAACTTTTTGTAAAGATGACAACTAAATCAAAAGTAATCCTCTCCGATGAAAAGCATTGGTTTCATCAGATAAGCATTTTCTGAGGGGAAGCACTGCCTCAGAAATCCCAGCTAGCTTCAGTTCCTGGCATAAGCTGAAGACAGAACAAAGTCTCTCTGCATTTATATCCATTCTTTGATGGATGCTACAACTTATCCCGTGCCTTCTGCACACCATCCTCAAGCGAAAACAGTCCCAACAGAGCAATCCTGCTGGGGCTGGGGAGTGGCAGTCCTCTCTCTACAGACTTGTTACCATGAGAGATTCTCCACTCTGTTGGTGATGCAGTGATGCTTAAACACTTGATGAAGTATACCACATCTTGAAATACCGTACGGAGCAGGTGTGATTTAAAGCAGATACTCTACTCATGGACAAGCATTTGTCCAGTCCCTACACAAACCATCAGTTGTCTCAGCGAAACAGAACAACAAGCACAAGAATAAATTGTGCAAGCAAGTTTGATCTGCTACGCAAACAACACTTACAAGCTGCAGATAAGATATAATTATGTATGTACCTAAAGTAAAGCTCATTTTCAAGCAGAGAACCAGTTGGTCTGCGTCAACTTAAATCCAAAGCTGTAATCCAGTTTACAGGCTTTACCCCAGCCTCCTCGAGTTATCCTCCACGCTGCGATTTCTCATTTGGTTTTGCCCAACATTTTTTTCACACAAGGACCACAGGCTTACCTGGTCCTAGCTTAGAAACTGCATAAAGGAGGTCGTAGTTGATGACAGGCGTTGCATCATCGATTGGCTGCCACCCTACAGGTGGGGAGGCTGGAGGCGAGATGAGAAACTGTTTTGCAGGCTGTGGCGGAGCCAAATGAAGCTTGTCTCCATCTGTCTCAGAGGTCTGAATCTTTAAAGCATAACAAATACACTGTTTAGTTTGTGATGGGGAAATGGAATGATTACTCAAATCATGCACTTCTAATACCAAATGCCACCCAGGCAGGGTTTCAGCATCAGTCTCAGCAGACAAGGCCTGCAGATGAATTTTCCCCTCAACCTTACAGATGGTTCCTCTACAGTAAATACACTGCGGGGGGCTGTTACATGAGCAAAGCTACAATGTTTGTGCCTATCGTGTATGTTCTCTGAGAATAAGAGCAAAGCTTTGGTACCCACAGTTGCATGGTAAGAGACTTCTGAGGCTAAAATGGTATTGTTGTGATCTGCTTGCTTACAGTCCTAAATAAGAGCAGGCATTAGATTAGAAACCAGTAATTCTTGCACCAAGGCAGGAATTTCAGAAACTTTCCGACTATTTGGTTTCTTTAGTTGATGTGATAAAGGAATCTATCGTGTTCCTTAGTTGTTTGCAACTAATTATACTCATTTTATTTCTATCTTAACTTCCCTAGTTTAATTCTTGCTCCTTTTTTTTCTATTAAAGAAACCTCAGCATAAACGAATTACAGCACAGCTACAGGCATACCTGAGCAAGTTTAAAACCAACTCGGGCCCAGAAGCAATGAACTGCATTTACATGAAAGCAAGTTCAAGATAAACACCCTGCTATTTCTGAATGGATTCTGCAAAAGCCCAGTTTGGGTCTCTCCACTTCACGTTCCCCAGAATTTCTAGGTCTGGAAGTGCTGATTCATTCTGGCTCACGGCCATACAAACACACACTACTCCAGACACTGTGCTGCTTCCACAAACTCATTCCCTGGACACAACTAGTAAGCTCTTTTAAGATTGAATGCACTGGAGAACATGGTGCAGATACCTAAATGGTTTTGCAGGAAAACAGCTTGGATATGGAGAGGAATCATTGTTATGCAAGTTGCTCTTTTTCTTGGATTATCTCAAATTTCCTGTTAATCTCTTGACTGTTCAACTAGAGTGAAACAACTCCCCAGTCTGTTTACCAGCAGGTTTTAAAACCTTTCAGAAAAAAAAAATATCTGAGCCATATCTAGGAGTTAAGGGCCTTTAAAATGGGATCAAGGTAGATTTTCAACACCTAAATCCAGCTGTAAAATCTTCTGAACCATCTAACCTGTTAAGCATATTGGGGTTTTCAGTGCTGCAGTTTCCCATCTTCCTGAGAAGGTTCTGCTTCTGCCTAGGCTCAAAGCAGCTCCAATCCTGCCCCAGCTGCAGAGATTCAAAATTTAACAGCCTCTTTGCTTAATTAAGATCTTCAAATGAGCCTGCCCTTAACCTAAGGCCTCTATCTGGCAGCTTAAAGCACACTCCCATTACTTACAGGCACTGGTGAGTATCCCACAAGCCACACTGACCACGGCTATTTATTAAAATACGATTAGAAGAGGTGGTGGTCAAGGCTCTCAAGCTCCCTCATCTTTCTGGTTCCTGGCTGGGAGATGCAAATTCTCTCTCCCTTGGTCAAGAAGAATCGGACCTTCGTTTTCTACTTTCAAGTAGAAAGTGATGGATATGATCACTTATCTCCCCCAAGCTGGAGGCATTCTTCTCCCTACTATCTTCTCCCTTTTACTTGAAATTAATGAGCTCCTCTTTTAGAAAATTCACGCATCTATTTAGTTAGGGAAAAAATGGTTGGAGAAAGCCTAACTGTGGCTCAGGGCTGCAGCCAGATAATTCAGCCCTACTTCTTTTATGACCTTACATACTTTACTGCCTTTTATTTTTTTTTCTTTTATGGCTAGAAAGTTACCCACAGCAAATACCAGATGTTGTAAATCAGTTCTAAGCTATGTAACTTGTGTGTTGAATAAGCAACCTGGGTCCCAAGTGGTCCTTTAAATTAACTGTAGACCCGCAGGGCAAGTACAGCTCACGCAACAGAAGGATGTTTGAGTAATCTTTTAGCACCAATATTGGGCAAGGGAGAAACTTTTATTGCTTTTATTCAGCTTTATTGTACAATATTTCTATAAAAGCTATGCACTAACACAGAAGTAGATATGAGATTTCATTACCTGTGCGAAATACAACTTTAACTTCTTCCCTCTGAACTGTGTTTCGTGCAGCTCTATCCTGGCACGAGCGGCTGATTTGGGACTACTGAAATTTATCCGCACGCGTCTGAAGCTCTTAAACAGCTGGAATGTCACACAGTCATCGTAGGCACGGAACAAGCCTTCAAATTTCTCCTGCAAATGAAAAAGAAACAACAGTGAAGATTAACTTGGTGTTCTGTCACATCAGTCTGTTCAAACATGATCTGGAACTTGAGGAGGACAGTTTAATCAGCAGGTTTCAGCCTTGGGGGTGGCTGTCCACGGGTGAATAAGGGCTCTGCGAAAAGAAGTTAGGGAAAAGCATTGGGCTGAAAAGTGCTGACCTCTGGAAAATGTTTGAGGGAAGCAGTTTTCAAATTGAGAACCCACCGGCTATTGAACTTCTCATAAAAGTTGAGCAAGACGGTGATGGCATAGCGCTTCATGAAATGAGGCTGAAAAGGGCAGAAGGCTGAGAATACCAGACGACTGATCTCATCTGTACAAAAGCAAACACTGTGCAGAATGACAACGGAGTCAGCAGACACAGCCAGGCCTGCTGGAACTGAGGGCTACATTCAAATCAGCACTGTGGTCTCGCTTTGCATTGCATATTACATTTTTTTCTGGATGTTTTGTCATTTAGATGCTTAGAGCAGATATAGACCTAGTCCTTGAGAGTCGGCGTAGCAGCAGGAAAAAACGATTCGATGGCTGGAAACAGCGACCTGGCCCAAAGACAAATTTCAGGCTTAAAAATGTTGCGCTACAGAACAGCATGTCCAAAAGCACGTGACGCAAATAAGGATATTTTAACACTGTGAGAGAGGTCTGAGAAATACCAAATCTCTGGATCTGGACATCAGCAGGAATTCGAGGTACGGTAGCACCCCTGGAGGATCAGACTCCCTCTGTTTTCTCTGTAAGCTACGGGCACACCGACTAGGATCACATCATCAAATGAACCTGATGACCTTAACTCTGATACCTGCACGGGTCTTTTCATGCACACAAGCAAACATTCATAAATGTTAAGACCAAAAAGGAGTGGTTATTACGGAGTCTAACATTTGTGCTTCCTCAGACCTGAGGCTGCCATCCAGCGAGGACCACAAGAAGTCCTAGTATTTTAACATCTGCAGTCAAGACTTGAAGTCTTAGAAGATGGGGAATCAACCAGAACAAAATCCCTTTTATTAGGAGTTCTTCATCCTGCAAAAAAACCTGTTTGAAATATTTCATCCACTGAAGGCTATTGTGTCAGGTGGGAAATAACCTCATGTGTGCTCTGATATATCTGCAAATAAGCACTTTCTTACGTATTTAGGTGACTTCTGTTCTCATGGAGGAAAATAATTTCTTATCTCTTAGAGTGGCTAATGGGTAGGGGCTGCAGAAGGAGAAAGAAAAAACTCCATTTGTGTAATCTGATCAATACTTCAGTCCTCATCTGCTACAGGACAAGGAGTACAAAACTTCTTTGAAAAATGTACCCCCAAAGAACCACAGGCAGCAGGGGGACATGAGCAGAGCTGCATCCTCCTGCCAGCACCAGAGGCTTGTGAAAGAGTTAACTGGAGAACAAACCAATTGCATGGCAAAGAACACGAAACCTCGGTGCGCATGTTCCACGTTTCCTTTCATTCCCTGCCAGCTCTGTGGTCTTCTTCCCCATAACTGATATTCCGTCCCTGGCAGCCTTTCAGAAGAACCTCCCCGTGGTCTATTAAGCTTTCATGATTTTCATTTCATTTCGCCTGACCTCGCTCACCTCTTCCTCTCACCACGGGGGATACTTTGAAGGGAAAAAAAAAAAAGAAAAAAAAGAAGAGAGCTCAGTGGTTTGGTCAGGGGCAAGGAAAGGCACACAGCAATCCCACAAACAGCAGGAAGCTGATGGGTTTGTACAAGCAGGTCTGGTCACAGCACCCAGCATTTAAATTGTCAATATTTCACACCTTTGTTTGATGTGTTTTTCTGTTTTGTTTTGTTTTTTTTTTAAAGACTTTTTTTTTTTTTAAACATTTTTTGCACAATTTAATTTTCCCAAGCAGACGTCTGCCTCAGGTTGGAATTCGGCTAAAGGTCAGCCAAACACAGCAGTCCCCGCAGCCCTGGCAGGGTTGGGATGCCATCCGTGCAGCCTGCAGGGACCTGGGCAAAAAGGGCTGGGGAGGGAGACAACAGGACAGCAGAGGGATGTACATGTAGAGTTAACTGATAATATTGAGTACTCAGGAGGTAACTACCTGTTGCAGCTGGCTGTTTAGTAGGAAAAAGATTCCTGGTTTTTCACCCTGGCCAGTCTCACGCCTGCCTTCTTCTTGCACAGCACATAAAAAGCCCATGGGGTCCAGCCCTTAGGGGACAGCACATCCCCTAAGGATGTGGGACAGCAGGGAGGGGAACCAGCCTCCAGCTCATCCCAACACCAAGCACAGCCACTGCACCAGCCAAAGGCATCCACACAGCTCGCTTTTGCTGCGTTTTTGGCTGATTATCATAATGACCTCAGCAAAGGTCATTAATCACCAGCTGCAGCTAATGGTCCTCAGCTGCATCTTGAGCCGGCCCAGCTCCTCCCTGCTGGATATTAATTCCCAGCAAGAGCTTCATGCCTTCATTGTTCTGGCCTGTGACTTCTGGTAGCTGCAGAATGCACTTAGCTGGGTAAATGTCCTTCAGAGCCCCTCTGGTCTGTAAGAGAATGGATCTTATACATCTTAAAGACCTTTAGCAAATTCTCTCCCCCTTCAAGTCTTTTGGATAAATAATTCAGGACTCAATCATCTCAATTCAGGGCTTTTAAAGCACTTCTATGATTCAGGATTTTTAAAATGCTTTTAAGTCTCTAAACTTTCTGAATACTTTTTAAATTTCTGAAAAATCAGAGAGAAACGTCTGAGGTTAGGCTGTAGTGTTGCTTATCTTAGAGTAGAAAGTGAGTCAAAATTCAGAAAGTCATAAGGTTGTGCGTTTATTTCCTGGATCCTGGCAGTCTTCATCCATCCAAAGTACATCTCTGGGGGACCCAATTAATGCTCTGACAAATTTCAGTGCCGTTCATTTGACCAGCACTGCAGTTCTCATCCGCTCCCCTGGGGACTCCGTGCCCCTCTTCAGCACTGGCTGCCTTTCCCCACATCGCACCTGCAACCTCACCTTGGCTCCCGTATCCCATCACTCAGCACCACTAGCAGTTCCTGGGCTTTTTATTATTAGGACTAGAGGGAACGGCCTCGAGTTGTGCCAGGGGAGGTTCAGGTTGGAAATGAGGAGACATTTCTGCTCAGAAAGAGCAGTCAGGCATTGGGATGGGTTGCCCAGGGAGGTGATGGAGTCACTGTCCCTGGGGGTGTTCAAGGAGAGGTTGGACATGGTGCTTGGGGACATGGCTTAGTGGGTGACATTGGTGGTAAGGGGGGTGGTTGGAGCAGGTGATCTTGGAGGGCTTCTCCAACCTGCATGATTCTGGGATTTATGACAGCTGATGTGAGGATGAGCAGAGCACCATCCAAGGAAGAAGGGGTGCTGCAGTGACGCCCAAGCTCCAAGTCGCAGAGCACGAGGGCAAAGTTGCGCACCCGTGGACTCAAACCTATTGCTGCTACTAAACAGGAGCCTGCCGGGGGAACCGGAGCCTGCAAGGCACACAACAGAAGCGATTGGTGAAATGCAGCCATGAGGAGGCAAACAAAGCACTGGATGCATCTGGAAAAGTATTTCCAGCAAAGCAAGGGAAGCATTAACAAGTTTATATAAAGCCCCATTACATCTCATTAAGGTTACAGGCTTTGCTGCCTGCATCCCGCAAAGATTAAGGCAAATGGGAACAGGTTCCCATAACGGCTACCAAGATAAAAGGAACGAACAACTTACCGAGTAAGAAATTAAAACGCTTAGTTTATTTAGCAAAGCCAAGCCGGAGAGGAGACATGACTGCCATCCGTAATTTACCAGAACAGTGCAGAGTAAAGAAAAAGCTATTGAAACCGGAGGGCTGTGTTGGCATAAAACAAGCGGAAACAATTGGCATGAATAGGTTTAGTCTGGAAGTTAGGCAAAAGGAGTAATGACTCAGAAACAGCCTTCCAATTACAGTAGCAGTGGTGAAAGGCTTTTTGAGGATGGCGTTCGGTCAGTTCATGCGAGGGACCACGAGAAAGTATCCACACAAGCACTGCAAACCAAGGCTGCCTGAATTAGCAAGTGAATGGGGCTGCGCCGAGGCAAGTTCCTTCCAGTGCTGTGTCCCTGTGATTTATTTCCAAACATTTCGTCCATGAATAGCTCCGCTGCTATTGTGCTCGCTCAGGACAAAAGCCAAAGCCTAATTCAAATCAATGGAAGTCTTTCCACAGCCTTCAGTGAGTGCTGGATTCGAGCCCTAGAGCTGCAACACAAATTACGTTTTATTCTTCAGCATTTTTACGCGCATTATCACCCTTGTTACACATTTGATTTAGGAGATGGTTGTGATTTAAAACTTCAGCCTAATCCTTTTTCCTGGAGTTTTGTAGGCAAACAAAGCAAACGTTTTTTCAATTTCCATTTTTCTGTTCATTTATATAAAAGAGAATCCAAGTAACTAATTGCACGCAACTACCAAGACATAATTTACAGTTATGAAATAGTTTTTTTCCTGAAATGAGTTCTGCATTTGATATAAGCTTTCTTAGAAGAAAAACTCCTATCTCCGAGCCCAATGTCTTCTGTTTCAGCACAGCCACACGGGTTGTAACACCACAGAGCTCTCACGGAGCACCGGATGAAAGACGAAAATTGGCAGAACATACGGAGGCTGCGCTCTTCAAAGTCAAGCATTGACTGAAAATTGAAAGAAAAAAAAAATTGAAATTGAAAAATCAATGGAAAGTTCCCAGTTTACAGCAATGAGGATGGGCTGGCAGCTTAATCCTAGAGGGATGGAAAGTCATTGAAGTGGCACGCTTCTGTGTGTACATATATATATATATATATATATATAAGTGTATATATATACATATGAGATGCTAGAAAATATCATCAGGAAGTAATTTCAAGATTGCGATGTGTCAGTGCCACTTAAAGGGTGCTGTAACGAGCTAGTCTGGATGTGGATGGCTCTTGTCATCTGAGATCATGAAAGGTGAAGGCAGGTTGGGAAAGCAACAAGAAGGGGGCTGCAAGGATGGCCAGAAAAGTGGTGAGCCCAAAGTGGGAGGCAAAGGTGGATGATCTCTGCTTGGGATACAAAGCAGAGTATCTCCAGCTACATCTAAATGTAAGAAGTTAGGAAATATTGTGAAAGGATGGGAATTATCTGCATTAAAATAACCAACAGTGTTGGTATGAAACAGACTGCCTATTAAGAGCTTTAGGCTCAAATTCAAGAGGCTATTGAGCATTTAGACCAGTAAAATTTGGATATACTACTGGCCCAGAAGTATTAAAAAGGCTAATTACTGACATGAAAAGGATAGGAAGAAAAGATTACGGGACAGCAATACGCATTTCTCTAATTCCAGAAGTCCATCAAAAAGGGGCTCATTTCTAAAAATGTGTCTAAACAGAACTTGGAAGAATTCAGTTCACCTCAGGAGCTTTTAACAATTATTTCACGAGCCACAGCAGGCAAACAGGCAGTTTGAGGTAACTCAAGTGAAAGTGTATAAATCTGTTACATGAAAGTAGCCAGTGTAAGCAGCAGCCTAATCAAAACTATCACATTTTCTAGTTCTAAAAATGTAAAAGTTACCAGGCAGCTTTGGAAGTGGGTATGAGAAAGCACTACTGGTTCTCAGTTAAATTGCAGGAGTGATGGAAAGGGCAGAAATAGTTTAAATCAGTTATGATGATGATCAATAAAGAGCTCCCATGGTCTCATCCTCATGCCTTTAAGAAATGGCAGGAGACTAAAATATCAATTAATCACTCAGCGATCACCTTAAGGCACAGGTTCTCCCCATCCATTGTGAAATGTGCCCTTCCAGCTGTCGTTCACCAGGGTACGTTTTAGATGGGAACGTTTCTACGTGTGAGAAATTTTGAAAGGGAGGGAAAAAAAAACAGGGCAGACTGGGTATTTTGCCAGGGAACCGAAATTACAAAGTACTCTGCAACGACTGCCTGGTCACCCTGCTGTTTTGTTGTATTTCTCACCTCGGAACTCAGTGCACCGTTCTGCTCAGCTCTTCCTAAATAGAAAACCACATTTAGATTAGAGAATTCGAGCATAAAAAGAGGTTGGGTTTCTTTGTGCTTTTTTTTCCCCCTCATTTATTTGCTTTCATTTATTTTAAATCTTTCAAAATTGCACAATTGTCTCAGTACATCAACAAACCAACACGAGTTTCCTACCCCTGTTCAGGCAGTTTGTTCTGTGGTTAGCTTTCTGGTAAGGGGTGGAGGGCAGGTAAATTGTGAGCCAAAGGTGAAATAAAACAGTACAGGTTAAAAAAGATAAAAACCCTAACAAGCAAACAAAAAAACAATGACAAACATTAAATTTTGCTCTCTCTGCTTAAAAACAAAACTGATTTGCTTGTACTATTGCCATCCTGCTAATGTTAAAGGGGTTCTTAATACCTTTCAGTCCTACTATGCAGTTAGAAAGATGCACATTTTGTGTTCCAGATCTGACAACGAGTGACCTAGTGCAGAGAATTGACGCTAGCCAGCACACACGTAGCCACAAAGCATGCCCAGGTCTGTGGCTCAGGCATTCTGCCGTGTTAGACTTAGGTCAGTGCTGTTTTGGCTGCATCTACACAGATCCTGTAGATGCTGAAGGCTGCATCTCCAGGGTTTTGCCGTCCTTACATGCCAGCTTCTAACAGCAAAAATAGTAGATAAAAGGTTGTCTGCTTGCAGATTCAGCGCCTTGCTCCAGAAAGGGAGTTGGAGAAAACGTAGCAGCCGTTACATAATGTGGGGTAGGCATTGGTAATTCATCACCTCACAAAAGATGGCCGTGAAAGAAAAAAAAAAAAAGAAAAAAAAAGAAAAAAAAAGAAAGAGAATCATAGAACCAGTAAGGTTGGAAAAGGAAACGTCAAGCTGGAAGAAGCCTGATAGCTCCACCTGACGCTGGGACGGAGGCAGTAAGAGAATTCCTCGCCACCAGTCCTCCTGCAGAAGGACGGTCCAGCCAGGAGTGATAGCACTGCAGCAGCACCGCCAGCCTCCCGGTGAGCAAAACGAGGCAGACTTGCCTCTTGAAAACCAAGCGAGCTACACAAATGCATGTCCTGCTTCCAATTCATCAGCACAACAAAAGGTACGGAGCTGAGATCTGCCCCAGAGCTTCATGGAAGCAGCATTCGCGGTTCAGAAGCGGCTGACAAATGTCAGGGGCACAGAATTTTGCTGCGTTGCCTTTTCTGTTTTTAACCAGCTCACATCCCTGTTTACCTCAAAGTGACGCACATTCCTCCTGCTTAGCTCCACTGATCTGGAAACCAAAGGCGCCTTCAAGATGAAATAAACCGTTCCTGTGGCAATGCCAGGGGGGTGATTTAATATACTTTGGAGACTTCTCAATTCCATTTCACACCCAACGACTGAGCTTGAAGAAAAAGCCACACTTTACATTTCTTTTTTTCATAGGAACTCTGCTATTTTACTGTATTGCCCACGACAGCTTTTCTGAGCGCTCCACATTGGAAGCCCTCCAGTTGCAGATGCTGCATCCCCGAAACATGGGAAGGAGGCTTTCCAGCCGGCTGGCCGAATGCACGTTGTAGGAATAGATCCTTTAGTTCTGCCTCTACCTGGGGAGTGCCCTGCAGAGACATCAGGCTGGTCTCTGGGAAGCTCCTTTTCATTACCATGCAGGACGCTATTTTGTGCATCGTTCCTCAATCCTTTTTTTTTTTTCCTCATCACATTTGGTAGTGAAAAAAAAAAAAGGAAGAGCAAGTTTGTGGAGCATTTAAAATAATTCCTATATTTCCAAATAGCAGTGTTGCATTTTGGCTTGAGACTGGTGAAAATAATGCTGATAATGAATGCAGGAAGAAAAGGTCCTTGCAAGCTGCCCTGAAGTAAGCATTTGGTGTTGTGGGTTTTTGTTTGTTTGTTTGTTTGTTTGTTTTTAATTATTTATTATTTTTTAAGAATTAAAACAATAAATGGGTAGGTAATGTATACAGTGAACTCCAAGGAGCTCTTCTGCGTTCAGTTTAAGAATGTACATAGCACAACACCAGCTATCAGTTCTGCCTTATTGCTGGAGACATCTACGCCCAACATTTAATTGGTAGCACAACAAATTGCTGTGGATATTCGTAGCCTGCATCAATAACTCTTAAAGTTCCTATCACCTTAATTTAGCAAACAAAGGTGTGGAAGAAAAACAACCTTAATTAGTTTTTACCAATAGTTGCTCCGTCTCTGCCAACAAGAGCATTTCAGTCGGAGCAGATCTGCACAGGGGGTGCTGAGGACTTTCTGGACGCCCGTTAGCAGTTGGAGCACACCAGGCACGCTCCTGGAGTAATTTCATCTGAAAGGAATCCAGCTCATGGACTCATCTGTGATGCAAACAGAAGTCCAGTTAATGGAGATGGTTGCCCCATGCGAATCCCAGCTCAGACTAAAAAATGTGCTGATGTGGACTCAAGCTGGTATCTCTCCCGATGATGGCTAGCTGGCATTCCTGAAAAAGCCTGGAATAAATAAAATGTAATGGCCACTAACAAATAAGGAGCTGCTAGTCAAACTTGAGCAGGAAACTAGGGTTGTGAGGTTATTCATTAGGAGAAACAGCATGAAAAATATTCATAGCACTGTATAAATTTAGGGACTGTAAAAAAAACAGAACCTGAAATGTTCATTCTCTTATTATGCTATTTTTCAGGGATGACTGAAAACCTGAAGTTTTATCCCGTTGGCTCTTCAAGGTGGACCATTTTTGTTTTCTGTGTGGCAAAAGCGAGGTGAGGACATACGTGTGGTCACAGCGCCCACGCAGGGGAGCTGTGAGGGAAGAAGCACCATTTTCCATTTCCATTCTGGAGAAATCTACTTAATTAGATGATCTAGAAAGTCAGATGATCTAGAAAGCTCAGTCTCTTGTTGCCAAGCTTGCTGGAGTGCCAGGGGACACCTCTGCTGGTGCCAGTGACACAGAAGCAGAACCTCACTGGCCAGAACGCTGACTATGAGAATGAAATATAGGAAAGAAAACACTAAAAGAGCTGAAGAACTTAGTTTTATTTATACACTTGGAGATGTACTGTTGTAAAACATCCATAAAACCCATATTATTCATTCCCTGTCTTTTTCAGCCCAGTTAACTAGAAAAATAAACAAGAAAAAGCCGTGGGATGGTTTAAACAAATAAAATGCTTGTCTTGCCCATTCCTGATTTACTGGCTTGCCCGCAGTGATCAACATTTACAGCATTTCAGCTGCTTCTCATCACAGTTGCGGGGAATGCTTTTCCCCTTCCCGTCTCAGTGCAACCAAATGCAAACTGCACCAACATAACTCAAAATAAGAGTTCCAGCAAGGTTTGATTGAGAAAGGACACTAGTGATTTCGAAGACGACCCTCTAGTAGAAGAAAAAAAAAAAAAAAAAAAAAAAAAACAAGCAGGAGAGGGGAAGAGAATCTCTTTTATTAATGTTTTTTAATGAAAAAAAGGTAGAAATGAAAATGATTGACCCAGCAATGCCCATTCTCAGAAGTTTAATATGAAAATCTGTGCTTAAAGTTAACTTCAAATGCAAGCAGTTGACCAGAGACAAAAATGTAGAAGGCAGTGTACACCCACGCCTTAGTCTTTGCACCCCTGCACTAAAGCATGAAGGAAGGAAGCTCTTACCTCCTCTCTTGCCTCTCTGCCTGCTGTTGCACCCCATAACACAGGGCAGAACAGGCAGAAGTGTGACCACTGTCTGTCGCTCTCCGCTACTGTTTTACTGCTCCTTATTCTTGCCAGTCAGCCTGGCCCATCTGTCATTCCGTCTTACACTTCGTTTGTAAATTACTCAAGCCGCTCTGCTTTCTGTATACATGTGAACAGCTCCTGGAAGCTGCAGCCTCTACGTCTCTCACTGCACAATGAAAACACAGCACGAGCAGCACTGTGCTACCCCTGGGTGAGCAGCAAACCCACATAAATTCCACGTAAACAGCACTTCAAGGCCAACGCTACGTGAAGGGGTTCAATAACGGCGCCTTTCAGCAGAAATATGTGGTAAAAAAGAAAACTAAGAAAAAATCAGCTTGGGTCAGAGAAGAACAAAGGTGCACAGAGATGAAGTCTGCTTGCATGCACAGCAAGGAGAGGGACATGGGAATCCCTCTCCAGATCTGTTTCAGACATCCTGGCCCATTCAGCTCGCTGTAGGAGATAGAAGGAGCTCAAAGTGGTCACACAGCAGCCACTGTAACTGAATGGATGCCATGAGCAATTCCAACAGATTTCACCTGATGGGCTAGAGAAGGGTTTGAGGGTTCAAAGATGCATGAGGGATGCTTACACCACATCACAGCATGCCTTTCTGCATTTTGTGCTTGTTTAATGCACCATATCTCTGCAGGACACACAGGCACTTCAGACCTCCCCTTATGGCTTAGTTTGTCTCAGGCCAGGCTTGTCTCAGAATCCACTAACAGTTCTGGTTATCACCTAGGTCAATAAAAGGCGAATGTGTGCATTTCTAGGAGAGTTTCAAGTCAGGAAATGCTAAAAAGGACCGAAAGACTGGATTCAACTACGACCTTCTGCTTCTGAACTTCTGCGTCTGGTCCAGTAACCACTCAAAGAGGCCATCAAGTTTCCTAAATTGAAAGAAATATGGATTCCTTGGTCTAGTTCTCCCTTAACTTTATATTTTAATCAGTGACAAAATAAAAAAAAGTTTCTAGAACATGAGCAGGTTTACAAGTACTGAAGTGCACCGCGATATGCACTTTTGATGTTCAAGCCTCATTTGTTGTAGGACATAGTGGAAGAAAGCCAACGCAATCCTTAGGAGAAAATGATATTAATGTTTCCAGAGTGGTCCCATGGAAAGTGTCCGCAGAGAAGCAAGCCATTAGATGAATCACTCGCTGCTCCCCAGCCGGGCTTGTTGGGGGTCACACCTAACGTGGTCACACGTAGGTGGCAATTCCCTGCTCAACAGAGGACTGGAACACGATGTGCCTCGGGAAAGGAACACGAGTCCATACGTACCGCAGCACCAGCTCAGCTCTGCGTTACACCCCCGGCTCTCCAAAATTAAAATACGAGCACTTCCAAAACTTGTTTTATCTACATCGAAATCAGGCTTTGTTTAAAGATTGTTGCGTTGTAATCTTAAAACCAATTTGGTTCCTGCGAATCAAAATGCAAACTTTCTGCCCTACTCCAAATCGAGCAAACAGAATGTGTATGTTGGGGTTATTTTGGGTTGGTTTGCGGGTTGTTGTGTTTTTTTTTGTTGTTTTCATTCTTTTTTCTTTAGTAACCATGCAATCTCTTTTAATTTGAGAGATCCAGCAAAAACATGTTGAGTTACTGCAATCTCTTAGGCAAGACTATTTCCAGAAAAAGCTTTCATGATTCATGAAAGTTTCCTTCTGTAGCTTGCCAGTGTGTCTTCATTACCAATTCTTTATGTACATGTCATTTGCAACCTGCTTAACTCTTTGTGGTGCTTCCTTCACTAATTCTTCAAAGGGAGAGCTCCTTGTGGCAGGGTAGCACAAGGAGCAGAAAGGTCCTCGACTCGGCTGGTGCTGAGCAGTGCTTACACTGAAACATTGGGGTATTACCAGCACTATTCCCATCCCAAATCCAAAACACAGCACCATGGCTGGACACGGTGCTTAGGGGCATTGTTTAACGGGTGACAGTGGTGGTAGGGGGATGGTTGGACCAGATGATCTTGGAGGGTTTTTCCAACCTGAATGGTTCTATGATGAGCTACTATGAAGAAAATTAAACTTGAATGTTTTCTGATTAGAATAATTTATCATTTAGGCTGGAAGAGATCCATAATATCACGCCCAACATTGACGTAACACTACCAAGACCACTGCTAAGCCATGTCCCTCAGTGCCACGTCCTCACATCTCTTAAATGTCTCCAGGGACGGTGACTCCCCCACCTCCCCGGGCAGCCTGTTCTGATACCTGACCACCTCCTCCATGAAGCAATTCTTCCTGACATCTAACCTAAACCTCCCCTGGTGCAACTTGAGGCCATTTCCCAGCATCCTGGTTTGGTTGGGTTAATATATTTAGATGAAGGAGAAGATAAAATGAATTCCTTTGTATTATTACATAGGATGTAGGCTTTCCTCACAACGGGAATCACGATGTAAAAATGGAAAGACACCAGTGAGTGTATGCACAGACAGGAGAAGGATAACTACAGGTAGCAATCTGCTCCTCCTCATTTCAAATGGCAGAACTGCCACCAACTACCATGATTACATTAATGCATGGCCCTGAAAGAGACCACCGTAAGGGACTGCGAGGGTAGCGTCCTCCCACACTCACCCGCTTTGTGCCCACCGAGGAGCCTCTGATTAGCTATAATCTGCTGGATACAGCTGAGCGTAATGCTGTTATCATTTCAGGGAGTTTAACTGTGAATTTGATTTCGCAGATCGGGGTAGAAAACGGATGGAAAGCATCTGCATAAAGAGAGATTATACAGTCTTCCCTCTAAGCTGCTTTTATATTGTCACTAGCATCCATTTCGGTATTGTCCTATAAAAACCTGACAATGCTTTCTGGTTTGAATAAACTTCAGTGGAAAAAAAACCAATGTGCTTTGCACTTTGAGAGGCTGTTTTATCTCCAGAGGCAGGTCACAGCCCTCAGAGGACACCAATAACTGAAGCTGCACTGATGCCCAAATATCAGAGAAATGCCGTGTAGTGGTCAACACACAGCTAATCAAAAAAGAAAAATATGACGGTGTATTTTCATTCCCAATATAGTGCCTAATTAGCCTGCAGGACTTTAGAGCGTTATCAAACCTAATGAAATCAAGGAGTGTATTTCAGAAAATTGGGCTTGTGCAGGCTGGAAAGGAGAAGACTTTGCGTAGAGCTGTAAGCAGATGCCCAGCACCTAAAGGGGAGATGCTGGGCCCAGGCTACTTACAAGTTATGTCTAGGGAGGAGAGGCAGTGGTTTCTATCCGCCTCAACAGCCGCTAGCACTGACCACTACCAGACAGGATACGGACGAGGGAATTTCAGTCTTGCAGTGATATAATTGTTTTAGTAGGCAGATGGAAGAAACCCCAGGGTGAAAAAGCAAATATTCCTGACCAAACTGCTCCCATGTCATTTTTCAACCAACTGGATAATTTCCAGTTGGCACGGATTCTGTTTAGAAACAAGAGCTGGAAAGTAGACTAATCCTATCTTACAGCTAAAAACAGCACTGCTCTTCATCAAAATCATTTTCATTTCCTGATGTGAAAAATGTACCAGTAGCAGCAAGATATTAAAAAGATCCTGGACCGGCATTATGAAACCGAAGCTGCTCCTCATAGGGCCTTGTGTGCAGAGCTGTTGAGAAGTCAGTAGGGAGGCAGCGAGCCCAGTGTCTGGCGGCCAGAGGGGTAACCAAATGTGGATTCTATTTTTATGAATGTTTTTTTATTAAAAAAAAAAAAAAAAAAAGAAACAAGTAGGACATATAAAAATAGCTGGTATCCTGCAGAGTCCAGTTTCTTGCTGTGTGACAGCTTCACGCCGTCTCTGTGTCCTAAAGGAAGTTACTTGCCTCACAAATGCCATTATGCAAGTCCATAATGTGTCTCTCAAGGAGTCTGACTCTGAAGAAAGATCCTAAAGCACTAAAGTTTGGTGCAATTAGATTTTAGATGACACACAAATACACAGGACCAGCAATTTCCGAGGGTCTCAGCCTGGCAGCCAGACGGTACCCGCACCCAGCTGCAAGTCCCCACTGCAGGGGCTGTGCTCACTGGGGCTCACAACCAGAATTTCCATCTTTCAGTTTCAATCTTGGCTTGTACTGTGTCCTTAATCAGTATGGGATACTACTATGTAATTATAAAGGACAAATTATCAACTAGAATTATCAACTAAGAGTGAACACATCCACTCTCAGAGTCCCTCAGTGCAGCCCTCGGACCGAGCACAGGGTACAAAGACCAGGAACACAATAGACCTAGACTTGCTACAGATAAACCTCAAATTTGATGGAAAACATTTTGGGGCAGATGAATCAAAAGAGGTTGAAAGCAATGGTAGCTTCCTACAGATAAGTGGTCTCAAAATAGAGCCGTTCAAGATAATCTGCAGCTGTTATCAGCTACTTACTTCATTTTACACAGCCGTGGCACATTCCCATTTACTACAGTTTTACCATATCTATACCAATTACTTTCTCTGCAAAGTAAATTCTCCTTATCGAAGGCATTTGAAACCTCCTCTGTATAAAATCCTTATTGTCCTCTTGCTCTGCCTGTTTCACACTATATAAAGCTGTTAAAGCTTAAGCAGCAATTTTAGCAAACATCTAGCCAATGACATTCAAAAACGTTCTTTTCTTGGGTGCAGTATGTGTTGAGTAATCACCTGTTCCTCTGCTACCAGATGCCAAGGAAATGGTTTTATTCTGCACTACTTGGTGACATGAAGCTCTGTCCCCTACCCCAAGAAATACCTCTCCTTTGGGAGTTAGGATTGTGTGCATGGAGCTTAAATCACAATAGTTTTTCAGCAGTTTCAGTCTAGTTATCTGCTCCAACAGCAATAAATAGGTCTCTGAACACCTTTCCTCTTGATTCATTCACTGTTAAAAAGAAAAATCAACTTCCCAAATCTCTAAAACTTTAAGTACGTCAATAATTTGCTTCCAACATAAGCATGCTGCTTATTATTACTATGAATACATACATATTACTGTTACAAAGCATTTGGCTTCACTCCCAGCTGTCATAATTAATAAGAATTTTTTCCAGCTCACCAATCCTCTGGTTATGGTTCAAGGACTAGCAGTAGCCCGCAGGTAGCTGGCTGGTCACACCGTCCTAGAAATCCTGTGACATAATCAGCTGCTTCTCTAGATAAAGGTAGTACCTTTCACACTTCACTACTTCTCTTCTTAGGATCTGCAAACCAGATGGCAACACTAAATCTCATTTTACAGACAAAAGGTGTGCATCCGAGATATCCTAAGGCGTGCTTTGGTACTTTTTATCAGGTCCCGTACACTTGCATAACTTTACCTTACCTCTATTTTTGGCACTTCTCCTCTGCGCTGGCCACCACTAGGTGTCTTTTTTTGTGTGTGTTTTGGTGTTGGTGGTGGTTGTTTCTATCAAGTTAGCTCATGATCAGCCAAGTTCTTTATACAACCACACACAAAACCAGTCATCCTGTAACCCTCTCTGCGTTGTTTGCTCTGTGTTGTCTTCTTGCTGTTACTGGATTTTCACATTGTTTTCCTCCTTCCTCCTTCTTAGGCATTACAGAACTTTTCTTGTTCTCATTTAAACCCACTGCTAGCTGAAATTCATTTTACGACATTGCACACTTGGTTTTCGCTTCATATACAAACCCTTAAACTGCTGTAAAGCAAAAGGAGTATCTGATCTAGCCACAACAACTTCTCCACACACATCCCATCTATCCTTCGCGTCGGGATGGATGATCTCCATCATGCACTCAGAAGCGCTATTTTAACTGCTAATCCTCACACACTTCTCCAGCCCTCAAGCAGTCTTCCAAGAGGCACTATTCACCGTCTCCAGGAGTTTGCTGAAGATGACTTTTAAAAATGACATTCCTCATCCATCTAATCTCAGACTTTCCTTACTTGAAAAACGCACTTCAAAATCATTTTCCCCAAAAGTACTTGCCATGAAGTATTTTTTCTGTGAATTGCTAACTTTGAAATCTAAGGTCCAATACGAATTACCCACCTCCATTTGCTGAAAGAGAAACTGTCTGTCCCCAAAGCATTCTCCTAATTTAACATAGCATGGTGTAACGTATCACTTAGTGTTTGGATACTTTGAACAGTATATACAGTATTGTTACTTATTTCTAGTACCATCTACCACACAGTCCAACAACAACAAGGGAAAACGCAATTCCTTCTTGCATTCCAGAAAGATGAAGCAGGAAGGAAGACAGACAAGGTAGGGGTAAGATATATTAAAAGAGAAGAGATCTTGGCAGCGTACAAAATATATCATGTCTCACACGTGCATACATAGCTTGGTCTTCCCATATCCAGTCACTTGGGGATGAGACGCTGGAGAGCTGGCCTGTGGAAAGGGATCTGGGGGTTCTGGTTGGCAACAAGTTGAGTCTGAGCCAGCGGTGTGACCGGGCAGCCAGGAGGGCCAGAAATACCCTGGGTTGCATCAGGCACAGAATTGCTAGCTGGGTGAGGGAAGGGATTGTACAAAGGAAGGGCTACAAAGGTAATGGTAAAGGGCCTGGAGGGGAAGGCGTGTGAGGAGCAGCTGAGGTGCCTTGGTTTGTTCAGCCCTGAGCAGAGCAGGCCGAGGGGAGGCCTCATGGCGGCCTGCAGCTCCCTCACGAGGGGAGCGGAGGGGCAGGCGCTGAGCTCTGCTCTCTGGGGACAGCGACAGGACCCAAGGGGATGGCATGGAGCTGGGACAGGGCAGGGTCAGGCTGGGGGTGAGGGAAAGGTTCTGCACCCAGAGGTGGTCAGACACTGGGACAGGCTCCCCAGGGCGGTGGTCACGACACCAAGCCTGATGGAGTTCAATAAACATTGGGACAATGCTCTCAGACATAGGGTCTGGTTTTGTGTGATCCTGTGTGGAGCCAGGAGTTGGACCCAAAGATCCTTGTGGGTCCCTTCTGACCCAGGATATTCATTCCATGATTTTGTGATCTGGTTTCTCCTTGCAGGTTTGCCGTGCAGGATCCTGCAGTGCTGCTGGGGCTGGTTCCTCTGTCAGAGCTACTGCAGTGAAGGGCTTTTCCTTGACTGAGCACCAACAGCAACACCAAATGAGGGCAGCTAAACGCACCCTAACAACACTGATGTTATGAGAAAGTCATCTGTGCTGTCAGGAATTAACATGAACAAAGCAAGAATCAACCTCTAGCCCAGATGGAAAGCATCAGCTGGAGCCAAACATTATGGCTGCGTATGCATCGAGAAACATTGCCAGGGAGAAAAAAAGGGGAAAGTTTTTTTTTTTTCCTCTGGACAAATAATAATGTTAAATATCCTATACTGCTGCTAGTGCAGGAGGCAGCTAAGCAATCACACCTCAAACTAGTAGAAACTGAAGGTCATCAGTACACTTTAAACCAAACAAAAGAGTCAAGACTCAACGCTGGAAGTCAATAAATACAGGAGGACCAGACAGTCCCCTGACATGAGCCTCAGAAGTCTCCTCTGTGGAAAAGTTGAATTCTGTTGGCACTTAGATGAAGAAGGTGCTTATTGCCACTGAGCCCTATAAACGGGGGCAATTTTCAGTAAAAGCCCAGGCACACACTCCTGGCATCCCTTGAAGTGTGCGGCTGGACAACAGAAAACCCTGCGTCAACTGAGCGCGGGTCAGACGCTCTGCTTGGCCAGCCTCCCAACCTTGGCAAGTTGAGTGTTACCCAAGTGTTTGATAAACTGTGCTACTCGTTTTGTTCAGCATCTCTTCACCAAGAAAGAATTCGCTGCTTGAAACCACGCTGTCATGGCTGTTTGCATTCTGCATATGATTAGATAATGTCTTCCAAAGCAAACACGCTGCTTGGCACACGAACGGTCAAAACGAAGTGGATTATTTAATGCCTTGGGTATAATCGCTCCTGGAAAATATTACAGGAAAAAGCGTCCAACTATAAAAAACATACCCATTCATCTATGTGCTAAAATGTTTATTAAAATAAGGAGATGCATGCAACGTGGTTAGTGGAGACACTTCCCTTGAAACGTACAATTTTGCTCAATATCCAAGCCATGCTAAGAACCAGCAAGCTATCCGTAAAGCTTAAGACAAAAAAAAATAAAAATAAAAATAAATAATAATAATTAAAAAAAAGCTTGAGGCCTTCAGAGAAACACTGCACTAGATAGATCACTATGGATCTGAAAACAACTTCACCTGGGAAAACTTATTTTGAGGAGGGGAAAAACAAACCCAACAACACAACAACAGAAGATTTGGGATTTGGGTACTTGCCTATCAAAGATTTTACAGCTGTAACACTACATGCAGACAAGAACTATGAGAACAAAGAGAAACTATCAAGTACAGAAAATACTAATGCAAGAGATTATAAAATAGGTCTTTCAGCTGTCAGGATTTTTTTTTTTTTTTTGTGGTCACGCTGTTGTTTGGTTTTCTTCTTGTGTCTTCAGTTTTTGGAGTCATGGCTGTGCAACAATCTCTCCCCTTAAATCAAGGCTGCGTGGCTAAGGAGAAGAATTTGAAAACAGATGCCCTGAAACCCCCCAGGCAAGGCAGGGTTTCTACCTCTGGGCAGCTGGTAGTACCCAGAGAGCAGCAACACTTCCCTTTTTCTACCACTTTCTTCACTTGACTCTAATCTTAGAGCACTTAAGCTTTAAACCTCAGAACATCTCTGGGAGCGAGTGAGCCACTTTTACAAATGGAGAATTGAAGCAGGGATGAAAAAAAACACAGGAGCCAAATGTTCTTTCGCTCTCAGAAGTTTAGATATGGTGTTAGGCAGCTAAGCCTATCACAGGCAACTACAAGGCATGACTGACCTCCAAATACATCCCAAACAAATATCATCAGCAATATGCTCACGGTAGCATTTGAACTAAATAATGAGTTTACAGATTGACAGAGATCCCGCTCCAGCGAGGATTAATCGCAAAAAGCAATATGGTCAAAACAGAGGAACTATTTTTACCGTCTTCCTTGGCTGCCTGTCTCATCTCCACCTTATTTTTTCCCCTGCATGAAGGTAATGTTCCTATCTGCGTTACTTTACCTTACTGTCTTCAGATGCAAATTTAATCAGCCTCCACCATTAATATTTCTTCTCTGTTGCCGTAGTGCCTGGTTGTCCCAATCATACCTTGCTGCCTAGCCGCACGGCACGTGAATGTAACTGAAGAGAGACCATGAAGAATTGGCAACATCAGAATGTTTTGCTTTGAGTAAGAAGTGTGAGTTTAAATTCTCTTCCCCTGTTTCAGTAACATCTGGAATTTCTCGATTAGAAATAAACAAGATATTCATTAACTAATTGCTTATGTAACAAACATTACATAAATTCATCATCTAGAGATTCTTCATTAAGAAGAATCTTAATTACCCAGGTGAACTTCGAAGCAGAACTGCACTACACGCTTTCTACGGGTATCTCCTCAAGTTCCCTGATTCCTGACGTAGAGGCGCTGCACGGTTAAGTAGCATCTTGATCAGCCTGACCCAATTTTGGGGCTATAAAAGGCAAGCTCAAAGCAACAGCTGCAAGGAAGTGGAAGACCCGCTCGATGGGTTCATGGATGGCCAACCAACGGTGTCAGCGCTGTGGGCTAGCTGCCAGCTTCAGGGCAGCCACATGTGCTTATTGCAGGGATGAGCTGCTCCAAACACCGAAACTACAAAGCTTTGCCTTCAGTACTGAGAGAGCGTTCTCCTGTTCCAGAGGCCAAATGGAAACGGAGCATTTCCAAGCCCGTCTGCCAGACGCTAAGAGCAGAACGCCTGCAGAATAAGGTCATTTCCATGGGTGGGAAAGCAGCAATAAGCCCGGCAGCTCGCTCTGCTCCGGCACCCAGCAGCAGCCGCTGCCTCTCCAGCACCACCAAACCACCGTTCAGGAGAAGCCATGGCTCCAAGGAGCCACCATCATCACCACCTGCTCCACAGCCCCAACACATGCTGAGCTCTTCTGCAGCAGGCCTGGTGAATGGGGCAGCCCCTGGCCACATCAGCAACCTGGGACTTCAGGTTTTGGTGATACTCGTGCCTTCCAGTTGAAGGCAGGGACTTCTGTGCTCGCTTTTCCTCTTTTTCTTCAACTTTCACACCAGTAACCTCCTTCCTTTCCAACCTGAAACCTGGACGTTCCCCTCAATGTCACCATTTTTCTACAGACCACCACCTTCAGAAGGCTGAAGTGAACCCCGTTTGCAGACAAGAACCCCATAGGTTTTTTGTTGTCATTGCTGCTGGAATTCTTGGAGTTGGCACCAACGTGCAAATGGGTCTGCAGCAAGCCACGGGTGGCCGAGGACTGTCTGCTTCTGGCATCCAAGACAGGCAACTTAGAAGTCGACTTACCATTTCCAAGCTGCAGTGCAGTCTGCAGTGCAGTCTCCTCTGTAAATACACCCAAAGTCTTTGCACTCACTGCATTTGAATTCAGACGCCAGGGGAAAAAAGGGCAGGTTTAACCGAAGCAAACAAAGCACTGCAAGTCCAAGTGATGTGGCACATGAAAGGGACTCAGTTCCTGCAGTGTCCCCGTCAGCCTTTTGTTCTGTTAGCCCGTGGTCTTCAGCCGTGCTTTTCAGATGCTGCAGCTTAAATCAGCCTCATCTAACTCTCACCAAAGTCATTGGAGAGCTTCCTGCTGATTTTATGGAATCCCAGTTTTTACTTCATTGCTACTGCCTTATAAATAAGGATGGAGGAAGATCATGGCAACTTTAATTTCTTGCACAGCCTAATATTCAACATGGACCAGACACTAAAAGACAGCCACTCCAATATGAGCCTATGTCAATGCAGGTCAATTTCTGAATTTAGAATTAAAACAAACAAATCTGTTGGTACTTTAAGGAAGGGAAGAAGACAAACATTTTTCTACTCAGAGCACAAGAGAAAGCATGTCCCGATGCAGACAGGACCGTCCACCTGAACCACTCCTCCGAATTATTCCCCATCAGTTCCATCTCTGAATCCCCTACTGAACTGTGAAGAAAAAGCTTTTTAAATTAACGAGAATCTCTCGCTAGCAGCATAAAAGCATTTGTACACAGTGTGTGTGTGATATCACCTGGTAACAAACCAACAGGGGAATAAGAGTCAGGACAAACTCTTGCGAATGGCAATGCTTTTTTTCCAGATATTTCCATTGGCCTCAAGGTATGACTCAGAGTTAAACAGAACAGGGGTTCCGAATTTGGCCTCAGATTTGTACAGCCTTTTTCCCCCCATCCCATTTTTTTAATACTAAGAAGACAGCAATCAGATTAGAAACAAATGTTGTCTGTCCATGTCCTTTAAATAAACTGCTGAATGTCACTGTGCTATGCCTCTGAGCTCTTTCAGCTGATCTGTGAAAAGCATACTTAAAATTCCTCTTTCAAACTTAATTTGCAGCGATTTTCTTGTAGTAATATCATAACAAATGAGAAAGATAATTGATTTCAACAGTAAGCAATTACATACAATGATTTTTCTACAGCAGTCGTCTAATTAAGAGGCTACGAGCCCAGCATATCAAATCTTAGAATGAAGCATTTGAGGTATTCATACGAGATGCAAGATGCACAACTTTTTGTATTCTGCCCTATTGCAGATGCACCAAAACACTCGCTCCAAACTTTTAACCCTTCGCAAAGATTTCCCACTCGTCTGGGTTCAGAAGCCAAGGAGCAGCTCCTGCTCAAATGAGTAAAGACAGCTGAAGATCATCAATATTGATAAATAACAAACATTCGCGGCACGGCTGATCTAAAAAAGTGACAGCGGACTAAAAATATCTCGAGAAAATTAACAATGAATGGTTTGTTCTGAAGATGAAGCATGCACATACACAGATGCCAGTTATATAACCCATTTCTTAGATCAGGCAAGAGTAAACACCGGGCTGCTCTTTCAGCTTATCAGACCACGGTAAAAAGCAGGCACATTTCTCTCCCACGTCTCTCTCTCCCCTAATTAACAGATTTTTTAACGGCGTGCCTTTTACTACCGCAGCAGAATCTCATTCTGAATCGCTACGTACAAATCCCCATCGCTCCCACAGGCTTTTCTAAGAAGCATCTGCAACAAAAGAACAGTAGGCGCATACCTTAACCTCTTGGTTGGCAAAAATCTCCACGTCAACCCCACAGGCGACCAGAGTGGAGACATCACAGTCCATGCTACGGGCTGGCATCCCCCCCTTTTGCACACAGAGTTAAGCAACCTCCGAGTAACAAACGACTGGAAGGAGACAAAAATCTTCGGCTCGGTATTGCTATTGAGCAGTCCGAAATTCTGTTTCAGTGCCGACAACGAGCGCAAGCCTCCGCCACGAGCTCTTTGCCCTTAACTGAGTTGCTCCTTGCCTTCCCCTCGTACACCCACCGACTGAGCCGGCGGAGCATAGTAACAGCGCTATTCCATCTCTCATGGCAATGACATCACCACCAGGACTGACATAAGCTAAATCTATTTTTTCAACCCTTTTATCTCTAGGCAGCACAGTGGATCAAATTGAACATGATTATGTGCTAAATCTGAACTCCGACTAAATCAATTCAAGCAGCGTTCACTGGCAACTGAGTCATAGCTGTTGTTTCAGCTGAGTGCTTATGTTGGCAAAAAAAAAGATCGCCTGACACTGAAAGCTCTGCTCCGAGTGTAAATTAACCCAGCATTTAAAGCCACCAAGCTTACGGTACGATCCATTACTTTATTACACCTTAAAATCCACAGCAGAGCAGCTAATAAAATAGGAGCAACAAAAAAGTCAGCATTCTGTTTTCCTCGCTCTTCTTTGCCATACAGCAAGCTACATGACCCCGCGCAGGGGATTAGAGAACATCTCGTCCCACCAGCATCCTGCAAATGTGACCCCATTACTTATAGACACAAGTTGCACCCTGACTCATCTTTGGGAAGATCAGAGGCATGTCTGTCCGTGACTCGGAAGTCAACAGCCCTTCAAAGAACAGAACAAGAAAATGTCCCCTGAAATGAGGATGTCACATTAAGCAACCCTTGTACCACTGTCCTTAGAGTTACTTCTTCCCAAATATAACAGCTGAGCAGGAAATGCACCAAGTAAGGCTGGTTTAGACCCAGTAACTCAGGGTGTCTCATTGTGCTTTGTCGGTTCATTTTTTACATCAGAAAGAGATGTATCAAGAAATAAAAGTCCCAAGTTTGTAGATATTTTAAAGTTGATCTTTACCCGGAGCCGCAACATCGCTTTTCCTCTCATTTTTCATGCTCGCCATCCATAAATCACTTTTAATTGTTGCTGTCCTAGAGATGACATTTATGGCTAGGTCAGATTTACAGGCAGAATTAAAACCTTTAACTATTGCAGGCCCATCAGACTGCAGCAAACACAGGCCATGCACTCAGCTTGCTGGGCAGCCGACACAAACCTAGCAGCAGAAGCAGCACGGAGCTTACTCGGCTTCACTGGCAGATATTGCAGCTTGCACCACGCTTTGGGATGATGCCCACGCTTTGCTGCTGATCTTTAAACTTGACTGTGATCTTTAAACTAGCTCAGGTGGTGCTGCAGGCTACGAAATTCAAAACAAAAACACCTGGGGAAAAGGCCTCGAGTTCTTTGCACCAACAGGGTGGTTGGAACATCTGGAAGCAGAAGGTCCACACCAGGCTGAAGCTGCCCAGTGCCCTGCCTTGCTCTTTCACCAGTACCAGAAGTTGGGGAAGCACAGGGACCTGCAGGTTAGTTAACAAAAGAACAACCTCTGCTGAGAAATTGGCTCTTTACCCCGGGAAACGGCAGTAAATTTGGATGCTGATACAGCAAAGCTGACATCCATTATCAGAATTTTCCCAAGTTCGGTTCAATTACTTGGCCATTTTTTAACTTGCATTTACAGTAGCCCCGTCAGCAGCAATCACAAAGGAAGATCCAAAACCAGACTAGAAACTTATCCCTGCACTAAAGATTTTACAAACTGGGAATATACAGGTCAACAGAAATAGATAGGACAGCACAAGGCAGCAAATGAATGAATAGGGTTCAACTGTTTTCTACACCAGTCACTTGTTGTTTTTTTTCCCCCACAAACCACAGTAAAAGATTTTTAGCAAAGAATTTGAAGTTACCATTCCTGTGTGTGTTTAGAAGAACTTTTATGCACATATTTGAATATCACATATATGAGATAGCACAGAAAAAAAAAAAAAAAAAGCCTACAGATGCCTGACTGAAGTTCTAAGTAGGCAGCAATGGAAAAATCATGTCATCAGAAAGCTGAAAAGTTCCTAAGTGGTTTTCAAAGAGCTGGAAGGAAGCACTGCAAGCAAAGATGAGTCATGGGTATCTGAGCCTAGCGAGAGTTTTAGCAGCATGGACCAACAGGAGACAAAAACTGCAACAAACTCTGCAAAGGAAAATAT
Organism: Aythya ferina; assembly: GCF_964211825.1. Taxonomy (NCBI): domain Eukaryota; kingdom Metazoa; phylum Chordata; class Aves; order Anseriformes; family Anatidae; genus Aythya; species Aythya ferina. The sequence goes on from NC_140298.1 coordinate 114,785,535, forward strand.
ATCAGGAATGTGACAACGCCGAGAGGTGGCCTGAGCCTGGTCTCACAGCAGCAACGGGGAAAGGATTTCCCAGCCCAGAGCCAGGCTGGACAGATAATCCTTTAACAATTTCATTTTTTCATTTTTTAAATCTGTCGTCTCTCAATTTCAATAGCCTGTCTGCTTAATCTTGTGAGTTCTGGGATGCGGGGTGCACGCTGACCTGTTCCACTTCACGCTTGTTCATGGGCTTCTGCTTCTCATCTCCTTTCAAACCAGAATCACTGCAGCTTTCCTATGCCATCCTAGTAAAGAAACCCTTTGCAATTATTTTAGTTTCCTCTTGCCTACTCCTATGCATAACCCATCTTTTTCCCTTAAAACCCCTTCCAGCTCATGGGGTATTTTAGCAAGCTCCTGACAGACATCCCAGTTGGGTTCACTTTGAGAAACCAGAGATCACCTTGTAGAACTCCACAGCATGCTTCAGTACTTCAGCTTAGGTCTCCCAGTAGATATTCTACGTCACTACTCACTTCTCACTTTAAATCAAGATAAAATCCTACCTGAGATTTTTTAGGGCACTCTGCAACTCTTCAGAGCCTCACCTTATGTTAATAAACGTTATTTGACTTTTCATTTTACATTGTCAGGTTAATATTGACTGCTTCCTCCAGATCAGGAGACTTGTTCTTCATCGAATTGAAATAAGATTTGTTCATTTACCTACAAGAAATTCTGATCTCTGGCTACAGATGGTCTTGCTAAATTCAATTTACCAAACTCCCAGGAAAACTAAGAGCATATCTCATGCCTGACTTAAAGCAGCCTATTTAATAAACAGTGATCGAGACAGAAGGCATGCACTTCAGCATGCTTGAACCTACTCCATCAGCAGGTTCTCCAGATCAAACACTGCTACAGGTCACCACCTCTGCCCTACTGCTGGTGCAGGGAAGCTCCTCTCTTGCTGGCCAGAGGATTTTGGGATCACATACACCCCTTAAAACTTACCCAAGTGCCCTGCAACAGGAGCCAAGGTTCAGGAAGCAGAAGAGCAGTCCAGATGTCGGTGAGCTGAGCCATTGCCAATGGGAGCAGCGTTCTGTTGGCATTCAGCAGGAGTGCATCTCCACTCTCTCACTGCCCCCTACCCCTTTTATACTGGGCTTAAGACCCCAAGCAGTAATTGTGAGGATGGAGAACAAGCAGAGCACTTGGAACAACAGTCGTGCGGAAGTTTTTTTGATTTGTTTCATGTTTTGACCATAATAACAATTGTGCATGGAATTAAATGGGCACCGTGCGTGAATAATTCAAGGGAACATTTCAGAGTGAGGTTAAGAGCAACCCAGACCTACTTGCACATCTAAGCTGAGCACTGACATACAAAGCTTTTAGTTACTTGTGCAGCAACCAAACAGGCCCTGGAACCCAGGACAATCCTGATTAAACGTCACTCAGGCTGATACTCATTCTTCACAAGAACCAGCATCAGCCACTAACAGCGCTGCGCTCTGATGATTAACACTTGATGATCAAGTCTCATACTTGAATCAGCAATCCCCTGCAAAAAGGCAAAATTCCCCAAATCAGAAGGAAAGTAAGTCGTGTTTTCAGCCCGTGCAGTGCCTGGGACTGTACAGCCCTGCCCTACAACCTTTACTCCTCTCTGTGTAGCTTTTGTTTTCCTACAGTGTTCCCACAGACATTGCTCCAGCTCAGCCCGATGCCCACAAACAGGGCCATGATTTAGGCTTTCCAAGCTCAGCTGTCAAGTTGTTAAAACAATTGCAGAAAATCTTGACCCCCTTTTGCAAGCAGACCATTACTGATTTAGCCTTAGGGAAACTTCCCCGTGTGTGGACCTCATGGTAACAGCAGCCACATTAGAACAAAAAATATCAGCTAAATTCAGGAGCCAAAGTGACATTTTTTGCTCCCAAGCTAAAGCTTGTGCTCGTTACTACTACGAATAGTAGGATTATTTCCGTAGCAGCTCTGCTCACGGGTGCCTACCATGCTGTTTATGGTGCTGCACAAAGGCAGGACAATAAAAAGAAACCCCACATCGATGCCCCGTTGGTGTTTGAATGGCACCCTATAAATAGATCCACATTGTCTGGCTCAAACGTTTTTAACAATGTGCATCTCTATCGATCTTCTGCAGCCTACTACAAAAGTCAAAAGCATTTAAACCAAGCTCCCTCATATACACGTAGTTACGAACAGACATTCACAAATAGAATCCTAGTTCTTTGAGACAAAAACAGAAGGTAAATAGGTAAAGATTAGTAAGAGGTCCAGAGGAACACAGCAGGAACACAGCAGACCAGTGGGACTGGGCACCGAGGGAAGGATTCTTCCTCACCTGTAGCTATGCCTCAATTTACGCTCGGTGTGTAGCCGAGGGTGAAAGGCTGGCACTTCAGGACACGGAGCAGAAAGAGGTGTCTTAAGTTAAGGGAGATGTGAAAGCCGTTCAGATAACACACATTACCTGATGCTCGTATAACCACACTCAGTGAATTCACTGCTACCTGGAAATCATAAAATTCCCACTCTTAATTCCCCAAACAGAATGGCCATCAAACGTTACACTGCTAGTTACTCAGTTATGTCTCTTTTTATAACACCATGAGAATTTAAACTCTTGAAATAAACCCTCCTGAACAGATGAAAACCCCCTAGATTCCATTAATATCCATTAATGGATTTCTCCACGAGCAGTCAATAGCTGCAACCACAATGTATTTCGCCTGAGGAACCTATCTGCATGGGAATACTCGGTCCCAGGTTCTCAACTGCTGCCAAAATTTCACGAATTTCCAGAGGCTAGAAAGGGCTTATGTGAATACAGAAATACAGAAGATAAAAATACAGCATGTAGAACTTCTTTGAATTCGTCAAAGGTACTAGAGCATCTATACATCAAATAAAGTATCTTTTGGGGTAGAAATTTTAACTGTTATTTATGATAAATAAGAATCATAGAATCATCTAGGTTGGAAAAGACCTTCAAGATCACCAAGTCTAACCATCAACCTGACCTGAGTCCCATCACTAACACAAGTCCCTAAGCACCAGGTCCACGTCTCAAATACCTCCAGGGATGGGGACTCTACGACCTCCCTGGGCAGCCCGTTCTGATGCCTGGCCACCTTCTCCATAAATAAATCTTCCTGATATCGAACCTAAACCTCCTCTGGCACAACCTGAGGCCATTTCCTCGCATCTTATCACTTGTCACCTGAGAAAGGAGACCGACATCCTCCTCACTGCAGCCTCCTGAGGTAGCTGTAGAGAGCCAGGAGGTCTACCCTTAGCATCCTCTTCTCCAGACTGACCAACCCCAGCTCCTCAGCTGCTCCTCATATGTCTTGTTTTCCAGTCCCTTCACCAGCTTCGCTGCACTTTCCAGCAGCTCAAAGTCCTTCTTGCAGTGAGGGGCTCAAAACCAAACACCATACTCAGGGTGTGATCCCACAGCTACAAAACCACTGATTATCCAAGAGGAGTTTGAACCCCAAGCTAAAATTCCTAAAAATTCTGAAATAACAACAACTGTGAGGGAAGAAAACAGACTCACAGTCACTTCTGCTTATAGCAAACATTCATTCCTATTGTTTGAAGATTTTTAAAGGTGCAGAATTTTGGCCAGAAAAAGCAAAAAAATGAAAGTTTAATTAAACTTAGAGTAACCCTAAATCAATACATTTCCCATAAATACATTAACGGTAAAGTCTGGAAAATCCTTTAGATGAACCGTGCCTTGGCTGCCCTCAACATTTGGAAAGGAAACTTTTCTCTAAGTAATGTTTTGTTTTTCTGTCAGTAATAAATTTTCGCCGCTCAAACTTAGAGGTCTCATTGTCTGAGAATCCGAGAGTCAGAAAATAAGACAAATCATAAACATTATGGAATATTTCTCCTCCTTTGGTAACTATCAAGCCTCTCAGAGCACCACATATGATCATGTAAAAATACTTCAGCATCTGAGCAAAAGAGTGTGTCACTTAGCCAAGATCGTTTTGCTGTCTCATTTGGGAACACACAAGTTTCAGCTCTGAGTCAGAATCGTTCAATTACTTTTCATGTTGCAGTATCATTCATAGCCCTCAGCTTCCAAATATAGGGGCGGGGGAAGGAAATCGGGGCACGTAACCATTTTCAGCAGAATGAAGAAAAACCCTTCCCTGGGCCTGATCCGCACAGGATGATGGTTTTGGTGCTCCTAGACTAAGATGGGAGCAAGACTCCAAGGAGATGGATTCAGCTCCTGATAGCACTGCTAAGTGACCTTGGACAAAACATGCAAGAAAACACATTCAGAAGAGCTCAGCCTTCTTGTATTTTATTTGGATTTTAAGTGTAAGCTGTGAAGGGCATGCTCCATTACCAGGCATTTAATAGATGATGCAGTTTGGGAGAGGCCTGAAAAGCTCCTGCCTAAAAAATGTGATTTACTGTCATCCGAAAACTCAGTTAAAGGTTTCAAAATGCATTTTAGAATCATTTCCATTTACCCTTCCTTGTCTCCAACCAGCAAGGGTATTTAACATGGCTGTATGTTTTCCTTGTCATTTGAGATGCTTCATCACAGCCAAATGCCCTTGAAAGAAGAGCCCGGAATACCAATGCTCGCAGCTGTGAGAGCCCAACCTTATCTCCGAAGCGCAGCGCTGCACAGGACACGCAGGTGAGAGATTTAATGGCTGTGCTGCGAGAGAACGGCGCTTCCTGCCAAGCCAGCAAAAGCAGTCCAGCTCGAAGGAAAAAAACAAACTGTCAAACAGCATGCGGTCAGACAGCAAATAATGAAGCAATGAATAATAGATTTCTTGGGTAATTGCTATTTTCTCCTGATATTATAGGGTGGAAGTGGGCATTTATTTCGCTGAAACACTTTCTTAAAGCAGATAGCCCCTTCTGTGAAATTCCCTCACCCAACAGAAGGATAAAATAGCCGAAAATAACCCTGAAGTGTCAGTAATTAAAATCTACCCTGTATTACTCTTCGCTCTTTTCTTCATTAAAGAGAGAATACACTGTCTTCCATTTTGATAAATTATGTTCCCCGCTACTATTTATTGATTTACATTCATATGGTGACTGGAAATTAGACAATATGGGATGCAAATTGGGGTATAAAGCTTCTCCAAGGTCTCTACAATGAAATTTAAAATCCCCGCTAAGGAAACTTTCTCCAGCAGTATATAGCATATGAGTAATTCCCAAATAACAGTGAACTTGTAATTTATTCATAAAATGGCTTTACCTGAGTCCCTCCCCACCAGGCTGATCTCATGATTTCACAAGGAGAAGTGGGACCATGATGACCCCTGCAAGAGCCTGCATCCTATGTGAGGGTATGAAAGGTCAGAATCAGTTTACCCCCTTTTTCTCTCCCTAAAAAGACAGACATTTTTCTCCAACTAGAACAGGACGTGAGGAATAGTCTCCCATTGACCCAGCCCAAGAAAATGCCAAAAACAATTTTCCAGTCTTCTGACTTGCACTCTCAGTTTACTTAATATTTCAGTAATTTTTAAGCTCTGTTTTGGAAGATGCCTAGTTGAGACAGTTCTAAATCACTTTGTCACTCTGTATTTTGGTTCCCGCCAAAAAAAAAACGGCATTATGATGTGTTTTCAAGATTAAACTGGCAATAATTAAATAGTGGGTACATTAAAAAACACAAGCAAGTGACACAAAACTGATCTTACTTCAAAAGTAGCAGAAGTCTCACTAGAATAACCCACTCCTCTCCATCCTATGCCCTTTGAAGTTTACTGTGATACATGAATTTGAGATTGTATTTGTTTGGAGGTCACTTATTTGTTCTGCAACTTTTCTCTCCGTGAGCATAAAAGCAAGCAGGACTCACTGTAGAAAGGCAGATCAGTTATTTACTGAAAAGACAAAAAAGTACCAGTATTAATTTGCAATTTTATATCTTAGTTTATATACATTACAGCCATAAGCTGAGTTACAGTCAGAATTTCAAACTCATCATCCCAGCTTAAGATGGGCAAGCAAACTTCTACTTCACTTGAGATATCACCAATTATATTTCCACTTCTTCAGGCCAGAGATAAAACCAGGCCCAAATACTCCAGTACGTAGCAAGAGGCATCTTGGATGTAACAGTGGCTCTCAAAGGAATTGAGAACTGCTTTGCTTTAATCCATGGCACTGTTTTCATGAACTTGAAGAGATTCATGCTCCAAAAGGCACATAAACAGAGGAAGGATAGAAGGTCACAACTCTTTAAATTAGCTCTTAAAGGACTGCTAAAAAGTATTCTGGCATTGGGCTATATCAAATAATAGCAACCACTTTTCATGGAAAGGATATACTCAGCAGCTAATGTGGATTTATTCCCACTCTAAATTACTAAGTGCATCTCACGCGTGTTTATGTTTCTAAGAAATAAGGAAGTAGTTGAAGAGTCACGAGCCAAGAGACATTCCTCAGAGAATGAATTAGAACTCGAACAAAAAATAATTTCTTATCTTTTGGACAGAGCAGCTGAAAGAGCTGTATATTCCCAGTTCAGTCGATGTTCTTTTAGCAACTTAAAATATTATTGTAATGTCTCGTTGCTATTTACAAAATATGTTATATACACCAAAGAATGCAGCCAAACTTCTGAAGGGGTATGTAGCTGGCCATATACAGCAAGAAGATTTTAAAAGGAACACAAACTCCCCCGCAATACAATCCCTATACCAAGATTCAGTCTGCTGCATGGCAGAGGGCTGCCCCATAGGAGCCAGACCTACGAGAAGGCTACTGAAGTCTTCAAGGCATCAAATCCACTCAGGAGTGATGAGCTTAGTGTAAGGATTTGCAGATAAAAGATGTAAAGAGCATCTTGCTAGCCACTGAAAGACAGTCCCAGCAGCCTACCACCTTGCTGCGAGCCAGGAAGCTCCAGGAAATGGGACAAGGCACAGCCACCGTCCTACACCAAGCTCAGCTCAGCAGCATCACCACCCAGTGGGGACCAGAAGACACTCGCTGATCAAGCTCGTTCTGACATAAAGATGGGAACAAAGCAGGGACTGTAAAGATATGAAAGAGAAGGTGGATGATAGACAGAAAAAAAAAAAAAAAAAAGATTATATTAAGTTCTACATACATGTGAGGCTAATTACAAAACTGTAAAATAACGTTCAAATAAATCCCTACTAAATATCTCTTGGTATTTTGAAAACACATTGATAGCAAAAACCCTTCTGGAAGGCAGAGCTTTTATCAAATATGAAATAACACCACAAAGAATCTTCAAGGCCTTGACTGGTTTGAAGATTTCATTTATTTAAATTGTCTTTTTAAGACCTGGAAAAATGCTGTATTTTAAATGGCCTGCTAATCCACTCTGCAACCCCGGACCTTTGACTTTTCCTTTAAAGCCTTTGAACTGTTCCCAAGCTGTAACAACTGCTGCGTTTCAATTTACTAAACAAATTCTTTACTTTATTAACATTAATAAGAATATTTTCACTGATTCATTTATAACCATGCCAATTCCTGGAAGTAAAACTTTTATGCAAGCTTAATGTACAAAATCAAGAGGAATTCCTTGCCCCTCTGAAATGGAGACAGGATTATGGGTTAAGCACTATTTTAGCACTACTTGGTGAGAATTCAGTTGTACAGACCTGCTCTTCTCATGGTTGCTTTGTCTGTAATAGATGTATTGGCTCCTTTGTTCAATAGGAAATAATAATTTTATAAATAATAATAATTTTATAAATCACAAAAATGTGTCACGTTTAGGTGCTGCACTTGGTGCTCTACAGACCCTGTGCTGGTTTTTGACCCCTCAAGGAGCCCAGAAGGACTTACAGATACGGAGATACCCACAGACTGAATCTTGTGGAGGATCAGAACTGAACTGCAGGGGATGCTGACGTCTTGAAGACAAAATCAGGTCTGAAAAAAGTTAGCACAGAGAGAACTCACTGACCCAAAGCACAATCTTTGTGTTACATCCTTCTTGACTTGTGAGCAGCCCTCCACACCTGCTCTCCACAACTTGCAGTGCAGGTTGCTGGCATCCTGAAGGAAGGCTGGTGCATACTTCAGAGCAAAGTCATAATCTTTTCTCCCTTTTTTTTTCCTGCTATCAGATCTAGGAATCTTCTCATTAAGTCTCTCAGTGACTTCATAATCCCTTCTGATGCATCTGTTTGCCTTAGCAATCATTGCATTCAGCTCATTCTGCTAAGCAGTTAGGTTTTTAGCCCTGCCACTAGTACTTGGAAATCGCTCCAAATCCAAATGCTGTTAGTTAGAAACTAATTTTCAGACAAACTTGAGGCCAATCTTTTTTTTTTTCTTTTCCTCTTGCATTTATAAACAGCAATCAAACACTTGCCAGACTTTGTTTCTGCTGCATAAAAACGAGCCAAACTCTCCCACATGGTATCAATGCGAAAAAAGTCATTTACAACAAATGATTTAAAAGCAGCTTGGTAACTTCTATACTGCACGTACATCCTATAGGTCACATTCTAGCTCAGCTCTTGAACCACATGGCTTGTTAGCTTCTCACAGACAGACACCATAATCTGTGACTCGATGTGCTGTTATCTGCAGCCTGGCTGTGTTAGCTAACAGAACACTGTGGAGGTGCTTACATGAATAAAAAGCGCTCTGCAGCCCATATAGCTTTAAATTTAATTGTAAGAATGGAATTGGATCTGTGACAGACATTTCGGTTTTAAAAATGGCAGAGGAAAGAAAACCAAACCGAAGCTCCTTTCTTCCCACTATCACAAGCACTTTGTCATTCGTGACTGTGCAGAACTTGCTGCAGCAAGAGAGCCACTGAAAGCTGCTTGGCTGGGGGAAGGAAAAATTAGTAATTTATATATATGTATATATATATGAATACGAGCCTCTTCCACTGCTTGTTTTGCAGCATAAACTTTTCTAACAACTTGCCTCATATTACTTCTGAAATCTCATTATTTCATAGAATGGTTTGGGCTGGAAGGGACCTTAAAGCCCTTTCAGTTCCAGCCCCCTGCCATGGCAGGGACACTTCCCACCAGCCCAGGCTGCCCAAATCCCATCCAGCCTGGCCTTGGGCACTACCAGGGATGGGGCATCCACAGGTCCTCAGGACAATCTGACTGCTTTCTTGTTTTAGTGCATTATTTACAAGTTGTAATAAAACCCCAATCTTTTACCTCAAATCAAGGGCAAGGGGTGAATTTAGGTCAACATCTAGTTTGATGAGTCCAAGTTTGTCACAAAGCCATTATGCCATATGACTGGGCAAGAATAAAAAGTGTTTGTTTTTGTTTGTTTGTTTGTTTTAATATTGGCACAACTGTGGTAGGCAAGAACAAACCTACAAAACTTCAAGATATTTCTAGAACAGATTTTGAAAGAAGACATCATTGCAATACACATACTTTAAACTTTTGCTGACGTTTTAGCAAGTGGCTCTTTCTTTTTCTTTAAAGAAAACCTTTAATAGAATTTGTCCAGCATGCCTTATATCACATATATAGACATGCAATAAAATCACCTGATATAGAACGGGACAGCAAATCATTTGGTAATACAGTGCAGATGGGATCAGTATAGGGACCACCAGGTGCAGATGATGGCACCAAAAAAAAGGACTTAGAAAGTACCAGAATGGAAGAGGACTATTAATAGTGCTTCCATTGAATGGGATTATTACTATTAATAGTGCTTCTATTCAATGGGATTTTTACAGTGATTTTATCTAGAATGCTAATGGAGATCCACACGCAAACCATGACAACCCACGCAGCAGACACACATTCATGGAACTGCCAGTGGCTTAATGGTAGAGGTGTCTTCAAAGCAAAGGAAGATGAAAATGAGGATTACAAGTTCATCACAGACTGGCAGTGCTGGGAAGGTAATGTAATTAGTGTTTGCAAAGAGTCAGTGCAATCCCAGGCTTCAGCAGCAGAATTCTTCCAGGTAAAGAGAGGAAAAAGTATTTTGTACTCTATTTTTCTCTCTTTCAAGAGAGAATTCATAACTCGGCTTCATAGTGAGTACATTTTAAAGAAGAGAGCTAAATAATGCTGGTGGTGGCACAACAATGAAGACCCACCTGCCATGAAATGACGAACTCTGGGATGTCTATAGGAACACTAACAGGACTGCACTGGTACTGTGGTTGGAGAAAAGGGCAAGAGTAACCTGAAAGAGCAAAAGGGGTGGAAAAACTTGAATGGAGAGATGAAACAGCGGTGTGAATGCTTCAAGGTGGTGGTGGTAGAGGGAGAAGCTTGAGCACACTCCCATTCCATGCCATTCTGCATCATCAGAAACATCAGAATCAGGGGCACCACGATTCATAAGGAAGAAGCCTAACAGCAATTTTTGATGATGAAAAAGGACGAGAACCATAAAAATCAAGCTCGTGGTCAGCTCTGCTAAGCGACTGCAGTGGCCACTACCTTGCTTTCAGCCACAGAGATGGAGGCGAAGAACTGTTCTCAAAGCTGAAGTTTGCTGAGCACTGATAAAACGTGATGGATTGTCTAGGTCTGTCACCTGGAATCAGGACAACGATATTGTGACATATTCAGCATAAAAGAACAAAAAAGACGTCAGAAATGGCGCAGGAATTCATTTCCAGTCACTCAAATTTTACATTGTCAGCAAAGCAGACGTAAATGAAAGTCCATTAAAACAGGCCAACTGGATTCAGGGAGCCAGATACCAAGTGGGAAGCTGATTCTGTCAGCAGCATAAAAGCTGGAGTTGAAGTCAGGTAAAAAAAGTAAACGTTCCAAGACAACTGAAGGAGGCTTCCTACCACAAGAGGCAACAAAGGGCAGAGCAACAATGGATGATGTCTCATCAGTAAATTGGAAATACAGTGTCGAATCCAAGTCTAACAGGAGCTCATTAAGAACCTAAACTAAGAACACAATGGAAGCTATTTTATTTCCACAGAGCCTTATTTTAATTTGGGTAAAAACTTCAAGAAGTGCCAGTCAAGAAAGTGCCCAAATCTGTATGATAAAATGATTCTAATGACTGTTAAATTGGTACAAGCAGCCAATCGTTTTAAATTAATTGGTCTACAGTGATTAATTTACGTGGGTGCAAACAGGCTGTGGTAGGGTAGATCTTGAGAGTTTTAATCCTCCTTCTGTTCTCATGCCTATGCAGGAATTACAACCATGCCACAGAACCAAAACATAACATGAGGCACGGACTGGGAACCAGAAGGCTGATGCTAGCACACCAACACTCGTGTTTAAAGTACTGAGCCTACCAAAAATATTCTACTTCACACAGAGCTTTTTTTTTTTTTTTTTTTTTTTTTTAAGGAATTCTTTATAAGACAGTCTTAAACTGTAATTTTTTATTATTATTATTGAAAGGGGAGAAGGATGAGTAAGAATCACAAAAGATTTGCAGGGAGAAGGCAGCTCTGGAGATCACCCAATCCAACTCCCTGCTCTGTGCAGGTTCAAACCACAGCTGGCTGCTCAGTGCTGTGCTCAGCCAGGTTTCAGATATTTCCAAACTGCAGATTCCACAGCCTCTGGGGAACCTGTGGCAGCAGTTCACCACCTCACAGTAAAGACTTTTTTTTTCTTATGCTTAAAGGGAATTTCTTATTCCAATTTGTCTACTGCTACTTGTCCTTTCAGCGGACACCACCAAGAAGAGCTGCCTGGCTTCTCCCACAAGCCAGCTGGGTATTTACACACACTGGTAAGATCCTCCTGAACCTTCTCTTCTCTGGGTTAAGCAACCAGCTCTCTCGCCTTCTCCTTACACAGGGTTCAAGTCCCTTAACCACCTCCATGGCCCTTTGCAGGACTCTGCAACGTGTCCACATCTCTCTCATCTTGCGGAGCCCCGAACTGGACACAGCACCCTCCTGGGTCTCACCAGGACGAGCAGAGGGGAAGGGCCACCTCCCTCAACCTGGCCTAATGCTGCTCAGAATGTCTTTGACTTTCTTCACCACCAGGAGGTCTGGGGGCTTACGTTCAGTTTGGTGTCCACCAGGACTTAAGGTCGTTTCTGGCAAGCTGCTCCCCAGGCAGTCAGCCCGTACCGCTGCAGGGGGCTGTTTATCATCTGCCCATTCATACACAGATACAAAAAAAGCAGTTCTTCACACTCAGTTTATGTGAATATACAGAGTTAATTCCTTCTACACACAGTAAATCAGTTGTGAAATAGCACCTGGAAAGGGAAGTTTATAATTAAATGTTTGCTGAACATTCACTGAAAAGTTAAAGACGTATAAATACAAAATAACATTAGCAAGATCACTTAAGATATAACAGAAGCATACGAGTCATATCTACGCTTAAAAAGAAAACGAATTCCTGGCATCACTAGTTTTTATTATTCGTTTTGTTCTTGTTTATCCCTGTAGAGTCCAGTACATTGTATAGGTGCTGTATGAACAACAGTCATATTCCCAAAGAGCTTAACATTCAGATAAGGAAAGTTTCATCATGTGAAACAATGAACCAATCGTAAAATAAAAAAAATAATAAAAAAAAAGACGTTGGCTTGGCATTTTAACTTTCTAGCTGATAACTTATCAGAAAGTTTTTGTCTGGGTAAGACTTCCATTTATTATGCTAAAAGGGCATCAGCTTCTAAAAGCTTCTTGCAGCAGAACACTGGAGTAGTGTCATTCAGTATGACTCCAGGAACCAAACCTAGTTCCCAGTAGAAAATTAAAATAGCAAAAAATACTTTTCTCCAATTAACTGCATCTCATATATCAGCTGCAAAAAAGACAGAAGTTACTATAAAGAATGTACATCCTTCTTTGTGAAGGAGGAAATGCTCTCATGTAGGAACCGGTGCCATGTCAACTGATTCGTGATAACCCTGACTGAAGTTCAGTTGTTTTTTGTTTTGTTTTATTCCTCCTGGGCCCATGTATGAATAAGTTTATCAAACATGTTTCTCTACAGCATCCGTGAATATATCCCCAAATGTATGCTCATCTGAATGTCTTTTATGTTCCTCTGCTCTAGGGTCCAATAAGTATGCAATGGAGGGAATTAGAAATGGCAGAACTTACCACCTTCTGGTAGAGGTAAGTACAATTCAATGATCACATCATCAGGCAGAGAGAAATAAGACCTGTTTGCAAGCCTTGAAAAAATTTCTGTATGTTTATATTCAATATATTCAAGCTACTGATGTAATTCAAATATTTCAGGATGCATGGAACACCCCCCAAGCCACTCCCCAAATAAAGTGCAATACTTTACAAGTAATATAACTCTAAGTTGGAAGCAGGAGATGCAAAGAATCAAAACTAGAATTTTATTAAGTTATTTCAAACAAAACCCAGTCTCCTTACCACGGCTGGTCTCTGAAGAGCAGAAGTACTCAATCTTCCCATTTTGTTCCAAACACACGGTAAATTTAAATAAATCATTTACCACTGCCTATTTTAGCTGATCCCATTTATCTAAGCCAGGCTGTTACTTTATCCATCTTATGCAGTACCTTGCTTTCCTACATACTTCAGAAAGACTGTGAAATAAGACAACAGACATGCACAAATGTGGATCTGACTCCAATTGTCTTAATGCAACAATATTTCCTTCCACCACTCCCTGTTTAAAAACAAAAAAGAAAATATAATAAAAAAGCAACATTCATCGGCTACCTGTAATAGCAAGGTACGTTAAATGTCTTAAATAATCCTCACGATGCATTTACCCTAACAACATCCCTGGCACACTAGGCAGGAGCCCTCTGATACACAGATGAAGCAAGCAGCCAGGATAGAAAGATAAACTTGTGAAGCTGGGTCTCAAGCCCCAAACAGGTCTGTAATTGCACATTTGTGTTTCCTCTCCACCACATGGACTCCAAACTATCCACTAAGGATTTTCTAATTAATATGTATCCAAGATAATTTATAGGTGCAGGTAGAAATACCCTTGTATCAGCTGGTATGAAGAACCAAACTCACACAATTGGTTGAATATGATACACAGTTTGAACTACTGGCTTATTTCAAGTTGAGAATTTAAAGTACCTGCACGAAGGGAAAAGCTCCCAAGCTCCCTTTCCAAGCTTTTCAAAAGGTCCTTATCTCCACCTTCTGGCGAGTCTATTTAGACAGACCAGGGATTCCAGCAGTGAAAGGGAAAACACATCCTGAAAGTGAAATAAGAGCTCACATTCATTCTATCAATGTTGGGAAACAGGAAGTTTCCCCTCACAAAAATAAGCTATTGTATTTTTTCCTAGGCTGCACCGAACTCACTGCTTATGTATGTATCGGGTTTGTGTGGTGAGGTTTTGGTAGCGGGGGGCTGCAGGCACAGCCTCTGTGAGAAGACTCCAGCAGCTGCCCCGTGTTAGATAAGGGCCCTGCCGGTGGCCAGAGAGCGATGCTGTTTGCATCTCTGGGAGAGCAGGGTTAAGAAAGGGAAAAAAGCTGCTGCATAACGGCAGCTGGGAGAGAAGAGAAGCAGCCCTGCAGCCCCCAGGTGAGTGCAGCAGGAGGGCAGGAGCTGCTCCAGGCACACAGCAGTTCCCCTGCAGCCTGTGGAGAGGCCCCTGGTGGAGCAGGCTGTCCCCCTGCAGCCCAGGGGTCCCACATGGAGCAGATCTCCATGCTGCAGCCCGTGGAGAAGCCCCCTGTGGAGCAGGTGGATGTGGCCTGGAAGAGGCTGCAGCCCGTGGAGAGCCCCCACAAGAGCAGGCCCCGGGCCCCCTGTCCTTATGTCAACCCTTGAGCCCTTTCCATTGCATTTTCTCCCCCTTTCTCTTCATGGAAGGGCAGGTGAGAGAGTAGTTGTGGTGGAGCTTGGCTGCCCAGCAGGGTAAAACCAGTACCCCACAGGAACATAAAGTGCAAGCTTCACAGAGAGCCTGAAGCTACCCCAGCAGTACAGCCGTGTTCCTGGGCACAAAAGCAAAAGAAATTTAATCTTGCAGACTCAAGGGGGGCAGAGGGTTGCCATGCTTTCTTGGAAATCACATGCTCCTTATTGACACCTTTAGCACACGAGGATAGCAAAGCAACGTATCCAGGAATAAGTTTTGCCTTTGTTCCGAGTAATCTCTGTACCTGAGGTCTTTTATATTTATGTATTTCTATTCAGCACCACTGCTAAGGGCCAGGTTCTAAACCCTTCCAGCACAAGCCAGGCACCTTTTCTGAAGGAATCCACTAGCACATACCAGCCATTCATCTCAGGTTAGAAGAACAAGATTTATTTAAGCCCTGGAAAGCTGTTAACTCCAGAAAGAACATCATCGACCCACTATTAAGTGCTTGTTTAAAAATTCTCAAACTTCTCCATCCAGCTCACTGCCATCAGTAGAGCAGAGAAGCCATTTCATCAAAAGTTAGCTGTCACAGTAGGAGACCCATAAAGTCTTGAGCAAATATGAAAATGTGAGGAACATACACACAGAGATGAAACACTGGATATTTAAAAACGCATTAGGATTCTGAGCTCAGCAGACAATTAAGAAGTATTAAAAGCTATTTATTAATATAAAGCACTAAGAAGCAATCGGTTTCCCGCAGTGCTTATATCAATACTTGCTTTTTGGAAGACTGCCTTCAGCACTGCAGAGCACTTAAATTGCAGTTGTATAAAATGTGCTGTTCAAACCCTGCAGAGGATTTCTACTCAGCTTTTGCTCAGCAGCTCCAGCTCAGCTGCAATGTCCAAGCTGGCAGTGATTTTATTCAAGTAGGAGCAACCGTACAAACTGTCTGAAATGTCCTGTAAGTTTGATGGATGCTCAAAACTTGAGTTATCGTGGTAACTTGCACAAAGAGGCTTTAAAAAATAAATGTCATTTTCCTAGATGCATGTTTTAGTTAAAGATAAGGTAATTTGAAAAGTAGGTCCTACAGTATGAAATAACAATGTGCGTGCAGCAGCACCCTCTGAGTTCACAACCCACGAGAAGTGAGGCTGTTGTCTAGAGGAAAGCAAACAGCAAGAGGAGAAAAGCAAAGGTAAAGGAACCGTGTGACTTCCCACTTCAGATGTTTTCTCTAACCTTTCTGACCAAGCATGCAAGCATCTATCCCTAGTCCTTAGAGGAATGCTAGGATGAGATATTAATGGACACCATTTTGGGGTTAAAGGCTTTCAGAAGTTTTGCTTTTGTCCTTTAAGGAAGGAGAAAACTCTGATGTATAAATGTTTTGGTAGATGTAGAAAAAGATGGTAGGAAATACAGAGGTCCTGATAGCGTCATTCCAAGGTTTTCAAATATTCTATTATCCCAAATATTATCCCAATTATTATCCCAAAATATTGTCCCATATAAGATATGGGACAATTCAAAATATTATCTCAAATATTATCCCAACACCCATTTTTAATTACCTGTGCTTCAAGTCCAATGCGTTGCTGCCCACTTGCTGCATGTGGGTGCAGCCACTAATAAATCACCTTTACCACATCATCTCTGGCACTGATGGCCATCAAGATTCAGGTTGTACCCCTCACACCAGGACCTGCCTTTGCAGTCTGTATTCAGCTCTTCCAAGAGTCTCTGGAGCAAACCTCTTTCACTTTAGGGGCTCGTGAGGCAGGTGCACCCAGGCTTTGATCTTGCACAACCCTTTAAAAGGCGTTCGTTCTCCTCTATTAGGCATTTCTAGAATGATTGCCCCTATTTCACATGCAGTACTTCCACGAGTAACCAGCTAAACCCCAGACATATGTTCAAGCACGTGATCCCAAGATATCACATGAGAAATCTCAACTAATCCAGCAGGCTTAAGCTGGTATCAGGACACCAGAGCTACTTCCACAAGAAGCAAATTAAGCAGTGCCGAGGCTCATTCCCAATTCCTCCCAACTGTCAGGGAGAACAAGAGCAGAGTTGCTCCTGGAGGAGGGTGAACTGGAAGCAGAGGGTGACCGCAGCACGGGCAGTGCCCTCAGGGACCGGGGCCCAATCCTGCAGGATGGGCTGGGCACAGCATCCAGCCCCAGCAAGCAAAGGAAAAGGCCTGGAGCTACTCAGGGAGTCAGGAGCAGCAGGAGATGGGTCCACAGAGAGAACAAGAAAGGCTGCAACAGAAGTCCAAGATGACAATGTAGGTCTGAGGATAGGACTTGAGACATAAAAGAACCCACATCATTGCTCAGGCTGGGAACGAAGGCCCCGTCCTGACCCCAAACACAGCTCCTGGACCAATAAGCACGAAGTGAGGCAGGTCTCAGTAACTGAACCCTACCCTATTAATTGACATATGAATTATTTCAAAGAAAGCTTACTCTTACCTTCTGAAACAGCTATAGAGAGTGATCCCTGGGCCTCTTCAGACTCCCAAGCCATCCCTGGAAGTTGTAAGGGACAGTACTATTTGTCCCCAGCCAAAAGCACGTCACGGACAATTTTAACAATTCAGTTGAAAAGATTATCTCACATTACAGCGCTGGAAGCTGTGTCAGAACGTTATTTGATTTACAGCAGCAACACAGCCTAGGACTACAGCATTAGATATTGCACTTTTGTGCTTATTAGGATCAAATTTCTTCTTGGTAGAGACTTACTGACATTCACTTGAGCGACCCAAAGTAATACATCAATTTAGACTTTAAAGAAAACTATGACAAGGAAGACAGAACAGATTTTCCCCTTTAGAACTGATCTAATGAATATGCCATAAACTACTCTAGTGTCTAGTTAAATTGTACTTGTCAAGTTTGCCCCTTCTCTCCATTTTATTACTAAATCAGATACAGCCAGCTATTTACACAGCCTTACCTTGTAGCACTGCTGCTATTTTTCCCTTGAAAAATAGAATCTGTTTTACCAGGTTTACAAGCAAGCACAATAAATAATTTCACTGTTTCACTTCCTAGCTATACACAGGAAATTACAGATGAAATCTAGCAAGTGGAGTAAGGAAACAGTTCAGAAATATGCGAAAAAGTTGATAAGCAAGATAAAAAAGGTGCACAGCTAGAAGCTAAGCTCAGATAACGAACTGCAATGCACTGCAAAATTTGAATCTCCATTAACCAGGAGGAACACACTGCAAAAGAACCCTGATGATAATAAAAAATTACCCTGTAAAGTAATTTTCAAAGGCTGAAATGTATTTAGGGTGAACACTGCCATTTGTATTGCGCAAAACCAGCAAGGATTAAAACATATTTTGTATTTGATACTCAAGTAGCAAGGTATTTAATCCTCTATGCCTTAAACTAGCCTGTGGTACCTTTATTTTTACCTTCCCTCCTTTGCAGAGCTTTGAAGAGCCATGCGGTACAAGCAGGAGACAGCAGATGGCACCCCTGGCACTCCGTCAGAGCAGAGCACACATCTGCTGATGTCCTTCAGCTCTCATAGCACTAAGCATTCACAGACAGCAGATTTTTTGTTTTGCTTTGTTTTTATTGCCCCAGTCAGGATTTTCCTTTATACCACATGAATAATCTTAATTTATAACTATGTAGATTACCTGCGCTATCAAGGTGAATTGCTGCAAGTAGAGATCAGAAGGAAGACGTGGAACAGTGCCTTTCACATTCATAATATTCATCCTGAATTCCATTATTTTGGTGTTTCTTGTTTTTTAGGCACAATGGGCCTGTGTGAAAATCCTACTTTCAAATCTTCTCCCCTAGCCTTATTCCACATGCCTAAGATATGACCGCAAAAAGAAAAGAACAGCATAAATGACATTCAGGTGCACCACAAAGTTCAAAAGAAAAGGTATTAACCAGAATCTGGTTTTTCCTAAACAAAAATCAGTGTCATGGGATACCAAAGCAACCCATGTTTTACAGGCCTGGGGGTAACAGCAGTCTATATGCTACAACAAAGTAGATAAAGGATAGCTGAAGGTCCTTCAAAAGCAAAGTAAAGAGGGAGGGCACTAACTGTTAATGGAGTAGAAAGAAAAGCAAAGTAGCTACTAAATACTTCAAGGAGATCAGCCTAGCCAGAAACTGCATACCACTTATTTGCAGTACATATAAGCAGCAGGAAATCCCACAACAGTCACTCTCCTCACATGATGTTCAGCTTAGGAGGAATTCTGAGGTTCCGGTGACTGCTGATGTCTGCATTCAGCCTGCGCTCCCTGTCAGATACACTGCCAGAAAGTAGCTGTGCTCTGTTCTTCATGGAGGAATGCTTCTCATTCCACGTGCAGATCTGTGCAAGAGTCTGCTAGGGGGGAGGAATGGGCAGGAACATACAGGAATATTCTGGGAATGGAAGTTTCGCAGGAAAATCTCATTTTGTACTACATTCAGTAAAGGTACTGGTAAGGAATCTCCGGCTGAAGTTTCCCACAAGTACCAGATAAGGATTTGATTCTCAGACATGAATTAGATACATCCCAGGCAGACAAACAGTTTGCACAAGCTATTTTAAACGGTTGCTTTCATTGCCTGTGTGTCAATCAGATCACTCTGTATGGAACAGCCAGACTGTAATGCAATAAGATTTTAAACAGATCACCTGAAATGTGCTCCAGGGGCAGTTACCTCCACAAAAACTTCTCAGCTTGAACACATACACAGGACTCAGCGCATCGGTTATATTTAAGTCATAAAACAGCAAGGGGTCAGGAAAAAAACCTCACTTATAAAACTGCAAGAGTGATATATTAAGACCATCAGTAATTGATACAACCATTTCTTCAGGAAAGACTTACGAGAAGCTCTAAGCTTTATTTAAATTATTTGAAACTGGAATAAGCAAAAGAGAGATTACCCTTCTCAGAAACACTCGTGTAATTATCCATGGTATGTGTTTCTCCCTCTAACTGCAAGACAAGCAGGAGCAATGAGAGTCCTCGTATCAGAAGCAGCTACACCACAGCACACACAGGAGGTAGAGCAGGCACTACGTTTAAGCAATACCTGAAGTGAACTGGCTGTAGTAACAAGGAAGATTTGTAAGAGATAAGGGGATTTACAGAAGACAAGAAGAAGACAGCAGAACACTGGTCCATGATATATTTCCACTGTTTCTGTCATCAGCAGCAGACATTAAAGGAATTTGGAACTGTCCATGACCAAAGCCTTTAAGTCAGATGGTGAGAAGCAGCCACTCACGTTTATTTGGAGCAACTGGACCACTAGTGGGTATGAATGGGCCCCCAGAACGGGTCTGGAAGTTACTTACATGAGCATGTATCACTGTGATCCAAATTTTCTCTTTGCTTGTTAAGCACAGGTTCTTAGGAGAATGCACCTGAAAGCTGAGGTAAAGGCAAGAAAGTGAAAATAGCCAGTGCCAAAAGAAAGCACAACTTGCTGGAGTACATTAAGTGCATCTGAAATGGCACGGGAGCTAGCCTCAGGACAAGTACCTGCGCTCTGGCAAGGCTCTCAGTTTGTGTATGAAGTCCCATGAGTTGGAAAACCAAACAAAAATCACATTCGTTTCCAAACAGGCAGGAGGCTGATGCAGATAGCCCTACGGCATGATGTAACACTATTTAAACCACGTGAAATACCACCAAAGTCGACGTGAAAGGAACAGGTAGCTGAGCCTCTGAGCAAACCAACTGCAGTTCAGTCAGGGATACTACAGGGTCACACCATCAGTGTTTTGAAGAGTCGTGAATGAAGACAGAAAGGGCACGTATTGCCTGACACCATGGCACACACAACTCTGGTCCCAAATTAAATGCCTTAGAAACAGGGCCAACTCCTGTTCAGAAAGGGGCTCGCACTTCACTTCCTCAGCATCTTCTGAGGTTTATTGGTTTTGTTCTTCCCTCAAAAGCCACTCAAAAGGCAGGAGAAACTATCATATTTCTCCATAACACTACATACAAGAACATTAAATGCAAAATTTCTAAATGATTGCGTGAAGCAGTCTGACAATCTCTATGCTTTTTAGGCTAATTGCAAAGTCAATTAAGAAACAACACATACCCCGAGTCGAATCCACCCTGCTGCTATGTAATAGATGCCTTCATTACTCTATTGCCAGGGATATCGTAATTTCTTTTTCCCATCCTACTGTCATCTAAACTTCCAGCTCATTAGTCTCTACTGCATGGAAAAGGTTTCTCTCATCCCTCAGAGACGTACACGTTGCAGCTACCACATCTGCAACGCCTCTGCTTCTGTATTAAGTTTCAAAGCCCACTGTAGAAGTCACGTAATCCAGGCAGGGTAAAGTGTCTATAAAATGCAATCAAATTATAGCAAATGAACCACCATTGTTAAAAGTGATCACCTTAAAGCAAGACAATAAAAAAAGTGCAAGATGCTTCACTTTTAACATCATTCATGCACTCATATGGCACAGGAAACTGAGAAGTGGAACAAAATCCTCAGCTGACAGGACGGTGCAGCTTATCAGCGGATCTGTTACAGTTCACACTGCCTGAGGATCTGATCTGAGAAGAGCCACAGAGAAATCCCCGCACTAAGGCAGCGAACGCTCTAACTTCCAGCAACCTGAAAGAAACATGAAGTGATCTGGCACAGGAGACACATTTTGAAATGCACAGAAGTAATTGAGCATTCCTTTCACCTTGATTCAACTCGGAATTTGATCTCTCACCTCTCTGCTCTGATCTGTTGTGAAATTTGTCTTTGAAATTTGTCTCAAGCAACGCTGCAGTCTGAAAGCTGCTGGCTCTCTTCTGCACCTTGCATTACCTGAATTCACCTTCTAGGATCTAATTTTTCAAGACTACATTGCCTTTCAGGCATGTTTTTTTTTCAACCCCTGTTAAGCATTATTTGATTTATTAAACAACCTCTGGTGCGGTGTTCTTAACATTTATTTTGTATGAAACATTTGAGAAATTCCCTTAAGTAACCAGTAATTAGAATTGTAAATTTACTATTTTGAATGTGATTAAGCCAGAATATAGCTTCTTTGAATGCAATGTCTTCATGCATTGGTAATAAAGGCTGACCTTCATTTAAAAGCCTTTTCCTTGGGCCAGAAAACTGATATCCGAACTTGTGGATGGATTAGACCCTCTGATGGCATTAAAATAAGGAACAGCTGCTGCCCTAACCACATTAGGGTGGCTTTACTGCACTTTTTGATTACTATCAGCTAGATAAACAGGTTTTTGTTGACTTTAAAATGACAGTTTGCTAGAGAGAGAGGGGCAAAATTGTTTTTTTGTTGTTATTATCAGGCGTCAGTGGTTAAGACCTGCTTAGTGGGACAAACCAGGGAGTTTACTATAAACTACAGCAAGGCAGCTTTTTCCTTGAAAGACGCAGCTCTTGCTTGCATCAGTAGATACCAGAAAAGTTGACTCGGTCCTTTACCACGCATTGTGCCAACACAAGTTTCAATTAGATGCAAGGATGTTCCTGTGGAAGTTATTGCTGTTTTACCGCACCAAGTGCAGCTTGGCATCCAGCTTCCTGGCTTTACAAGAAACATGCTGCACCTCAGAAAGAAAAAAAAAATAGGAGTAAAACTGGTCAAGAATAGCACCAGTTATATAATATATCAAACCCTCTCAAACTTGGCAAATATGAAATAACATAAAAATCACATGGAGAGATTGCTCCTAAGTTTTCTTGCTCTTGATCCCAGGAAACAACGCATCCTGCTATAATCCTGGGGAAAAGAGACCGCATTCCATGTACACTCAACATCTCAGATGTTTTTGCATGGAATAATCAGAAAGCATATAAAACCTACACGAAAACCTTCTCTGTCAGCCGACGTCCTTGGTTGAACTCCCGTCCTGGCCAGTGCTGGCAGCAGGTTAAGAGGAAGGCACACTGGCCTCGCTGCTCCAGGCCAGACCTCGGCTTCCTCAGCGATCAAAAGGCATCTGAGTGCAGGAATTTAGTTCAACCTATTAGAGGAGACAGACAACTGCAGAGTGGAATCTTAATCTACATTTGTTCAGTGTTTAGGGATGTCTGGATCAGACCTACCCATGGTTTATCCTACAGTGTCCATCGTGTGAGTGAAAGGGTAGTTAAAATGGGAATAATTCTTTACTGCCTTATGGATGAGACCTTGCAACTCCCCGTGGCTCTCACAGCCCACGTTTTCTCATGACACAACAGCAGGTCCTCCTAACCCTTAGCATGAGTTTACCAACGGCTACCTGAACGTGTCTCATTATCCTCTAAAATATTCAGAATTTTTATTATTATTATTATTAAAAAGTCCTCTGAATGATCCTTTCCCATGAAAAATTTCCCACCCACCCCCCTGGTTTCTTGAGATAACCCTCTAGGCTGCAGGGTAGAGCATGACCACAAAAAGCTGATACTAGAAGAATTTTTCCATAGCTGCTTTTAAGGAGAAAAGTACGTTTCCAAATTTAAAAAGCAGACAGCAGCCGCCATATTACGTGCTCTGGAAAGAACATTAATCAGTTTATTTTTGTGATTTACAAACAACCAGTATAGCTAGATGCTTTGAAACACTGCTCCAGATTTCAACAGCAGCAAATAGGGTCCTACCTTCGGCCCACTTGGGCTGGTGCCAGGCACGTTCTCCCATTGAAGCAAGGGCATTTCTGCTCCCAGGCACCCTGAGCACAGATGGGAAAATAACCCCAAGCACGAGCTGAATTGCTCGACAGCATCCACGTTACAGGCATTTTGGGTCCAGAAATACTCACGGCTTGTATTTTATTCGTTTATTTTTAATAGAACATTTCTGGGAGTAGGAATTAAACATTCATTGAATTGGGGAATATTTGGAGCTTGCTAATTCCTGGATGTCAACGGGATAGTTTTGGCCAAATATACCTTCTGCTGCCATGAGAAGAACAGAGCACATGCCCAGATTCAGCCTGACCATGCTGCTGTACCCAGGCAGTCTCAGTGTGCCCTTCATGCTTCTTTGAGGGCTACCAAATTGGGAAGCTGATGCGTTGCTCCAGAAAAACAGAAGTGCTGAAGCCTTTATGAGGCAGACCCACCTGAGAGGGAAGGAAGAGGAAGGAATGCCCAAACCAGACCAGGCTAATGACTCCTTACAGTTCCATTAGGAATTCTGCAGATCCCTTCAAAGGCTGGTGTCAGACCCTATATACGTGTATAAATATGTAAGAGCTCCTTTAGTACCTTCAGCAAGTTGTCTTATGAACAGCAATAAGAGCAGCTTTAAATAACATCCTTATAAATAAACGTGAAAATACTGAATAAGCAAGGCACACTGATCAGAGCAATTAATTCATTTTCTTCCCCCGAATTAGAATGAACACGTCTTAGATACCCAAATGCCAACTTCCCTGTTGCCCTTTCTCTGGTAAAACCTCAGCTCCTTGCTCTTGCTGTGGTTCTGTGGTCCTAGGGGGTACAGGACAGCTTTGGGATCTTAGCAGCAGTCCTGTTCAGATGGTTCATAGGGCAGAGAACGTCCACCCTCACATCAGCTGAGCTCCCCGACAGCACTCGCTACTGAGCTGAGAGTAAAGCACAGAAACAAGAGGTGGACCCAGGAGCTGTTACACCAGGATCCCCTTCCAACAGTCACTAACTGACTAAAAGGTCCAGCAGCTGCACCCCAAAAAGTTAACCGAGGAAGATTTACGAACGACAAACACTGATTCAGTCACACTGAAGAAAGCACTTTTATCACGGGGCTGAATGACTGAAGACTGTTATTCCAGCACATAAATTAGGTGGGACCTCAGCTGCAGAACAAAAAAGCTCATTGATCTTGTTAGCTGAAATACCGTAATGCACAGCTATGGATCACAGAGGAAGGATTTGAGATGAATTAGGTGAATTATACACTGTAAGTGACAAATGCGACTGGAAATGAGTTGTTTCATTCTGCACACTTCCCAGAGCAAGAGCAGCACCCCACAGGTACTCCAAGGTATTTTCAATGCACTGGGTTTGGGTGGCAAGGGCCTGGTAGTGGTGGGCTGCAGGGGTGGTCCCTGTGAGCAGAGCCCAGCATCTGCCCCATGTCAGATTCAACGTGGCTCCAAGAGGGACCCACCGATCACAGCTTCTGTGATCACACCAGAAGAAGAAAAAATTGCTCTTAGATGTCTGCAAACCACCTGCTAGAGAAGAGAGGAAGACACGATTCCTAGAGGGGAGCTGTGAGTCAGGAAGGACACTGCTTCTGCAGCCTTTCAGTGCAGGCTGTTTATTTTTATTTTTATTATTACTGAGTGCATGTACAGTGTATATCAAAGGATTTTTGTTTGTTTGTTTGTTTTACAGAATGATAGGGAGTAGCACTTATCCCCTGTCTAAAGCAGGACAAAATGAAGTCGAGATTCCACAGCACAAGCCCCAGCCTGCATCAAGTGGCAGCTTCTGATAACACTATCGTATCAGCAGACAGCCACCTTAAAAGGTAGGAAAACTGAAAGTAAAACAAAGCAACAGTAAGTGTACCAGGAAGGCAGGACATAGGCTGCATTCCATTCCAGCCTTGGAGCGGTGACTTCATCTTGCTAGGGTGACTTTCCACTGGGGCCAGGCTTGAACACTAATCTGAGAATAAAAAGAAGCGTGCCACCCTCCAAATATAATGATGACTCAACACCTAGAGGCTTCAGTGATGTAATATGGCCAAAGAGGTTCTGACTTCACAAGCTAGATTTTAAAAGCGAAGGCCAGAGGAGCAGGTCTCCCCCTGCAGAAACAAAGCCTGCCTCCGACAGCGTCATCCCGAATTAGCCTGCAGGAAGAGGGAACCAAAGAAACATCTCACGCATGGCAGCAGACACGCCGGCTCCACTTTGTTTAGAAGGAGCACTGAGCAGGCAGAGCCGTTTCACTGTGTGTGAGAAGAGTCAGCAAGCATCGGGAGGAAGTTTCTGTTCCAGGAGTAACACATAAAAGTTAAAGACAACACAGCAGGCCACTGAGCTGTCCAACGCCTTTTACTGCGCTGTAAACAGCCGTAGCAGCACGAAGATCGGCTTGGTTGAGAAAGCTGAATGCAAGAACAGAGGAACAAAGCTCCCCGAGTAAGGCCAGAGATCTCGTAAAGCATCGTCCTCTGACACATTTTCCAGCACTCACTTGAGATAACCTGGAATCCTCCTCAAGGCCTGAGCTCTATAAGCTAAAGTAAAATCAAAGGGAGTCTAATGCAGGCTGCTGTAGGAAAATCAGGAAGTCATCCAATAGATGTCAGTAAGGTTGTAACAGGAAAGAATCCCTCATGAAAACACTAGCTGCTTTTATAATTCCACTAAAGCAGGACTACTGTTTTCATTGACTAAGTTTGACTTTTCTACTCCTTTTCCCCCCTCTCCATTAAGCTCACAGTTCAGGAAATTCATTTGTATCACCTTCACCCTCCCAGCTGTGCATTACCACACCGACCCATCCCATCAAGAGAATAAAGGCACGAGAGCTCATCGCTTCAACACACAGCTTCACAGCACAGCTGAGGCTGGGAGCACCCCTGGGTGCCCCTGTCCCCCCCTGCCCTAGCAGGGTGCCCAGCCCCACGGCCCTGGGCTCGGGGAGCTCTCCCAGGAGCAGACCCCAGCCCCTCTCGGGGCAGCCTGTGCCAGGGCTCCGGCACCCCTGGGCCCAGCAGTGCTGCCTGAGGGGCAGGGGGAGCCGCCGGGGCTCCAGGCTGGGCCCGGGGCCTCTGGGCCTGGCCCTGGGCACCGCTGAGCAGAGCCCGGCTCCGGCCTCTCCGCACCTCCCTGCGGGTACTGACGGCCATGGGGGAGCTCCCCCGGAGCCTCCTCTGCTCATGCAGAGTCCCAGCTCTCAGCATCTCCGTGCGGGAGAGGTGCTCCCATCCCTTTACCATCTTAGCTGCCAGTTGCTGGGCTCCCCATGGTAAGTCCATGTCTCTCTCACAGTGGGGAGCCCAGAACTGGGCACATTTGGCCATGTTGTTTTGTGGTTTTTTTTGTTTGTTTTGTTTTTAAATGTGGAAAAATAATAATAATAGTAATGATGTCTCCTATTGATTTTAATTAAACTGGCAAGACAAAGAATTTGATGGACTTCGGCTCTCATTTCCTAGGCAGCTCCACCATAACTAAGTTGCTTGGAAACTGATTAATCATTCTTTATCTGAATTACTCTTGGCTTTAGTAAGGCGCTGCTTCCACCTTGAATCAGAACAGCGAGAAAATAAGAGCTTGCAGCCTCTAAACAACCCGAGGAAATGTGCCTTTCCCTCGTGTAAGCATATTCTGATAGTGACATTTTTGAGTAAGCATCTCCCAAGGCATTAGAGCATCTTACAGAGCCGCAGATGCCTCACTTTGACAGCGTGCTTACCGCTTTCAGCCCGGAGGAGGTTACAGCCACAGTACCGAAGTTACAGAAGGATGGTTTTACAGCAGGGTGATGTACATTTAACACTTTTGCTGTGTTTTTGTTATTATCTGGAAAGCCGGAGGGCTGCATGTAGCAATTAACTGTTAAATGAACGCGTTTTCACCCTCAGGAGAAGAGCCCTGCCCTTTGGCTTTTCAGGACTGCTTTATCTGAAAAGATAAAAGGAGCAGCACCCCCCCACCCAGCAGTCCCTCTGTCAGCCAAAAATAACAGTCTCAATCTCGCCATACCTTGCTAACAGAAGGAGTCCCACCAGTTTTTCCCCCCTAGAGACATGTGACAAATCCCAGGACTTACGAGTAATTTTATTTTTAATTTCTTTAAAAATAAGATTTCTGTGACCCAAGTAGGGCAGTGCTGTGAGCTCCAAAATAAACAAAATCCCACCCCTTCCATTAACTGGTTATATGCCAAAACAAATAAAGAATACAAGACAACGACGGGGACACAGACACATTTGATCCCAGCTCTGCAAAAGCCCTGTTAATTTAATTCTCCAAACCTTTGGTTTGCCTTAAAATCTACCTGAAAAGCACAGAATTTTCTAATCACATTGTGAAGAACATACAATTTGACTTTCTTTAAGAAGCAGCAGGTTGTTTATGTGGATAAATAAAAAAAATAAAAGCCTTTCTTCAGTCATAGGGAGCTGTTAGTGCACTGAGGCTGCTATAACACTCCGTGTAAACCCTGAGACACCCATATCACCAATACAGCTGTCTGAGGCACCCCCCTGACCCTAGTGGAGATTTTTTTTTGGCCACGAACACATGTTTAAAAGAGTCCCTGTGTCCATGAAGAGACCTGAGGGTGCCAACCAGGAGAACACTCAAGCCTGGCCTGACACTGCTGGGACAACTCCTCATGGTCAGAGGAAGAAGGTGCCTTCAGCTGCCAGCATCCCCGTGCATGGGCAGGGCAGAGGCTTCCTACCAAGCACCGTAGGACCGTGAGGCATTGCTGGAAGGGTGCACCTCACACAGGACACGCTAAGGGCAGAGGAAGCAAATCGGCTTATCCACAGCACAGGTGTACGTGCAGCCAAGTTCCCTCAAGGCTGTCTGAAGCACAAACTGGGATTTACCCTGGATGTCATACATAGTAGTTAAACGCCTTCAAATTAACACAAAAATATTTAAGGCACTCGCTTTGAAACATTTTAGCAAGAGTCTTGCTTGGTTATGTACCTGTTAAAAGCTTCAATTTGACAGCTCAGCTTCTGTAACACTTCAGGTAACATAGTGTTAAAGCTGTCAGTGTGAATCCTTTACATTAATATTGCTACTCAGAAGCTTGTATCTTCAAACTTGCTGCATAAACAAAGCTTACAGACCAAATCAAAATAACCACTCATACTGACAGGTTTCTCTGCAAGCTAACTTGCAACTGCTGAACCAATCAAACCTCCATTTTTCTCCAAGTATATAAAGTCAAATCTCCTGCAAAAACTTTACTTTCTACAAAGTGAATAAAAAAAAAAATAGATCTCCTGCAGATTTAATAATTACGGTAGTATGTTCTTTTAAAAGAGCAAACTACAGCAGTAAAAGTATATTGTACTGCTGTGTATTCATTGGATCAATACATAATTGACAATGTAATCGTTAGCAGTATTTATTAATTGTGATTGTTTGAGGTTTTCAAATGTTTAACGTCTTAACTTGACAATATTTCCCATTGAAATCACGTGTGCCCTTACCCTGTAGCAACAGTTAATAATAGAAAGGATTATGAGTACAAATCAACTGGGAACGCAAGTATGTGTTCTACAGGAATAATAAAAGGCATAATCAGCTCCCCAGGTCCTTGTATTTAATGAGAAACCTGGAGGTAATCCCATCTAAATATAGACTTAGCACAGTAACTACTTACCTGCAAACAGAGCTCTTCGATCCACGTCACCGACGGACAGTTTATGGACATGGAACAAGGGACACCTCCACAACACAGCTGCTGTTCTTAAGACAAATCCTTAAGTCCTGCAAGTCCACAGGGATTGCCATCCCACGTACTTACATAATCTCCCATCCCATTTTCTAACTAAGCCACTGCCAGAACACAGCCCTCAAAAAGAGGGAAAGCTCAGAAGCGCGTGGGGATAGAATCTCTGCAGGGGAAAGAGAGATTCTCTAGTTCTAGGCAGGCTTTTGTTGTCTTCCTTTGAAAGTGTACTTTCAGAGCCTTTTAAAGTCAGAAATACCTAGGAAGGCATTCCCAAGCCTCTAAGATGTGTATAATGAACTTTAGTAGTGTGGAAAATGTCCACAAAATAGCACAATGTAAATGTATGGTGCTTATGAGCAAGAGGACTGCAACAGAATAAAATGATGTGCTGTTTTCCAAGACAGTTCCAAGTGCTGTTTTTTTTTTTTTGTTTAGAGCACAGTACTTTTTTTTTTTTTTTTTTTTTTTTTTAAATATATGAGTATCACAGCACTACACAAAATGATTGTACCTCAACTTTTCCTCCCTTTTCATCTGTATTACTCAAAACATACCCAAGACATCACTATGGAATACAAAAGCGTCTAAAAAAAGAAACCAAAACACTGCAAAAATGGTACTTGCCTAGTCCAACAAATAGCACTTCCAGCATCTCTAACAGAAAGCCTGCCTCCCTGCAAGTCCTGTTCTGTTTTCCTTTCATGTGGTAATTTCCCTGCTATCACAAAGGTCTCTCATCCTTCCTGGCTTTGCATCCATCCCAGCAAATCCGTAGTTTTATCAGCCAGTTCCAGCTGAAACTCACCCTCGCTGCCACCTGCTTGTGTCCAAATTAAGTATTCTGGACAAAAAAAAAGTTAATTAGCTTCAGGTGTGCCCCTAATTATTAGCCTTGACTAACTTCATCAGACAATAATGCCCCCAAACTATCAGTTTGATATTCCTGACATCTCCATCAGGAAGAATTCCAGGCTTACAAACAAGACCTAACGGCATCCTGCAGAATGTAGTGGGGTTTTTTTGTTGTGCTATTTTTTATTCTTACTTTCTTATCGTTATTTCTATTTCTTATTTTTTTTATTTTAATCAACAATATATCATTTCAGCCATTCTCTTTTAAACTAATTGCAGAGTTGGAAAATATTCTCATGCAGGTCCTCTTTGTTCCACTAGCACTCATCTTAGGTCTTCCAGGCAAGATAAAACTTAAAACCTTTGATAAAATACAGGTAAGGCAGCCTCCTGTTGCAGCGGTATGAGACGAGCAAGCAAGAGGAACCTGCTTTCATGTGTTTAACTTTGCCACCTCCACCATGACTGCGACTACAGTTGCTATGGAGACATGCACCCACATCTCAGTTTTCTGCAAACCTGAACAGGAGAAAAACAGTTTTGTTCACTGTAGTTGGCAAAAAGGCTTTTAGGCTCTTGAAATCAACAAAGATCACAGTACAGCAGTGTTGCCCACCTGAAAAAAAAACAACTCATATGCGATCCAGTTTCTTTGCATGTGACAAATCAACTCATTTCTGCTCCCTTGATACTGCACTGAACACAAACATCACACAAGTCCTATGTTTCTCTTCTACTCAAAGTACGGAAACTGGCACGGTACCTTACTGTCCTCGCTTTCAAACACAGACTGGTGAACATTACAAGCAAAGAGAGAATTCGGGAGATCGTTGAAGTCAAGTATTTCATGGAAATCTTCTTCTGTAAAACATCTCTTTAAGTCGTTGTCGCCGTTGATAGAGTAGAGCAGGAAGTGACCTCCATCCTCCAGGATGCAGCCGTAGTGGCCGAGGCCTCTCATGCCAAAGAAGTACGAGTCTCCCCTCATCCCTAGGAGCATGGAGAAGAGAGACACGGTTATGTTACACTCTAAAATAGTAGGTACGCAAATATAGAGATTCTAAGTTTGGGGCTTAAGTTGTAGCAAGTATATTCCACTTTGACCAAGGCTTAGAGAGGGATTTTGCTGTTGTCTCACTTACTGGCATGGGAAAGGCCTAACAGTATCAGCACAAGCTGCTGAGCACATCCAGAAAGGAGGCGTGACTGAAGTCCCTGTAAGGAAACACTGTGTTGGATTTGGGTTTAAGAAAGTCCCATTTGTTCCTGGGAAGGCAGGCTGGCGCTGCTGAGCTTGCAGGCAGCTTGGAGAAAAAGTGTAATGCACTGGATGAGAAGAACACATTTTGAAAATGACACCAAGCTCCAGCTTAAAGGAATAAAAGATTACCCTGTTGAAAAGCAGCATTAACACAAAAGCATCAAGAAAACCAGCACAACTAAGACACATTACGGAGAAAAAAGCTCATTTTTGGGTGCACTTCAAGGACAGAACGTACCCTGTTTTTCCATCCCCATTAAAATGCAAACAGAAAAATTGCTAATGACATTAGGAAGCAAACAACAAAGTAAGCAAGGAGTGCACCCAAGTGATAATTCTCATTGCTTTTTAGGAAAATCCTGCTATCTTTGGAGGCTTTACCCCCACATCAATCGGAGTAGAAAAATCATTCTGAGAGACACTGAAGGGTAGAGAAGTAACAGGCACATAGATCAAACAGCATCCCTACTGTTGGTACAGGAATAAACTTCATACCAGCCAAGGGAAGCATGAAAATGTCCAATTAATCATCAGCATGTTCATTAGAGTAAATTCAGGTATTTACAGTGACTGGCCCAGCCTCTAGTACAAGTGTGCTAAACCAGCTCCAAGCCATAACCTCCCTAGAGCTCCCATAAGCCGAGTGGAAGCAAAGCAGAGGAATAATTAACTCCCTCCTACTGATGTTTCTTGCAGTAACAACACACAATCAGTGGCTTTGTTCTCACCCCGTAACATAAGAGGTTAGAGTTACATAAACACAGCACGCTCACCTGCTCCAGATCTGCCCTTGTGCTACTGCATGCCTGCTGCTCTCTAGTAATAGTTGTAAGTATTGGGTCAACTACAGTTTGCACAACTGCTGTCCCAAAAATCAAGCCATGGGGCTTCTTTAGACAGAATAGTTTCCTAGACCTGATTCTGTGCATGCAGTTTACGAGGGAGGGGTTTAAAACAAGAGAAGGATGCGGCGCTGTAAGGAAGCTGGGGCACTAGGAAAGCCTCAGGTTAATTCCCTCTGGTCCTGTGTCACCCTGAGGACAGGTTTTCAGCTCTCAAATCCTCACCGGTATTTTTGCCAGCTCAGCCCGACACTAGCACAGCCTGACAGTGGGAGCACACCCAGGGAAGTGCTCTCAGGAAACCCTCACAGCAGCCACTATTTGGGAAGAAACTTAAGTTGAGAACGCTTCCCAACTCTAGCAAGAAATGTTAACAGGCCATCTACTCCAAACACAGTCACCTCTACACCTGTTTGCCATCACATCTAGCTCAGACTAAGATTGCATTCACTGCTTTTAGGTTTACAAAAATGAGCCTCAAGCTCCGTATGTTGCAAAATACAACTTACGTGGAAAGCAGACCTCCTAATGAGTATAATGAGCATAAGGTCTTTAATTCCCAACAGGCAAATTACTTGCAGTCAGCGAAGCCACTGGGTATCTTACAGTCACACTGGGCAAGCCCCTTTTCCCCCGGACACAAGCATTAAGCTGGAAGAGCCCACTCAGCAGAGGGATGCTTCAACAGCAACCTTACACAACAGACTCAGAAGGATAAAGAGGATAGGAGCTGATACTTGGGGGCTGTAGAAACTCCCCATACGAATTAACACCCAACAGGCCTTCTAGCAATGAGGAAGAGATGAAACAAGCGGGAGGAGTGAGGTTTCAGGTCCACAGGAATCTCCTAGGATGTGACAAAACAGGAACCTGGTGGCTCAACGGGACTTTGTACAGCAACAGACACAACACAGCACCTTGATTTGTTTTCCCTAGGCATGCTGTTCTAGTTAGTTCTTCAGTTCTAACTTTTAGGCTAAAGAATAATCTTCAGTTTCACTGCAAGGTGTGACAGCCACGTTAAGGATGACTTTATGGCTGCCAACAAATTGCATGCATCCTGTTCCTA
Organism: Aythya ferina; assembly: GCF_964211825.1. NCBI lineage: Eukaryota > Metazoa > Chordata > Aves > Anseriformes > Anatidae > Aythya > Aythya ferina. Next base: position 114,818,724 of record NC_140298.1, read on the forward strand.
ATCCCCAATGCATGACATATCTCTTAGGGCTTGCAGACAAGTAAGGGATTTCAATACATAGCCATAAGTCAGAGGAGTCTCCAGGCTTCTTCACTGAACAGCTTTTTTTTCCTGGGAGAGCCATATTATAAAGTTAGGAACTCAGCAAAGCTACAACTTGTTTAGCAAGCTGCTAAACAGAGGAGAATTTGGAGTTACAGCAGCATTCAGGTTCCTTTCCATCCGAGCTGGTAACAAGGAAACAAGTACACAGCACAGCAGGCAGTTCTCCAACATACAGCTTCACGGTTGGTCTGAGATTACAAGCTAACAAATACTCTTCCAACACGCTGTGTGACAGCAGCTTTGCTTTGCTGAAGCTCTGTAAGCAAAAGGAAAGCTCACTCCTTTTTTCAGTCCGTTCTCGAGACAGATTTGCTGTCCTGCACAATTAAGAGCATGTGCATGGAGTAGCTTCGTACAGCAAAGTTTGTGAAAAATAGGGAGGGTACTGCACAGGATCAAGCGTAGCACCACGATTATAGAGAAATCTCGCTAATGTTCCCCAAAAGAAATAAACTGCCAATGAGCCTGAGCCCAATGATAATGAGGGAGGACAAACATGCTTCAATCAACAGCATTTGCTGGCACACTTCAAACCCTTGGGCTGTAAATTCAGTTTCCAACTGGATAAACTAGCACTTCTGCCAAAAGCTGCAACACAATCCATCACCTCAGGCTGCCCGCTCCCAACACCAGCTGCTCTCTGCGCAGAGACAGCTCCCCGCCACCTTTTGTGCTGGTGAAAGCATCTCCTGCTCTGCTTCGTGGCACAACCACGCACAGTAAACACAAAGTTTACTGACTTCGCCTAAGGAAAAAGTTTGGTTTTATAACTCCAATAAACCCACTGGGAAGTTAACTGAAAGAAAAAAATAAAATTAAAAAAAAGTGTGACAGAAATAGAAGAGGCCACCACAGTTTGGGAATGGGCAGGTCACAGCAGAGGTTAGGGTTGTATTTTGCAGCAGCAAATCTACTCCAAGCATTCACGAAGTTGTGATCTGAGTTTTCACAGCTTTGCCTTAACTTTATAATAGGTCACCATACCGTAAGTTATTCTCAGCTAGTCATGGTGGGAATTCTCACCTTTTCGGCATTATTTATAAATTTAGACATATATAATACAAGTCATAACTACACTGCCTTCACTGTCTATCAAAAACCTTAAAACTCAAGTATTTTGCTGTTACTGTGTTATTTCAAGGCTTTTTTTTTCCCCTGAGTTTGCTCAGCCACTTCAGAAGTCCTGCCGAAAACACTCTTTCCAATTATTCCAATTTAGAACAAAAGAATTTAGATTTCAAATTCCCCAAAATAATTAATTCTAATTCATGTTTACTCCATGAACTGGATTGCTCTACATAAAACAAATGCAATTAAGAGTCATCCTATATGCAACAATAGTACAATCACCGGATGACGTTTCCAGTTATATTAAAGCTCCTTTCCATGGCTTCTGACAAAGTAAGCCAAATTTTCCCTTGTGGTCCCTTTTAGATTTTCATAAAAACCTGGAAAGTCATCCAAGTCATCAAGGGGTAAACACCACTCATTTTACTTTATAAAAGTAAGGAGTTTTGCTTCTCCCTCTACAATTCAAGATTTTTTTTTCAAATGCTTAAGGGGCCAGAAGTTGTCACACTGCATTTTAAAGAAATGGCAGTGCCATATAAACAATCCAGCAATGCTAAGGCATCGTCCAGCACCTACAGCGATGAGAAATTTGGTCAACAACACCTCAACCTGGGACCACACAAGTAAATGCTACAACAGAATCCAGACACCAGGACACAAACAAAATGAACCCAAGTTCACGCAGCCTTTAGGGAATGCTTATAGCTTAGCACTTCAATGTATCCCCTTCAAATGAAGCTCACCTGCATGCCATCCGTGTTCCTCAGTCTTGTTTCTCACTTTTGTGTTCGGTTTTGACCCTACAGCTTCAAACCAGAAAATACTCCGCACGGATAGGAGTATCCCAATAATTGCAGTTCTGTTAACCCTTTGGAAATTGCATGAGCCACTCACCTTCCAGACCCTATTTGCCATCTCCTTGATACTTCTGTGCAATTCACCTGCAGGCTGCTTCATTTCATGCTGGCAGAAGTTATTCCCCACTTCTCCTCCTCTGATCGAGGGGTGCAAGAGCTTGTCATTTACAGTAGCTCAAAACATCAAGCCCATGAAGTTTTCACCACATCCCAACGTGTTTCAAAGGACCAGTTGCTTAAATGTGACCACACACGTATAGATTTATCCACTTTATTTATGGAAATGAATTTCCTCAGTGACCATTTCCCCGTCCTAAGAGGTGTTTTTTTTTTTTTTTTAAAGAATCCCTTGGGGACACCAAGAAACAGGCACGTATCTCTTCAAATTGCTAGGAAACTTTACTTTTATTATTATTATTAAACACTGCTTGCCATGACAAACAACAAGACTAAAAATAGCATAAAGCAAACAAAATGTTACAAATAGAAGCTTTAAATACAATCACTATAAACTAAAGCTATTATTGAGTTCTGACTGCAAACAGTAATCTACAGGAATCGAGAAAATTTGGAAAAAAAGCAATCAATTTGGAAGAAAAAAAAAAAACATAACAAAACAACAGACTTGCAGTTGTGTTTTGTTTGCTTTTAAGAAGGGTCCAGGGAAAGTGCAAGGATTCTGCCTCTGCTCCCACTAAAAATCAGCAAGTTTTACTGGAATTTTAACAGATGGGAGAAAAATAAACTGAAAGCTGCCCAAGTAAGATTTTCACGAAACAAAGAAAATTTCTTACTTGAAGCATTCAAATGAGTTAGTGAAGAGGAGTTACCAGTTTCCTTAGCGTTAGCTTATGGATGCAATGCCTGTTGAAGTCAGCCAGACCCACACAGAAGACACAAGTGTAATGGGAAGTTCAGATGGCAATAGCCTACTGAAATTCCATTCCATTCCATTCTGCAAAACGAACGCTGGAGGTTAGCATTATTTTTACATGCTGCTAATTCGTCACTGTAGAACGCTCCCGTGGACTTAAATAGAGATATTTTACTTAATTAGAGAGCAGAATGGGACCTTGTGAGACAGCACTAGTGAACTGCTGGTCACAAAGCAACAGACTGCAGGCACCCTTCCCTGAAGCTTCTCCCCTGCATCCCCCACCTGGGCTCTGATTGCTCCCCTCACAGCATCACAAATTACTGGCACATTTTAGCTCCCTTTTGGCTGGCACCACACAAAAATAGTGCCCATCTCCACTACTGCTGTTACAGAAGGGGCAGAGTTATGAGGAAGAGGATTTTTTTTTTTTTTTTATGCTAACTGTTACAAATCCCAAATGTTCTAATCCTTTCCATTGACATTAGAGCCGTATTAAATTTAGCTGAGCCTTTGTAACTATTTTTGGAGGCTTTTAGCATCCAAAGGGGCGATTCACTTTTATTCATCTAAAGCAGGGCTGGCCAGCTCAAGCTGTTCAAGACCTGCATGTGGCTCAAAAGGCTCCGGTGTGCCTCCCACGCCAGGGCATCTGCATACATGTAGTAAAGGAGCTCAGTGGGTGCCGGCTTGCCAAGCAACCCATATCCCCTGCCGTGGGGGAACAAGAGCCCTACTAAGTCAAGACCCCAGCCCCGTACCAAAATGGGAAGGTGACACCTGGGGCGCCAACATCAGAAGAGATTTTGTGATTTAAGGTCAGGGACTTTGGCTAGGATTAATCAGACACAAGAGTTTCCACGGCACTGTTAATGTATTCAAAGGGCAAAATCCACGCAAACACCAAAGAACAAGCTTTCCGATCACCTTTACTCGCCCCTCGAGCTACTCTATTAAAAGTGAGCCAGCTTTGAAAAGGGCACACGGCATTACAGCCTCACTGGCCTTCAGCCAGACCTGGCACCTCACGCAGAGGTCACTTCGACAGCTCTCCAGCTCCTACCACAAACCCCACCGACATGCCACACTCCTTACCCAAACCAGCCTGCCCTGCTGCGAGGAAAAAGGAAGAAACCACACGTACCAGAACTGCACGAGACCGGAGCTGTTCACCGTGTTCAACTCTCAGGAGAGAGTCGATAGGAGAGGGCAGACCCCGTGAGGACAGCCACGGCGTGATGAAGGCTGGGCGATTGCTTCCACAGGGCGCTGCCCACGGGATGGGAGCCGCCGCTCGCTTCAGCTCGTAAGCAACCAGCACGGGGAAACGTGCAATTCTGACAGGCAGTGCTCTCCAGAACAGCCAGAGGAAAACCAGTCAGGCTGTAAAATCATTCTAAATATCAAAAAAATGCTTTGGTACAGCTCGGGATACAATCTCAGTGCCTTGAAATGGATTTCTGCTGGTGCAGGTGAGTGACACGTAACTAAAAGTTAAGGTCACAGTGCAGTGACAGAGATCTTCAGTCCAAACAACTGATGAGCAAAGCCCCCGAGCGTGCCTACGGGCTGTGAGGTTTGGAAGAGGGCAGAAACCAGCTCACACAGCCCCAAACTCCCTCCTAGAAGCTGATGAACAGGACTCCTCTGCACAGCTCCTGCGAACAAGAGTCACCGGCTCCCAAAACTGACAACCTGCAGGTTCTGTGATGGTTTTATGTGAGGTGCCAGCAGGTTTTGCGATGATTTTACGTGAGGTGCCAGCATGTTCTGTGATGGTTTTAGCTCCCCACAGCCCACACCTCCACCTGCCCGTGACACGGAATAAAGGATCCCGGCAAAGCAGGGTCCCAGCAGCAGCTCTGCCTTTCCATGCCAAAGTTTTCACCCCCCAGAGGGTGACCAAGCAGCGCACACACCCCAAATCTCACCCCCAAACCCCCCTCAGCGGCTCCCAGGGGGGGGACACGACGCGGGGCTCCTCCTGCACCGCCTCCCCTCGCCCCATCCCCTGAGGATCCCAACCCCACACACCGCAACCCCTTTTTTAAGGTCGGCAGCAGAGCCCTGAGGCAAGGAGACCCCCGAGGGGCCGCTCCCCCGTGCCCAGCAGCCCACAGGAGGGGGTCGGGGGCGCTTCCAGGCGACCCCCCCCCCAGCCCCGAGCCCCGCCGCCATTTCGGGGGTAGGACCCCTGTGGAGATTGGGGGTCCCCTGCGAGCCCCCCCTGAGGGCAGGGCGCTTGCATAACCCCTCAGGGCTCAGCAGCGGCCATGCCCTGCCCTGTCCTGTCCTTACCTGCTGCTGAGGCTGGCTCGGCCTCGGCCTCGGCCGCCGCCCTTCCTCCCTTCTCCTCCTCCTCCTCCTCTTCTTCTCCTCCTGCTGCCGCTGCTGCCCGCAGCCGCCCCGCGCCGCTGAGGCGAAGGTGGAGGAGAAGGCGGGCGGCCAGCGGACGCCGACAGCCAATCGGCAACGCCCTTCCTCTAAACAGGCGGGAGGGATGGCCAATAAGGATGGGAGGAGGGCGCTTAGCCCCGCCTCCTTTGTGTGTGTCCCCCCCCTCCCCTCTCTCTGGGGACGCCGCCCGCCCTCCGCCGCCTGGCGATGGGGAGCGGGGGGGGGGGGGATATATGGGGATGGGGGCACCTCGTGTGGGGACGAGGGGCAAGGGGGAGATCCTCGTCCCCACAGCCCGGGGAGCGGGGGGCGTAGGAAGATGTGGGGAGGGATGGGGTGAGGAGATGTGGGATGGGATGGGATGGGATGGGATGGGATGGGATGGGGTGGGGTGGGGTGGGGTGGGGTGGGGTGGGGTGGGATGGGATGAGGAGATGTGGGGTGGGGGGATGTTGGGGTGAGGTGGGATGGGGCTGAGGAGATGTGGGGTGGGATAGGGTAGAGGAGATATGGGGTGGGGTGAGGAGATGTGAGGTGGGATGGGGTAGGGAGATGGGGGGTGGGGGTGAGGAGATGTGGGGTCGGATGGTGGTGAGGTGAGGAGACGTGAGGTGGGTGAGATGTGACCTGGTGACATGCGATGGGGTGGAGATGTGAGGTGAAATGGGTGAGGTGAGGTGGGATGGGGTAGGGAAGAGGCAGGGTGGGATGGGAGGAGATGTAGGTCAGGAAGGAGTGAGGTGAGGTGTTTTGGGGTAAGGGAGCGGAGAGGTAGGATAGGGTGGAGTGAGGTGGGGTGGGATGCAGAGAGGAAAGCACCCATGACGGATGCCCACGTAGTGCCAGCACACCTTGGCAGTGACAAAGCTCTTGATGCCCCCCATGGTGACTTTGTGGGACCTAAATGCCCCTGGGGATGGGGCTCGCAACCTCCACTTCCCAAGCAAAGTGGCCTTGTAGCAAGCTCGATCTGGAAATGGATACCTTTGAAGTTCTCATCTTCAGAGCAATGATGAATAAGGTGGATCTCCCCGTTACAGACGGGGCCAGAAGCTGCATTTTTAGGAGTCTTGAGGAACATCAGGGTTACAATGGAAAAAAAAAGCTGATGGCAGTCGTGATTTTAAAACGAAGAGAAAGCATTCAGATGACCCCAAGGCATGGTTTATTAAAGGAAGGGCTATTTGCGCTGCTCCAGATGTATGTGGGAGACTGCTAAGCTTCAGAGGCTAATGCTGATTTTCTGTGGTCTCTTTGCTTTGGAATGTAATAATGCAAAGGGATTTAATCAATAGGGTGATACAGAAACGTAAATTGGTTTCTGTAAAGATGGCTTTGAAAATCTATAGAATGTAAGGGAGAACTAGAAGGCTTCTGTACAATTCATAAATATCCTATAAAATACACGGGAAGAATAATTCTCCATTCGTTAAATGCATATAAAAAGATATAGGCCATTTATAGCAGCACTTTCCAGTAATAGCAGATGAAACTTGTAAAGAATGCGATCAATATTGGGATGACTCCACCTCATCTCTGCAGGTACCCAAGAGCAACACATGAGAACAGGGCGTGTGCGTGGCTGGACCTACAGCAGAAGGGTTTCCTCCTGGTCCCATTCGCTAAGGACTAACTTATACCCTGATGCATAACTGCTCTAGAGACCTTCCATGCTTTCTTCTTTGCTTCTATTTTTACTTTTTAATATAAAACATGTAACTATTTTACTACTGATAGAATTAATTTATAATTTCTTTTTTTCTTGTGTCCAAAATATTATGGCCGTGACCTTATTGCTTTAGGCACTACACATAAGAGAAAGCAAGCTGTGGAAACAGATCTGGTACGATATGAGCTGTATCAGGTTTTAAATCAATTGGTATGCTCATTATTTTTTTCTAAGAATAAACCTGATCAGATATCTTCCTTTGTTTCCATTTAGATGTGTTTCCTTTGTCTTGTTTTACCGTTCTGAGTAGGAAGAGCACCCACAGTGCTTCTTCTGTCCCACATTTTATGTTGTGGACTTTCCTTGTATCTTCTTGTCCTGATACCTCTCAATTGTCTCTTGTTCCCAGTAACCAGTCTCAAGTTTTATTCTTTATCCTGGTATTTTCATATTGGGCAGAATATTTTCATTGGGATGAAGTTTCCCCCATGTTTGTTTTCCTTGTATTAATACAGGAATCTCTACAGTTATGAAAGCAAGCTAATCCACACTCAGAAAAAAAAAAAAAAAAACAGGAACACCTAAGCCAGTTCTCTGGAAATGCTTTTGTGTGCATGCAGATGTTATTGCTAAGGTGAGTGGGGAGAAAACCCCAGAATTCCACTTTTTACAATAAAAAGTCCATCAGATTAAATAATAACAAGAGTGGCAATAATTCAGGGTTTTTAATAGCCCTGTTGCCAGCATTAAGTTTTTCTATCAGGAAAGGTCACCAAATACTGTGTTATTTAGACTGGAAAAGCAGGACTGCAAAAATAAGAGGGGGAGAGCTTCCTTCCTGGAGTCTCACTGCTCACCCTCTTGGACCCCGGCGCTATTCAGGGCATGCAGCCTCCGTGGGCACCCTGTGCTTCCGAAATGCCGTGGGCATCTTCCCCCACCCTGAGCAGTTGCGGAGTGCCAAAACCTGGAGGAAGATGAAATTATGGAAAGAATACCAAAGGAGGTGATGAAACAGCTGCCACTCGCAGCATTTGCCAGCAGCGCTGCAGTCCTGCCCCCGCAGAACTGAGTGGGAGTTTTGTTACTGATATCTCACGGCGCAGGCTTGGACCATCTCCTCCAAATCCTGAGCCACCCGTTATCTTCAGTTTGCACCTGCTTCTTATCTACAAATTTAATCTGTGAGCAAAAATGGCCTCCCAAATGTACTGGAGCAATCACAGTGGCTCAAAGCACAACTGAAGCAGTGTAAGCAGTCTTTGGCCCCGTCTGACCACCAGGAACATCAACACTAGGAAGAAATGTCTTAAAATCATTCCATTTTCAAGAAGCGAGCAGTCCTTTTACATTTCTGCTCACTGGGATAATCCCAAACTCTTTGGCCAGAAATGGATTATGATTTCTTATGAATGGTTGAGTCCAGAGATTAGAGTGGATAAAGCAAGTCAAATTAATGTTGACTGTATCAGCATTAGCATATCCCTGATTGTTTCTGTTACTTTTTTAGAATATAAAAACAGTTGGATCCATCTAGCTCTGTATCTTGTCTCTGCAGCCAAGAGTGGATGGCTTAGTGAAACAGTGTAAAAATAGACCGTGTATTCTTCTCCTATTTACCTTATAATTTCCCAGCAACTGGTGAGTTAGAGACTTCTGGAACTCCGGGTTGCCTCCAAGCTCCAGTACTTAGTAGCTACCAGTGGCCCTGTCCTCTGAGAATTTGTCTTGTCTCTTTTCTTACCTCTTTTGTGGATTTGCTTTCCACAACGTGCCTTGCCATGGTAATTCTTCACCATGTAAAAACAATTTCAAGCCTGCTTCCTGATTGTTTTGCTAAATGTTCTTTTGTTATGAGAGGCAGTAAAGGAAATGTGTTTTTTAACCATCTCTCCATCATTGTTTTGCAGGTTTTAATTGTATTTCCCTTCAGCTATCTCTTTTTCCAAGCTGACGTGTTTTTCTCTATTTCCTAGATGAAAGCCATTCCATTCTTTATTGCCATTCTCTCTCTTTTCTAAATTTTACCCCCCAAAAGTTCTCTTTAAAATGCTGATCCTACCAAAACAACTTGAATTTAGCTGGAATAGGCAAGAGCAATGTGGCTGGGGGCCTCAGAAGAACTCTCATCATCTGAGCAATAGGGTCCTGTGACTTTGGGGGTCCCCTCTCCATCTAAGGGGAGAGATCCTAATTCTTAGCCCTCGGTTCGCCTTTCTGACGACTCCCTAGCCCCACACAAATATTTCAGAGCCGTCTGCTTTGACCCCTAGATCTCTTGCAGCAAAAAGCGATAGCTCAAACCAGGCTCCACACACGGATAGTTGGGGTTATTTTTTCACGTGTGCATTGCTTTGCACTTATCACCGCTCAGCTGCATCTGCTGTTTTATCACCCAGACACTCAGTGCAGCGAGACAACATTGCCTCGACACCTCTTCAGCTCCGTTCCTAATATGTGCAGCAAATGCAAAGCAGCTGAGCTACAATGCGTTGCAGATGGTTAAAGAAAAATGCGTAAAGCTAAGGCCAGCTATCCTTGCCTTGTATCTGCAGAGCAGTCTGCACGGCTGTGGGGGCAAGATGAATGATTCATTGCCACCACGAGAAGTGCCTGCAGAAAGGGAGAGCATCCTTCACTCGCTGTACAGTTTCACAGCCTGTGATACCCTTGTGCATGATTCTCATGTGGGTGGCGAAAAGCCCACACTGCTGCTGTGCTCAGGGATGCGGGTTGTCTCCAAATTTCATACCTGGAGCCCAGGTGAGTGGGAAGAACTTGTGGCCCCGCTCTGTGAACTCCTGAACTCCCAGCACTGCCATGGGACAGGCCCTGTATCTGGGTCTGTTGCTTCCTAAACCCTCTCTCTGGTAAATCCCTGTTGTTTCGGAGCATCTTCAGGGGCAGACAGAGGTCAGACAGGAGGCTGGTGTGCTCTAGGGCAATGAGAACAGCAAGAAGGAATCTTCATATTTTCCATCCACTTCTGAGAGTGCCTGAAAAAAAAAGGCTTTGTGATTTGACATTGCAAAAATTCCACATCTAACAAAAAAAGTCCCACAAAACAGAGCTTTATTATTTTGCAGCTAGCCCTCAGTTTTGAAGACAACAAAAATGCTATGTCCCAATTTCTGGTTAAGGAATATTTTTAACCAAGAGATGTTTTTTTAGCCTGGATGAATGATAGATCAAGGGGAAAGATGAGTTTCGGCGACTTTTAAAACAATCTCCGTTTCAAGACAGAAAAAAAAACAAAAGGCTTTTGTTCCGCAACAAAAACCATCCTTAGAGTACAAGAAGTACAAGCACAATTCTTTCTCTCAAACCTGAAATATTACAGCCAGAGAAGGACATTTTAATTTTGTTGAAACACACAAGGTGTTCACCCGTGGGCTACCTGTTTCTTCGCAGCCATCATCCCCATACAAAATTGAGGCAGCGCTGTGGGAATTGCTGATCATGTCTACACCTGCTCCCCAAGCTCCGAGCATCTCACGGTGAGAAAGGAGGTGACGAGCTGCAGAGGTAGGATGTTAAGAGATCGCTTTCATTATTTCTTTAAAAGCCTGTGGTTTCCTCTTGATGCCCTTTCCCCAGTGATCGTCTCTCTGCGGTCCTACACGAAAAGACCTTGCTGCTTATTTTATAACAGGTTTGCTAAGGCCAAGGCCTGTGTGAGGTACCACACAGGCTCAAAAGCAATCTGGGAGGTACAGTCACAATTCCACGGCACGGGTGATAACGTCAGCTCAAATTCCTCACGAATAAACCACGTTTTGCTGCCATTTGTTAATAGAAGCATTTGATTTCTGGAATTTACCCAACGTACAGGAAGCCAAAACATCTGGCTTGTCAAGATGACCATAAGCTTGCAGAGGGAATGACAAAGATGCCAGACGAACAAAACCCAGGAAATAAGCACAGTCTAACCAGAACATAAGCTCAGGCCCTAAACCTACCGTCTCACCTTTCTGCTGCACTGTTTTCTATCTTTTTTTAGACTGAAATTCTCCGGGGAGGAACCTTTACATATCTTAGGACGTGCAAAGTGCTGTGACGGTACATAACAAGTGACTCTTCCCACCTCTCCTGCTACTTCATAGGCTGTGATGAGAATTATTAGAAGTGACTTGCCCATTGTGACCCAAATGGAAATAAAAAAAAGCAATGAGCCATAGCTATGTGACCTCAAGCCAAACGCTGCAAACTCGCGTACCTAAATATAGACACCTAAATGAATGGCCTGATTTGCAGAGGCACTGTGCAATTCTGGCATTTGTAGGTGCTCTGAAAAATCAGGATGCTTCTTTAGGTATCTAAATATAGACCGAACTTCTGAATATATTATTCAATCTGCTTCAGAACGTAAACAACGAAGAAAACAAAGGTACTACAAATCCTATTTGTACATGTGCTAATTACCAAGCCACACAGTGTAATCAACTGCAAGACACAATTTAATCCTATAAAGTGAACAGTGTGGTAATTATTGTTTATTAATTGTAGAGAAGGAACCCTAGGATGTTTAGGAACCCTAGTTGTGAAGCACTGCCAGACAGGTTTGATAGATAAATCCTTTGTGTCTTTGTTTTTAATTCATCTTTATCCCTAATTACAGAGATGAGCTTCAAAATGCCAGATTAAGGAGGTTTTGGTTTTTATATTGTGAGATCATAAAACAATTATTTACATTTAATTCGCTGAAAGAGGGATTGATGGTCTTAAAGGGGGGTGGTTTCCTTCTCTTTCTGAAGCTTCATTCGTTATTCTGACACCTTTAGGCAACTGTGGAAGACGTAATTATAGCATTGGAAGCAGAGGAGTGTGAATGATGAGTTATTAGTGAGCAAATAACACCACACAGCATTCAGTTAACAGAAAATAAGCCGCCCAAGTAGATAAGTAACAACCGAGACTATATTCTTGTTCCTGAACTGTGAAGAGAAGTAAAGACTTACTGCCTTTCTCAGCACTTTTACTAAGACATGTTTTGGTTCGACACTTGATGTAACATGTGTCGTGTGACAGAGCTGCAGGAGAGGCAGCCAGTCCTTCCAGGCGCTATGGTCTGCCAGTCTTACCCCTTTCAATGTTGCACTCTTGAAAATCTTGGAGGAAAGAGTAAGCTGGGCGAAAAAGGGGTGAAAAAAGAGCACTAATGAAGCTTGTGGGGAGGAAAGAAACAACGAGGGGAAGCTAAAAGGGAAGGGAGAGAATAAGCAGGGCCTCTGGGCTAGCTTCTACCTTGGGGCTGCTCCAGTGCCAGCTCTGGGATGAAACCTGCTGTGAATTTGTCACATAAATATGCTTGCAGAAGGAGCCCATGCTAGAGAGGGTGCCGTACATCCAGTGTGGTGCTGACAACGGGACAGCCCCAGCCCACTGTGCCCAGTTTCCACCTTCCACCACCTCCCAAAGATGCCAGTGCCGTCCTGGCTCCCTGTGGAGGGATAAATTATCTTGTCATGGGCAGATCCGTGCTGGCAGGTGTGGTAGCTCAGGGCAGATGCTTTAGTGATTGCAGCTCTTGCTATGTTCTCTCACTTGGATTTGTCCAGGCTTAGGGGTATGTAGAGAACTTGTTACCCTGCTCGTTCCTAAAGACCCCTGTGCCGACCTGTGCGAAATCACAGAACCACAGAATTTCTAGGTTGGAAGAGACCTCAAGATCATCGAGTCCAACCTCTGACCTAACGCTAGCAGTCCCCACTAAACCATATCCCTAAGCTCTACATCTAAACGTCTTTTAAAGACTTCCAGGGATGGTGACTCCACCACTTCCCTGGGCAGCCTGTTCCAATGCCTCACAACCCTTTCAGTAAAGAAGTTCTTCCTAACATCTAACCTAAAACTCCCCTGGCTCAACTTAAGCCCATTCCCCCTCGTCCTGTCACCAGGCACGTGGGAGAACAGGCCAACCCCCACCTCGCTACAGCCTCCTTTAAGTTACCTGTAGAGAGCAATATGGTCACCCCTGAGCCTCCTTTTCTCCAGGAAATGCATGCCTGCAAAACCTCTGAACCCGATGGAAAGGCCAAAGTCTCTAAGAAAAGATTAGCCCAAACAGCAGGGATGGATTTGTTTATTAATGCCTGAAGGACAGAACATGACCATCTCCTGGCGATTTGGGTCTTCTTTCAGGTATTTTAAGGAACAACCAGAATGTTTTGATGAGACTGGCTTTTAATGAAGTGCTACTTGATTTAAGTTCACGGTCAGCGAAGACCGGTTGCCAGGCTTTCAGACAGTAAAACATCCTTTGGTTTATTTTTTCAGAAAAAAAAAGGGAACTTCAAGCCTCAGTTTAAATGCCTGAAAGCACTCTTGTCATCGTCCTTTTATATCTGTGTATTACTCCAGTTCTGTAAACAAGCTTAAAATAGTCAATGGCAATACCAAGATTCGGACAGAGGAAGAGCACCAAAGGCAGCATCTTCAGCTGTGATGAATTACCTGACGTGTAGGACTCCCTCACACCACGCTTTGTGTCTTGCAATGCTCAACTACTCGTTTGAACCTGGGAATGACGCCCAGGTGGCTGTGCCATGACGCCGGCAAACATTTCATAGCAAAACATTTTCTTTTGGTATCAAGTAAACAGAAGGAGCCACTTAATGCTCTTCTGAGCGATGATGGTTTTCAGAACTGGGATGGGATTAAAAGGTCAATGCCTTGCAATTGCCTCTGGATCTGTGTCAGCAGTAACAAAGACCAACATTATGAAACTTTTGTATTTAGCGGAAGAGAGTCATGTCCACTTACGATGGAGATCTTTGGCATGAGAAAGAGTAACAAAGTCCTATCTTCAGCCTGGAACACGCTTTACCAGTGCAAGACCCCATAACTAAAGGAGACTGGAAATACCGTGCTGAGGGTATTCCTCAGAGCCTCGTTTGGCACTTATTTGGGTCAGATCCACGACAGGACCCAAGAAAAATGGAATGCCAGATCTTGCCACTCCCTAATCACACTCTGCAAAGAACAAGATCCTCTGCAGCCTTAGGCTTCTTTGGCCAGCTGTAATTACCTGATCAGATGCTTGCTAAACACTGCCTTGTCCGACTGGTATCATACCCTCAGGAAAGATGTTTTCTCCCTTCCTAAATCTTTAATAGATGCTTTATGGCAGTGGACTGCCTGTATAGAGAATTCAGGTCTTCAGAGTGTTCTGATTTACGTTTTGCAGACCCCTCAGGTTGCCTTTCCTGCCTCTCTCCACCCCAGGAGTGCAGAGATGGCAGATCAGAAGCTTTTGTTTCAGAGAAACGCACAATTTTGTTTTCAGAACTATTAATATAGAAATGTAATTTCAGTCCTTGGATAACACAGCTCCCTTTTCTGATCTGCATTTTTACCTCATTTCAGGTGGAAATCTGCTGGATTTCACTTCGACCCGCTGCAGAAAGGTACAGCAAGCTCCAAAGGGCCATCCATTACTGAACTTCATTTTCCTCAGGAATAGGGGAAATGTCTATCAGGAGATGTTATAGCTCCTCTCCAGCACAGGACTTCTTGTCTTCATGTCCAAAACCCACGTCATCCCTTTCAGGCGTAATATCCCATTGAAACTCAGGCCCAGTTGCTTGTTCATTTGCCACAACTCCTCCTTCCTCACTTGTCTTTTTCAAAGCTGCAAAGATTTAACAGTAACAGTTGCGTTGTACTTGCACATTAAGCTCTTTCAATATTTGTTGATACTTGGGAAGGATGATATACACGTATCAATCTTCTCATGCAACAAAGCCAGCACACAAGTAGAAAAGCCTGATAGAACTTGGAGTACAAATGTAGTTATTTTCTCACAGGCAGCTCTAGACATCCTTCTAGATTGCTCCTACCAAGTGGTTGGTTTTATCACAGCATTTTTACTTAGCAAGAAACATGCCCAAAGCCTTGAGTTTCCAAGCTTTGCTTGGAACACAAAATATTTCTGAAGATTCTGGGATACAGCTGTTACATCAACATCTTCAAAAGCGTGAACTAAGATATTTCAAGTATTTCTTCTGAATGTTTTGACTGCAGCTCTACAAAGAATGTGGTTTCTCAGTCACACAACTGTGACAGTTCCCATTCAGACTAGCGCATAGCTTACCCCAATTCTTGCAGCCAGCCATCGCTAGCAATAAGCGGGCTCTGATGAGTGTGAGTAATACTTACAATTTTTAATTCACAGAGTTTGCAGCAGTGGGTAATTATCATTATTACCCCAGTTTACAGATGAAAAAACTGAGTCACTGAGAGATGAAGTGATTCGCCCAAATCGCGCACTGAGTCAATAGCAGAGCTGGGAATAGAACGCAGAATTCCCTGCCTCATCCATCGGAGCCCTCAGATAATATCATTTTATAAATGCTCTATCTTTGTAAAGACTTTGGTGCTATAATTATCTTCCCGGGACTCTCATGGAAACAAGATATTTATAACTCCATTAAGCCTTTCCTAGTAATTTTATGATCAAAGTGAAAAAAAAATAAATCATCTTGTGCCAATCAGTCGCACGTTCAATGTCATTCAGAATGGCTACATGATGAAAGCTTCTCCTTGGTTGTTTCAATTAAACGCTTGCTATCTGCTGAATGCCTTTCCTGTGTCTAATTCCCCTTCCACTGCATACCAGTGGAGAGGAAATATTTTTTGCCATGTGATGAGCCACACATTTAGAATGTACCAAATAACTGGGAAAGATGCTTGCTGCCCATTAAGCCTACTGGTTTATGCTATAAATGTTTTTTTAGAAGAAAATGTTTTTCCTAAAAGTGCTTAACGTTTGCCAGTTTCCCCTAACATGAGCAAAGCTACCCCAGTATTCCCACTTATGCTTGATTATCTGAAAAAGTTCAACAGCGATGCCAAGACTAACTGTAAAAACTGGTGAGCAACAAAGGCAATAGGACCGTGGCTTAGCAAAGCACTTAAGCATGTGCTTAAATTAAAATCCAGTCTCACTCTGCAAACCAATCGTTTGCTTAAAGCAAAATAAATGCTTGGGTTTTGCTTGGCACAGCACTTAAGCACGTTGCAGAACCGGAGCCATCAAATTAATTTCTGTTTGAAAGGAAGTCATTATTTTTAGCTTAGCTCTCAATAGCTCCAGCCATATCTTTTGGTCCCCAAGTATCTATTTTGAGGAGATGTATGTGCTAAGCCTAAACCTCTGGTTTCTGTGACAATCAGCAGCACAGAAACGACTGAATGCCATTAGTAGTGCAAAGAAAGAGCCCACTTGAAATACTTGACTGCTAAGCACAGATGAGAGGGGCCTCCAGTGAGGCTCATTAGAGGGAAGACATAAAAGAAGGCGCGATTATTCTGGGAGGTGGCTGCTGATACGGAGGGTTATCTGTTCGCTCTGTGACTGAAGAAGATTCACTTGGAGTAGGTCAACGATTTTAATGGAAAATGTTTTGATGAGTCTTCTGTCAAATAGTGTATTTCCACAGTAAATTTATGATTTCAGTGAAGACGTTTCTACTTCCCTCAAAAACATCAAAAAAAAAGGGTTTTCTGCAATGCAGTTATTTTCTGAGTTTTGTTTTGTTTTCAGAAACTCTTAAATACATAACAAAATACAAAAAGTGTTTAAGGAAACTCAGTGTAAAATAGGTTTTTATTTTTCACTTCTTGTAACTGCAGATTTTCTCTCTTAGAAACAGGAATTACTTATTCCAATATAAATTAATACCAACAGATAGTCTTGGCCAGCCCAGGGTGAGGGCTTTGCTCGGAAAAATATGGCCAATGTCATGTTTGAGGTCGAATAATTGCATTTTCAAAGATGTCATCGCCTCTGCATTCCCTTTAACATCCATACTTCATACAGAAGGAAGAAATACAAAGATGAAAAGGTAAAAATACATTTCTTTCTCTGTGGGTTTAAAAATCTCCTGCTTCTTACACCCTAGTGGTAGTGGTATGAATAAATCCTTGTGACTCCTACTGGTAAGAAGAAAAGCCTTCTAACAGTAGGAATAGCCAGGTATGAGCACAAATCACCTGTGGAACTTGAGCGTTGTCATTTTTAAAACCAGACTGGACAAGCACTTGAAGAATTTAGAAACCATTCACCCAATCCTGAGTAGAGCAGAGTGATGACCTTTTAATAGCATTTAACCCTGTCCCAGGGGTAAAGTGCTATCCCTCCCTCCCCCAGAAGCTTCTGAATTATTTCCAGGTAGAAGACCCCATATAGCTCTATCACCTGACTACCACATTGCTTTACTAATCCGACTCACATGCTTTTTTTCTACCTAGGAAAGTATGGCAAGTGCACAGAGCTGTCATCCACAACAGAGCAGGCAGGCAGCAGTGGGATTCCAGAGTCAAAGCCACTTCTCTTCGCGTGCTTCTTTGGTATCTCTCCAGGTGTCAAGTGCAGGTAGTGCTCCCTTCCTCTCAAAAGCCTAAACTTGGGGAAAAAAAAAAAAAAAAAAAAAAAAAAAAAAAAAAAAAAAAAGAGGAAAAAAAAAAAAGCCCTGCCTTCACAGACAGTTATTTTCATAACTGATTATGGCCTGCTAGGGAGTTGCTAAATCTGGCAGCCTGACAGAAGCAAGGCTGCTGCAGCTCCGTGCCCGCAGGTCCAGCTAGGAGAGACTGAGCAGGCATTTCCCGGAGGCACATGCACAAACCCGTGTGTAACGAGTACAGATGCTGATGGCCACACACATCAACAGAAACACGCAGCACTCCCACGACCAGCTCCGGTAGCCTCATCCTGCTCCCCTCCCTGGCAGATCGGGGTGCAGGTCTGTGAGTACAAAATGTTATCTATGAACATCTATTTCCAATGCAGATCCCTCCAGTAGCTGGTCCTGAATCCTTGCTCTCCCTCGTTGCCTTGGTCCTTCCACAGGCCAACTCCTTCTGGCTCACCCCTAGAGCCACTCCAGCTACTTGCCAGCTTGGCAGGCTGGATTCTTGCTGCACTGATCAGGACCAAGGCACAGCCAGACAAAACTAACAGTCGGAAGCCTGTTCACATGCAACCAACTCTTTACACCCCTTTATCCCTTCATTTTCCCACATTTATTCCTCCCAAAAGCATCCATATCCCTTCCTTTCCCCACCTTTGGTTCCTCCCATCAATATCCCACAAGAATTCCTGTGCAATTTAGATGCTCCTCTTGGTGCCCATGGGAGTCACCTCTGGACACAGGGCTTTGGGTGCCTTTCATTCAGCGTAACCAAACCGTTGCTGACCTGCAAGTTATACTTCCCTTTAGGGACCTTTGACTTTAGTCAAGTTTGCCATCAGAGAGTTTTGCTTTTTTTGAGTTAACCTCTCTTGGGGAAAAAACACAGTAAATACATAAACACTAAATAGAAAAAATAAAAAGAAATGCACATTGGAAATAGTTGCTTAGATTTGCAAATCCACTAGATACCTGGGCAGATATTGTGGACATCTCCAAATGTTAAAATTAAATCACATACTTTTGGGTAATGACCATAGATGAAAACCAAGGGAATAGTTCTCAGTTACCAGAGCAATTCTGAAACAGCAGTTAAGAGTGCAGCTCCTGCAGAGTTAAGCACTATAAGCCAAATTAGATACTGGATGAATCGTTTTCCAGACACATAAATCATTAAAGTTTGTTAAATTGTCGTGTCTGTAGTTGAGATAAGCCAATCATTGAATGAATTATACGAGTTATTTTCCTATGGATGTTATTCTCATAGTTTTAAGTGTTTCTGAAAGTCCATTTGTGTTTTTTTTACAAATATTTCTCAAATGATGAATAATCTTCAAAGACTAAAAATACATGCCCGCTATTATTATATATGAAATCTGACAGCACTTAAAGTGTTGGTATCTGAACTTATTTGACAGCTTCCTTGAACAACTTTTACTAGGTGTTCTTTATAGGATTACATCTTTTTAGATTTCTGCAAGTTGGTCTGTTAAGTCGTGTTAAAAGTAAAAATGTTCTAGAGCTCACACAAGCGATCTGATAAACAGTGATGGCATTTCTTGCAACCTCTGCATTGGAGAGCCAAGTATCACAATCAAGCTTTCATTGCGTATTTACGTAAGGTTCAGTCCTGAATCCTGTGGAGCAATAAAGCTCAGTCACGTGTTAGGCGTTCCAGTGGAACAACACCTCAGGTATTTGTCATGCTTGACATTCTTCTGTTATTAATGCATTTTATTTGCAATATGTTGGCCCCAATTGTAGGCAGGGTAGACCAGATCCTCCATGACCTACACAAGCAACAGGACATAAGTGATGCTACTTTATGGTGGCCAAGGATCTGATCCAGAGGTCTCTGCTCAGCACCTTCCTGGCTTTTGGGCACAGCAAAGCCTGGGAACCACAGGGTTACCACTGATTTCTTAGCCTGAGGCACCACCTTCACCTTGGCTTGAAGAAACCCGCAGGAAGCAGTGACCTGGCACAAGGGACCTGTTTTTCTCTTGGTTCTAACAAAACTTCCATGCTGGATTTCCAGATGTAGCCATTTTTTGTCCTGAATGTTTGCTGAGTGAGTTTAGCGTATCCGTTAGACTACCAAAGAATGCAAATAATTTGGCCCACAAATTCCGAATGCAGCAGAGCTTGATTTTTAAATACCCGGAGGCAGGCAATCAGGAAAAAGAGCCCAGATATGACTGTACTGTCATGGCATACACAGAGTATGTACAGCATTCAAAATTGAAATTAAGGACTTTTATGGCAGAGAACCTATTTGAACATGGAGAGTAGAGAAGCAGCTCAGCGGGGCTGGCAAAGCGAGGTGAGTTAGTACTGGGCCGCTCTCATTCCCGGCATTTATACTGGACCCGGAATGGTGCCATGGGTTGCTGTGTCCCCACCAAATGTAGAGGGCTCTGCAAAAAGAGAATCAGTAAAAACATGAAGTTAGTTCAGTTAAAGGAGCCATCATCTTGCTGTAATATTAAGATATTACCATATTCTTGGAGCTTTGGCCTGAAAGAGTCAAGACCAAATACTGAGAATATTTCTTGGCTTTGCAGAAGCCACTCGTTAACTTTTATTCCACTTCCTCTGACAGAGGATGACACATGAGATCTTAAGAAACTCTAATGGTTTGGGATATTTTCACCAGCATAATTGCCTGTGGGTGCAGACCCGATTTACAAACAACTCCACCGAGAGCTGGGATGGCAACACACCACCAGTCAGGATGAGGCAACCTTCCGCCCTGTTCTGGTGGGAATGTGAGATCAACCTCTCTTCAAGAATTCCTCAACTTTTAGCCCAAAGGGCAATGCTAACAAAGCCCAGACCACTCCTAACTTCTCTCTCTTCTCCCTGACAGTTAAGCAACAGGGCCCGAGTGTCATGCTTAGGCTGTGACAGCAGACACGTTCATTCCACAGCACTTTGTGTTTGTGAGGAACCACAAGTTTTGGAAAGTGGAAAGGACACTTTGCAAATGGGATAGGAAATTACTTCTGAGTGACCACGCCACTCTCTCTTAATGGTAAAACCTCTCTGTGTTGCATTTGCTCCTTCAGCCCTACCCTAATCGTTTTTCTTCCACCACTCAATATGTAACGGAAGAGCACTGAGAATGCTGCATCTGCTTTCATGCCTGCTTCACGTATTAATAATCCAGTTCCATATTCATTGGTTTTGTGAATGGCAGAAAGTAATTATAAAACCTCTTGTAATGTTTAGGCAATGATGAGACAAAACACTCTCAGGGGTGCATTCTTGTACAGACAGCACAGCCCCATTAGATCACTGGA
The DNA here is from genome assembly GCF_964211825.1 of Aythya ferina. Classification (NCBI taxonomy): domain Eukaryota; kingdom Metazoa; phylum Chordata; class Aves; order Anseriformes; family Anatidae; genus Aythya; species Aythya ferina. Next base: position 114,839,411 of record NC_140298.1, read on the forward strand.
GTTACTCTGGGTTTTCTGAGTAAAAGTGAAGATCAAATTATTTCTTACATGTTTTTAAATGCTTCTCTCAGCATTTTGCTTCAGTATAAATAAGCAGTTAAGAATGGCTGTTCAGCTGAGCACGGTGAATGAAGGATATAAAGGTGTGGAATGTTAAATAAATACACGGATCTTTTACCTCCTTTGGTACCGCATCCAAAAGCACAAATTCGTATTTGTACAGGAACAGCACAATGAACAACTGGATTTCCATGATAGCAAACCACCTGCAAGAAAAGAGAGAAAGATGTTCGATATCCAGCCTGATGATCACACTTGCGGTATTATCAGATAAGAAACAGATTCTCTTTTATACATTTTACATTCCATGTCTCAGTTCTGCCTGTAGGTTTATCTGCAGTAGGCAAAAATGCTGTGGCTTTGTTCAGCTTCACTATTCAGTGCAGAACATGAATGTAGCGGCTGCCCCTGCTTTCTGGTGAAACTTTAGAGCAACTCTATCCCTCTGACACCCTATTTTAAAACAGCTCCTTATCATTAGGGTTTTTTTCCACTGTGTAAACATTTATGTTCTTCTAACACTTGCTGACTCAAAATAACTTCCTAGGAGTGAGAAGCCAGTCAAATATAGAAAAGGCTATATGACTAATTGTGCTATATAAAGTTATATAATACAGCTGGGAGCCTGATGACATCAGAGGAGATGTGACAGCGGGAGTTATTACTTAATGTGTCAGCATTAGAATGCAGCATGAAACCCAAGGGCATGATTTTTTTTTTTTTTCTGTAACATGCTCAGAAAGCTCTTAGTCAGTGCAGAGAAGATTTCAGATAACTACAGACGAACTCTTCTCAGCTATTATTTTTTAATGTCACTACGTACAAGAACTTTCTGCATTCAGCCACTTGCGTGTACCTGTGCCAGGTCAGGGGATTACTCATTTGCAGAATTTAGCCATATGTCTTAAAGAGTTAGTTAAAATAGTCAGACTACCTTACTCTTCTACACAGTTTATTTTCCATTATCTGAGAGATGCTGGAAAACTCAGATAAAAAAGCTATTGGGGAATTCACCAGGGAGAAGAGCACATGACTGCACGTGGCATCTGCCTGGATTTGGCCCGGCAGGTGTGAAGAGGGAGCTAATAAGTCCCACAAGACCCAAGATAACTTCTGCAGAGCTGTTCAGATCTGCACACTGAGCTGCCCCGTGCTCCGGAGTGGGAGGATGCTTGTTTGTTTTGGCGTAGCTTGAGACCCAAATGATCTCTGTGATTTCACATTGCAATTACCTTGAGATGGGGAGCTCTTGGTGACCTTCAGCTCAGGAGAGAGCAGTGCAGAGCTACAGGAATGGAAACCAGCTCCAGCCAGGCAGGACTTGCTGGCCCAAACTCGATGCCAACAAAGGGGGCTCCTTTCAGTCCCTGCACTGTTTGCATGGTGCCGCCCTGGGCTCCTGATGGTGCTCCAGGGCTTCTGGTCCTGCACCTGCAGCCCACCGAGATCTCAAAGTACTTTTTCAAACAGGCTGCTGCTGTTTCTCCCCTCTGCAGAGACGCTGAGGCAGATGGAGGGTACCACACGTCAGAAGGAGAGCTCAGGAGGAACCAGGAATGAGAGGCAGGACTGCAGTGTCCCAGTGCATCCCTCTCTCCCTGTCCATGTCGTACTGAGCACAATCCGTGAGCTCTCTTGCAGTTGACTGCCCTTTAGTCCCCGCTTGCCTTTCATATTCATAACCGAATCCTAAAGCAGTTTTCCTCTAGGAGCTCTGAGTCACAGATGCCTTCCTGCTTTATTTAGTGACAAGGGGGCCGACCAAGATGCACTTTCTCAAGTCTTGTCCCCAGTGCACTGCTGTGTACTTGTGTTCTGCAGCAACCCAGGAGCCCAGCTGGGCACTGAGATCCTGCAGTAAATGGAGGCTGAGAATGAAATCACAGCCCTTGTGCTGAAGGGTTTATAATGTCAGTGTAAGATCAGAGACAATGGATGGATCCATGCAAGATAAGCACCAGCAACCAGTCTCCTGGTTAGACAAAAGTCATGTTAGACTAGCAGCTCCACTTTTCCCTTTGGTACAGAAATGGCTTTGTGGGAGTTCTTCCTGTGTCAGTTTGCTAGATTATTTAACAAGTTATTTTCTAGCTTTCAGTTCAATTACATTAGCTTTTGATTTCATGATAAGATTTTGCAATATGTAGAGAAAATGAAATATTTAATACATTTCATTTATAAATACCAGTACTGAATTAAATGAAAGCTCATCTGAAACCTCAAATAACATTGTTTCATTCAGCTATACCACGGACATCTGCAACCTGGGATCTGGATACATCCCTTCATTTAATTTCCTTTCTTCCAGGACTACCACATTATTATTCAGAATTACCACCAGAGAGTGTGGAGGTGTGTGATACCATGTGGCCTGCCAAAGGCTTTGAAAGGACTTTTTGTCTATCAGCAAGTGAAAGACTCTCCATCCATTGTCTAAGTAGAAATGTTACCATTTTCTTTTGAACCACAAATTTATTTTAGAGATGTTATCGGAGTCCAGAGAACAGCCTGAACAAAGAAATAGGTCAGTGTATATAAAAAAGCAGCTTTCAGAAACATTATTTTGCAGCTTGTCCTCTACTTGTGGATGCCTCTTGTGACTTTTGCTGTTGCCCTTGCTGGGAATGAGGCTGCGCTCAGCTCATATTTAGCTCAGGAATATTGGATAAGCCATGGAGGTACAGCAGTGAGTGAGGGCTTTACTTTGTTAAGCCAAAAGAGTGGATGCAGATTTATTCATTTTACTTATGTATACAATGTCTTCACAAAATTTATCTGACACTCATGTCCAGCCTGCTATAGGGTACAGATTCAAGGTTCTGTTTCCTTCCAACACCCTCTGGCTTCCTTTGCTGCACGTGGGACTCTTGGATTAAAACGACCTGTTTTAAGGAATCTTGGTTATTTGCTGCCTAGAGCAGACCAGGTTCTGAAGGCAGAGAACTGAGCAAAGTGATGTTTTAACACAGAAAACAAGGAGCAGCTGGCTCCCTGGGATTTGTTCCAGGAAGAGGGACCACAGAGAAAACAGCAGAAGGAATGCAGGAAGCACTGAGGCTGGCATTGCTGGGGGAATGGAGGAGACAGGATCTGCAATTTAAGCCATCGTACAATTGCGTGGGCCTTGATGGAAAGACGAGAGACTTAAACAGAGAGGAGCCATTTAAGACATTTGAAGATTAGCAAAAATGGCAATGGCATGGAGGATGGAAAGAGAGTCTCAGACCAGAGAATTGTAAAGTTAGTTTGGAAGTGGTTTATGGCGACTTAAAAGCCTGCTGTGTCTGTGAAGTGGCATATTTGTACATGGAACAACTCCCTTGATGAAAAGGTGCCTCCAGCAGCAGCAGAGTTAGGCTTTTCTCCCTGGGGAATATCCCTTGGTACACTAGTCTCAGGTTCTGCTTTTGCATCGTGGCTTAACCTGCTTTTTCCAGGAATGAAGCCACTTTCAAATTAGTTTAAATAAGGTCCAGATAATACTGAACATTAGAACATTGACAAAGCAAAACAATGAAAACACTGTATCGCCAAGTGTAAGGGGAGCCCAGTTCAAGAGGGTTGTTCTCTGCAGGGTTTGGGAATAAATAAACCCCAGCTGTTTCACTGACCTTCCTGGACACTGATGCTTCCCTCCTCCAAATGCCACAAAGCTGTCCAAGAAAGCATTCTTCTCTAAATTTGCCTCTTTCCAACGATCCTGTGGGAAGAAACTTTTTTTTTCCAAATCAGTCTTATATAAATAAAGCTTAACTTTATTTCTCCGGGCTAAAAATGACCTTGAACAGCTAATCCTCAATACAAAGTTGCAGTAATGCCATTTTTTGAGTTCAACCTGTTAGCGTTAGAGTCTGTATTCAAATGTCAGCAATAACTCAGGTAAACAAATGATGGTTCAATTTGAAATATACACAGCTGCCTCAAAGTGCTGGAGAAGTTTTCTAAATCCACACAAAAAATCATTCTTTCTATACATTCCCATTGTTTTAAATCCCACTTCTTGAGCTATTGACATGCCTACAAAAATGTGACCTCCTTTTAAATACACACAAGTTCAAAGCAGCTCTTCAGCCAGTGCCCTTCCTCAGCCACCAAGCTGTATCACAGCACACAAAGGACTCGTGCATCTTTCAGGCAAGCCGTATCTCAGGTGCTATGCACAGGAAAATTCAAGGTGTATGAGAAAAATGTGAGGATTACACAGCTTCATTCTCAGGTGCAAGCCAGTGTGTGAGAAAATGGTTCAAAACTAACAAAAAGAGCCTGTCTGTGCCCAGAGGGCTCCTTGTTCCAGAGGGTTTTAAGAAAAAACAGATAACAAGAGCAGCAAGGCAATATTGGGTTAAAGTTTGGGTGGACTGACACTGACAGAAATACATTTTTTGAATTTTGGGTGACAAATTATGCCAGCCTCCAGAAACTCAGCACAACTCTACCAAGACCTTCGAGTAACTTCGCTAATTTTTTTTGTGGCTAACGCTTCTGATGGAACCCTTAGAGAAGCTGCAATCTTCTGTTTGTTTATCTTGGAATTTTTTCAGCTTGGGCTGTTTAGAGCTTTCTGAAGAGGAAATCTGTTAGCATGAAAATCTAATAAAAGCAAGAAAAAAAATTGAGGTGATGAAACAAGGCAATACAATTTGGAATGACAATATCCAAGGGTAACTGCCCTATTCCTCATGGAAGAAGTACAAGTTTTAAACAACAAGCTAGCTTGTTTTTTTAGGAAGTTACTAGAGAAACAAGTCACTGCATCAGGGTTTCTGCTTGGGGTTTCAAAGAGGCAGGAACAGTTATGAGGGATTTCAAATCAGTGAAGAGTTTGCTAGAAGGGGAATTTTGTTTGAATTACTCCTTGATGTATTTCTAAAAAAAGACAAACTGCTCTGTAGAGGATGGTGCTAAAAAGAGCAGCTACAAGCCTGCCCACACGGCCACCTGGAGTGGAATAATAAGCAAGAAACTCTAGATGAGCTACTAAATTAGCTGAGCTAATACGTACCAGAAATCATCTGACTGGAAGGACCAGTGAACCTGGGTAAGTACATGGAGATGAGCTACACAAACAAATGCCAGGGAGAGGAGAGGACGTGGACCTTGTTTCCACACTGAAGTCAGTGGTGTCCTTCTATGGTGGGCTTTGAATCGAGCCCAAAGTGATACAAATGATATCACCAAGTGATATCTGGAACAGATAACTGAACTTTAAAGTCTTGCTTACCCCTAGAGGCCCCTCCTGTCTGTGCACACATTCTCTGCACATGAGGCCACCCTCCAGTGGCTGGGAAATACCCAACTTGAAGCCAATTTGTCCCTGTGCTTTTATTGTGAAATAGGCAAAGAGGAGAAAAGACGGCAAAACACCCACATTAGGAGTGACAACTTACAGGTTTGAACATTTCTGGGTCAGGAAAGTATTTTGGATTCCTGTGCAGCCAATACGGAGACAACATCAACATATCACCTGCAGGGACGGTGAAATTCTGAAAAGGAGAAAAAAAACTGAAGAAAAGAGAAAATCACGGGTTCAGCTCACAAAGCAATCTCTCCTCAGTGCATCTCTTCCATCAGCAGCAATTCCTGGTGCAGGTGGTAAAGCCACGGTGGGTATATGACATGCCTGAAGCTTCTTGCTGCTGCCACTTTTTTCTTAAGGGAGGCCTAAACAGCGGAGAATTTGGAAAGGCTATTTTTGTTCTAATTTAGTTTTTCACGTGTGGAAATAATAGAAACATTATTTCTGTCTTTCCTGCTTCTTGGTATGAGTGTACCACGTGAACTTATTTTTTTCTAAACCTTTTGTTCAGCATCTCCTTCAAAATGCAAAGAAATTCATAGAAAGAGTTGTATGACAGTAGATCTCTGTGGGACTTCATTTCTTAAATGGGCAAGAGTGCCGATTCCTTAAGAGAGTGTTTTTTCCCTCAAGCATTTATTTGTTAGACGCTTGATTGCTGGCACTTTCCTTCTGAATGGCAGTGAAGAGAACAAACAGTAGAGAAGCTTTATCAGTTACCGAATTATGGTTCCTTCTACTGTATTTGCTGTATATGGTTCCTGTTTTGTATACCTTCTGACTGTATCTCTTGATTCAATTAAATTCAGTTTAAATTTAGTTCATAGCTGAAGGTAAGACTGTGAGCAAGAAAAGCAAAACCACACTTAAATTAATAATGTTTAAATTAATGATGATGAATAAATTTGTTAAGATGAAGAGAATATCATGTGAGACAGTGGAATATCTCTACTATCTTAACTTTATCTAGATCTTTTAAGAGGGATCTTTCTAGAAGAATCACAAAGCACCCTTCTGAAGAAACAAAGAAACAAACAACAACAAAAACTCCAACTCTCACCTGAATTCTTATTGGGTTTACAACTTTCTTGGTGATTGCGCCCGGAGACCTCAGCCGTATGGCTTCCAAAGTGCACCATTTAATAAAAGGGAGGTTCTTAAGGTCCTCTTCAGAGACTTCTATTTTATCTTTACCTGTTGTGGCATGAGAAAGAAGACTCTGCAAAAATTGTATTTCATGCTTGTTTTGATACATGCTGACAATAATTGCTTTTGACTTCAAGACTTTAGGACCTTGTTTTCACCAAAAATTTTCTTTACATTTCTAAGTAAATGAACAGCCCAACATTGGTAAGAAAAGCTTCTGAAAATAATTTAATGTATCTGTGGTGGCTGTACTTATGGCACTGGTCAGAAAAGACCAAACAAAGGTCACATTGAAAGTTAAGCATCCCCAGTCTTTTTTAGTAGTTTGGCAGGACACTGAATGGAAATCTCAGGGATTGTAGCACCAAGATAAGGAGCCATGGCTGAACTCTTGGCCTGTTAACACTAGAAAATAAATTAGAGCCAGGAGACAGGCTAGTTCATGATTGTCCTTATTGTTTAATTATCCACGTTACCCAATTTGGTTTTGACCCATGTCAACTAGGAGTCTTCCAAGAAACTCTAAGCATGGTTCAGGGGAGTGGATGTGTGAATGACTGCACTCAGCAGGTGACTATTTTTTGAAGGAAAGAGATTAGTCATGTGGCAGTGAATCACGCTGGACAAACTGGCCTCAGATAAGAGAAAAGAGAAGAGTTCCTGGCCTGTTTTTCCACAGAATAGCTGGTGAATATCACACAATGAAAAGCAACTGAATCGAAAGACCTCATCTGACCCTATCAGAGCTGCACAATAAAAGCATGAAACTGGTTAATACAAAACTAGGCCTAAGGGATTGGTGTAGAAGGAAGACACAAGTACACATGGTTCTTTTTCTACCTTCTCTTACTAACACCAAAGCTGTTTTTGCTTAAAGATAAGTCAAGAGCATTTGCTGAACACACAGAGCTGGACCCCATGTCTTTGGTTGTACCCTGAGCAGCAACATTCACTATTCCCAGCCACTAACCAAGCGTGCCATGTGCTGGGCCAACCTGGAATAAATCATTTTGAGGTTCCAGAAGGATGTAATCTGATTTATTACCTGCTTTGCCAAAAACAGAAGTCAGGTCTTCCATGGTTTTCTTGTAAATGGAAGGATAAGACAGGATGAAAACAAGGGTCCAAAATGCAATCTAAACAGAGATGAAAGTACTTTAACTCAGGAATACAGAACAGAATTACAGTATCTTTGCAGCAAATCAGAGGCAGGTGACAACATTTGCAATGTCTGGATGTGCCTGTTGTGGCTGGGGCACACAGGGAGCTGTACATCTACAGGCTCAGATCCTGGGAGATTAGGTCTGGTCATCTGCTGTGTACTTATCTTCAGTGAGCATTATACAGCTCCGGCTTTGAGCTTTGAAACACAGAATCCTTTCATTAATTTCAAGTAACTAGGTGTTACAATGAATTATTAAACCATTGTGTGTGATTAGATTTAGCTGCATGAACAGAAAAAAAAATAAATAGTAAATTCCTACTAAGATTAACAGAAATGAGGTTCAGTAGTTTGCAGGGCATTGTCACAGTGAAAATAATAATAATAATAATAATAATAATAATAATAATAAAAAAAAACAGGAAAAGTTTTAATTATCAGCAAAAGAAGCAGTAGTATATCCCCTTTAGAAATAATTTGCTAACTGATCGTGCACTGAAGTTGAAAATCAAGAAATTTAGGAAAGGAGTAAATCCTCTTAAGGAGGATGAAACCAGAAGGCCTTGCAGCACTGCCAGGAGCCTCTCCCTTGCTGAGCCAGCGGGAGACCCAGCCCGCACGTAGACCTGGTTGCGGGCCATCTGTGCTGGTGAGGGCTGAGAACTCTGCTATTTCCCAAATAGCCCCACGTGGACACAGCTCTCCTTCTGCAACACAAATCTGGTAGCTTAGTTTTCATGTACAGAGCTTGGACACTGCCTTCACTGCATGGAGGGAGAACTGAATTTTTTCAGATGAGAGTGTTTAATAGGGTTTAACTTGCTTCTAAAAAATCCCCTTGGAAGGTGAAAGGCTTCTTTTCATCATGCCCGTCACCGGAGCAGTGGCTTGTGACTATTCTGAGAAACAGCGAAATATCTGCATGTCTATTTAGAGCTGAATATTACAGAAGTAAGTAATGATAGTGTTATGGAAGGAATGTCAGTTATCCTGATAACAGACAGCAGGCTACGCCTCGCACTTGTACCAACGTGCGGATCTACAGAAACCTCACTGAAATGGATGAGGTTCCTTTGGGGTAAACTGCAGCATTACCCAACCTACAAAACCCACAGATATATCCAATAGGAGTACATATAAAAATAACTCACTATCATTTTTTTCCTAAGTCACATCTGTAAAGGGCATAACTGTGCTGGAAAGAGCTTAGTAGTCACAGTAAATAAAGGATGTGTTTGCTGCTATGGATTTTTGATCTGAGAAATTCCTATAAATGTCTTCGGTCAGCTTACGCTGCGTTAGATATATTGGGCTTGTTAGTATAGATCTATTTGTGTCATTAATCCATCAAATCAATACCTAATGTGGAGAAAACTTAAGTGGCAGTAAAATCAAACTATTGTTTTTCTTGCCCTGAAGCAACGCTGGAAGTTGTACAGCAGATCCCCTAAAGCAAAAGACCCAAATTCACTCAGGGATTTATCCACAGGTGAAGTTCCCCTATATCACACTTCTGGTACTCTTTACATAGAATATTTAAAACAGATAATACAGCCACCGTGTTTCAAAATGGAGTTAGATGCTTCTCACAGCTGAAGACTGTGACCTTAATAGCTATGAGATACATGCTCCCCAAATGTTATGATAAGGGAGATTATAATTTAGGAAAAGTACGGGAAGAGCTTTTCTTGTCATTGCTTCTGTGACATTGCAACCTGAGTATGTTTGTAGAGATGTATGTGGGTGTGATAATCCCTTCTTGGAATACATGCAGCGTGTGTGACCTCTGGTTCAAACTCTTTGCTTCCCAAATGCAGGCTTTTGAACAGGCAAGGTGTTTTTCTAGCTGATGTACTTACAGGCACAGCATTTGCTTGGGAAGCCCAGAGCATTAGGAGACCATAATTGGGAGCCAGATGTTTTCCTTGTAAATTATCCAGGAGATGCTGCAGTAGAGTCTGTTACAAAATAAATAGTATTTCCAAAAACATATTAAAATCTAGTTTAGGGCAGAGCTTAACAGAATTCAAGGATATGACATAAGACTGTTTTATCACTGAGATATAAGGTTAGTTATGGGTTGTTTGCAGTCACAAAGCACAAAGATGAAAGTGAGACTCATAGGAAGAGGGCCAAAAGAAGTCAAGGCACCATGTGAATACTTGCCCTGCCCTCCATTTTCTTAAAGTTTGCAGGGGATCTTACTTCCTCACTCTCCATTTTTGCTTGCATGTGCAAGAAAGAAAAAAGAATTTTTTTTTTCCTTTAATTCCTGCTCATGTCTTTTGAAGAGCCTACACATTGGATAGAACAGACTGAATGAAAGGAAACGAAGATGTTCTCTCTGTTCCTGCCAAAGAGGTGACTGCTATGAAGAGATGGTCTGATCTATCAGCAAAGCCCCGAGTTATGAAAGAGTTCCAGGTGCTTTGTTAGCAACCTAACCAGGGACTTTAATAGCTTTGAGATTATAGCGACTGTGTAATACTCTAGCCCCAGTTTTTGTTTATAGTATTTCCTTAAATGTAACCCAACCATTCATTTAAGACAAAGTTTCTTGTCTGGTTTTCAGAGGGAAAAGGCTGATCTTGAATAAAAAAAATGATCACTCTTTTTCCAAATTCCCTACAACGCTATGGGCTTCCTATTTCCTGCACCTTCTTACCTCCCACCGTTCCCTCTCCAGCCCCCAGTTTCTTTCCATCATTCTGTTTTATTTTACAAAAGAAAACACAGTATGTGAAGCTTTTAAAGTCTAAATAAAATTTGGTTTGTTTAACAATCTGTTCTGTAACCATTCAGTTGATCAAGACTCCCAGGCCAGTCCGCCCTCGCATTTGTCAGCCGTATTGACAGAATTCCTGCCATAGCTAAGGAGAATAACCAGGGGGACAACTTATCATGGCTTTGACACAATCAATATTTAGGGTACTTGGCTTCCAATCCAGTTATCTGTTTTTTTTCCCCACTAATCTGGCTGCTGGAGGATCTAATCAGTCTACACCAAGGTTTAAAATAGTACATGTGAGGTTTTGAAATTTCACAGCCCAGTGCCCTCAGAGAAACAACCAAAGAGACTTTCCTTCACCTCTTTCAACTGCTCGCTGTAACTGCGATACCAGAGGCTAGCTACGGGTCATTGCGCTGATCCCTTGGTGTAAAATTCCCTGAAGATGTAAAGCCTCAGAAGCAAACTAAATTGAGGAGTGCGGCTCAAGAATTATGGCTCTGACCTATGTAGGAAACAGCAATACTGGGCAGTTGAGGTATATCTATAAAAGCTGAGATGTCTGGTACATTTCTCCCAGTACAGAAATAAATCCTGCCCTTCATTCCTTCAGTCAGAATCTGCAGCAAAGTCATCTTTTTCTTAGCCTCGGATGTTTACCTTGGACGTGGTCTCTGAAGGGTTGGTCCTTTCAGCATCTGACACTACTTTCTCAAATAATTTTAGAAGCCATTTTTTGGATTTAGACCAGTTCCTGTACAGAAAAGCAACAAACAAGAAGCACTTAACCGAGGCAGCACAAACCAACGTTTCCTTTTCCATGAGAAGGACTCCTTGGTTTCTCTCCAAGAGCCCCTAGGCAGCAGCCAGTTGATGAATGGTTAGTCTGCCTGGCAGTGGTGTTGACTGATGTGAGGAACAGCACGTCTGAGACCTTCATAGCCAGGACCTGTTACTTGAAACCCCTGGATTTTCACAGTTACTCCACTAGAGGTTTCATTCTGACTTTGGACAGACCGCTTAGGTCAATGTTTTCAAGAACAATCCTCTCTGAGAAAACAAAGGTCTCTTTTTAGAGCATCCTCAGTTCTCTCTGAAGGTGGCTGCGAGGTGCTCAAGGTGCTGTCATGGTCCCAGGAGCACTGACGGGCTCTGCAAGCTCTTTCCTTGGGTTTTGGCTGCCTCTACCCAAGGTGAGCTCTGCCACGGTGCCGCTGTGTAACCTGCAGGCAGAGTGCCAGCAAAATAACAAAGGTGTGAGGAAGAGCAGAGAGCTGCCTCACTGGAGATGCTCTCAGCTTGGGAGTTACATTTAGGCTCAGCTCTTTCCCCTCTGCCCTGTTCTGCTGCTCCCTGCCAGGTCCACCTGGACCTTGCCCCCCTGAGCAAGGCTGCCTCCAATTTATGCCAGAAGAAATAGATCAGACCAGGCCAGGACTTTTCTGAGGCATCCAGCTGAAGGCCTGCATGAGCCAAGGATGCACCACTGCTAAAGACAGCTCAGCACCCTCCAGGAGAACGTCCCTCACGGTTGATATCCCAGCAAGCAAAATGCCCATAATGGGCACACCACAGTTATCAGCCCCGTTCCCTTACCTCAGGAAGCACTCTGGCATCTGAGAAGCGTATTCGAAGTCCTCATCGTACTTCTGAAAATGTTCTTCGAACTCCTTGAGTTCGCTCTGACTTGTTGGGCAGATGCCTTTCCCAAACAGAGTGTTCACCACTGCTGGATACATGACGTGCCTGCAAGGACGAGATCCCTGTGACTTACAGGAGATGGGAGAGCTCTTGGAGCAGCCCTACGTCAGGGTGCAGAGCGTTCAACTGCAAGGGAAGAAGCTGGGGGACTTGTGCCATGACAGCATGGGAGAGCTGCCACAAGGTCCACACCTCACTCACAGCTGTCACAGATTTTAAGCAGGGGCTGGTTGATGCACAGACCTCAGGGAAGTCCCCTGAACGTGGCCAAACTTCAACAGCTGGTACTTGAACAGTGGCAGAAAGGCTCTGGGAGCTGAGGTCCCGTTCTCCCCAGTAACCACCCCTCTCATTTCAGGTTAGCTACGTGGACCTCCTGAGCATTAAACAACCCCTTTTGCAACCAGACACCCAGGGAAATCCTTCCTTTGGCTGCAGTTTTGCTGTACAGAATGACGCTTTTCTGTTTTATTTTTGTCTCACCCTGTTATCCTGCAAACCCCGAGATCCTTTCCCAGGCCCCTTCATCTGTACTCTAGCTCCACAAAAGCCTTATGCAGTCTTTTCTGGCTTCCAGCTACTTCTGAAAGTGTATTTCAGGCAAGAGCTTTTGCTTTCTTGCTTTTCTAGAGATCACAGGGAAGCTGGAGCCACCTGCTGGCTCTATGGATGCAACTGTTGTGGCCCATGGGCTGTGCAGGTGCTGCTGTGGCACAGAACAGATCCGTCCCTGCCCTCAGATACTTGAGCCCAGGGAAAAGCCCACAGATGGATTCAGGCGGGCGAATAATCACAGAATCACAGAATAACAAGAAAAGGTGAGCAAATGCTAGCTGAACAAGCAGTGGTGTAGCACGCTACCCATTTGATGAGTTTTTCACAAGAAACAGATCTGACTTTGATCTCAGAGGGGGAACATCACGGGATGTGGAGGTTTGCACCCCATTATTGAGAACATTGGGACAGAGAGATGGGAGGTTTCAAAGCCCCTTTTCCCCACTTTCTTCTCCCATTAATCAAAACTGCAGTAAGTGAGCTGACAGGTGCTCAGTGTTTTACCTGCAGCACAAGTCTGTATCTTAAATGTATTATGCAGAAAAAGCATTATGCCAGCAAAAGCCAACCTGGATGTGGGGTCTTAGAGACAGCTCCACACCAGAGGCAATGTTCAACTGGTAGTCCTGATGCACAGGCAAGGTACAGGTGTTCCTCAATGTGCTCAGGAAGGAGGAGTTAAAAGCTGTGTTTTTGTCCCATGAAACTGTCAATTACGGGATTTTTTTACATGAAGGATGAAGTTCCAGCACCACAAAGTCAACAGCAAAGCTCTTGTTTAACAGGGCAGGGCTTGGCTCACACGGGAAGTTTTTATCCTGCTGAAGATGAAGCATTTTGTCTGCTCTTTATGAACACGTAAAGCTTTCATCCCATCTTCTGGGAAACGAGACTGTTTGAAGAAGCTGTGCTATTTCTTCAACATAAGTAATTCAAATGTTTCTCCTAGCTGGGAGCAATGAGCATCCTGATACAGATTTCCTACGACCTGCGGGCCTGAGCTCCACCTGCTTTATTCTAACATCTCTGCTCCCACACAGGATAGCCATGCATTAGAGCTGTAATTTCCCTTACCTTACCAGGTCATTCAGGTCTCCTGCGCCCTTGGTGCCCAGGTGTCCCATGTGCTCATGCAGTTCCCTACACAAAGTGCCCGTGAACATGTGCAGATTAGAAGGACCCATTTTTCCCTTCATCATGCTGTACAGGGTACCGTGATTCTGATAAAAGGCTTCTGCAGGAACAGAAACTAAATACGAAAAGAAATAGAAAAGTTTGGAAAGTATTCACCAAAAGAAAAGAATCAAAAATTTTTCATATAATTTGTGACTCTAAGTGCATTAGCCCTCATTTTTCTGGAGTGAAACTCCCAGAAACATTTGTTCTCACCCTGTAAAGATTTAGGTGAGCCCCCTGGCTTCTACCAGTCTAATATCTTCCTGTCTCTGGCTTCAGTCCCAGAACCAGTAATCAACAGAGCTCCCCCCAGCTTCAGTGGGGATGTGCAGAGATGCACACGCACTCTCTACATGGACAAAAACAGCTGAAATGGAAATTAAATGAACCCAGTGAGAAAAAGTTTGGGTCTTTATGCTACAGCACATCCTCTCAGTCATACAAGGAGAAGCTGAGAGCTGGGACTGCTCAGCCTCAAGAGGAGCAGGCTCAGAGGGATCTCATCATATGAATATATGGTGGGGGCAGCAAAGAAGATAGAACCAGGCTCTTCTCTGCAGTGCCCAGTGGCTGGACAAAAGGCAACAAGCACATGTGGAAATCCAAGAAATTCCACTGAAACATAAAGTTTTTTATTGGGAGGGTGGTCAGACACAGGAACAGGCTGCCCAGAGAGGTTGTGGGAATGCTCCAAACCCTGCTGGACAGGGCCCTGAGAAACCTGCTGTAGGTGACCATGCCCTGAGCAGAGGCTTGGACTAGATCAACTCCAGAGGTACCTTCCAGCCTCAGGGATTCTGTGATTTAGTCTCTCTGCCCACTTTTCTTTCATTTCACACCCCGAATTATCAAATTAGTTTAAGTAATTCCTGTCAGTGCAATTCCACAGATATGAGGACACATGCTGATGGAATATGCCACTGACAATGGGATATACACCACAGCCCTTTCAGATGACTGTTGTACTACAGGTTAACAACTAAACACTGTGACAAACTGATTCGCAAATTACGTGAGAGGACAACACACTATTGCTCCAAACCTGTTACACATGGGTGGGGTGTCTGGCTGCAGGATAGGACCTGATCTCTGAAAGGTGCTGCTTGACGACAAGACAATAATTGTCCCTGGTTCAGAAACCTCGGAATCCTTGTGACTGAACCCAAATCACTTCACAGACTTGCAGTGCTGGAGCTACATGAAGGAATTCCATTTCCCCTGAATTTTGGAGCATGGTCATGGGTTAAGACAGACATTCAAGACATGATCAAAAAGGTGATGGGCTTTGGACTGGGCCTTTAACATTCCTGGGCAATTAGATTTGATTCCCGTTAAAAAAAAGAGCAAGAGCTCACTTACCTGCATTCTCAACAGCTTGTTGTACTGCCTGTTCGAAATTTAAGTCTTTAGAACTAAAAAAGGCTTCAGCTCCCTCTTCCTCAGTCACAAAAGTAAATCGTTTTCCCAGAGCAAATACTGTGAATACAGGCCCGTGCTGGAAGAGAGAGAGACTTCATGTTACTTTTACTTCATTGCTAACACGTTTTAAGGGAGCCCTGGCAGGAGACAAGCCTGTGGGGAGGTCAGGGGAGAGGAGCTGCTCCTTTCGGCTCTCTGCATGCCTTGGCTCAGCAGTGCATGAAGATGCAGATGCATCAGAACAAAATCTGCAGACTCACAGATTGGTGACATTACAGGTGCCTGCCTGACCTCTTGAGGAGAAGAGATTCCCTCCCTGAGAGCAGTATGGCACGTTTGATTTACAGTTCAAACAGTATGGCCCACCTGGATTTAAAGAACCAAGTGATGGAAATCTACAGCATCCCTTGGCTGCCACAGCAAAGTACCCACATCACAAACCCCATAATCCTATCTATTTCAATCCATGATTTTGTAACAAAAACTCCCCACTTCTGCATCTTTTAACTTTTTTTTTCCTTTCCTAGTTTAAAGGGTCTGCTAATAATGGTATCTTTCTTGTACAGTGCTTAAGGATTAATCAAAACAGTTAACAAACTCTTAGATTAGCTGGAGCTTGTTAAGCTTTATATTCAGGGAAGGTTTTTGACAGCATAAAACAGTCTTTTATTCTCTCTTAAACTTCTTCCCTTAATCTAATATCTTAGAGTCCTCTCAGAACTTTCAGCAATACACGTTTACCTCTGAATTCTTCCATTATGAAAAAGATCACTGATACTTGTAGATACTTCAAACTAGCAAACAAGCATGCACAATCTACGGGCTGTAAGATTCAGGCATACAAATCAAAATTAGGAAATGAAGCATTTTTTCTGTCTTTTCCTCAGTGAAGGTGATTGCTGCTCAGAGGCAGAAGCCTTGGATGGAAATCAAAAGCCCAGCACTGATGTTTGTCTGCACAGAAGTCTTTTGGCAAAGTTATTGCACAAATTGAGTGGTTTGGGGCTTTCATGGTCTCTAGCCACATCAAGGAACTCGATTTTCTCTTGCAGGTTATAATGCTGACAAGAGTGTTAAAAAGTTTTCTGTTTATCTGTTTGGAGTGCTGAAAAGCTTTGAATCCACTTTGCCCACATGGCTAATGTCACTGACTTCAACCATGTCTTTTGTTGTTTGGGTCTGTATTCGAAAGCCTGCTCCATCAAAAGCTCTTTGAAGCCAAGAAAAAGATTCTTCCTGACATCATTTGAATTTTGATTGTGTCCTTCAACTGTAAATTATTAAAGAAAGAAAGAATGTTTAAACTCTCTGGGTGATAATAAATAAAATATTGTTTTAATAACAGCTAGTTTGCTAAGTGTTTTTATGTTTTCATGGATAACAGCATCAGGCTTGGTAAAAGTCAGGGAGTTTGCACTGTGTTTGTTTCTTTCTAAATTTGATATTTTTTTTTTACCTTTAAAATGAACAGTAAAATGTATTTAAATGAATTTTCAAATAAAGTAAAATTTGAATTAGTAACTACCTCCAAATGAACTTAATTATTCAATTACGGTCACACTGTTAGACTGAGACACTTCCCCCTGTACTCAGCTCTGGTGAGGCCGCACCTCGACTACTGTGTTCAGTTTTGGGCCCCTCGCTACAAGAAGGACATCGAGGTGCTTGAGCAGGTGCAGAGAAGGGCGACGAAGCTGGTGAGGGGCCTGGAGAACAAGTCCTACGAGAAGCGGCTGAGGGAGCTGGGCTTGTTCAGCCTGGAGAAGAGGAGGCTCAGGGGCGACCTTATCGCTCTCTATAGGTACCTCAAGGGAGGCTGTAGTGAGGTGGGGGTTGGCCTGTTCTCCCACGTGCCTGGTGACAGGACGAGGGGGAATGGGCTTAAGTTGCGCCAGGGGAGTTTTAGGTTGGATGTTAGGAAGAACTTCTTCACTGAAAGGGTTGTGAGGCATTGGAACAGGCTGCCCAGGGAAGTGGTGGAGTCACCATCCTGGAAGTCTTTAAAAGACGTTTAGATGTAGAGCTTAGGGATATGGTTTAGTGGGGACTGTTAGCGTTAGGTCAGAGGTTGGACTCGATCTTGAGGTCCCTTCCAACCTAGAAATTCTGTGATTCTGTGATTCTGTGACTGCATTTCTGTATTTTAGGTGATTAAATGTGAGGAAGATGCCCAAGCTCCATCACAGTCGATGGAGATCTCGTCTCTATGGTGGGGGGAGCCTAAAGCCTGATTCAGCTCACCAGCTACAGCACACCTCTTATGATGAAGTGAGCCAGACCGTCCTTAGGCTCCACTGGACAGGATGAGGTACATGTCCACTGCCCCTTGGTAAAGCTGGACACCAAGCTCACCTGTAAACACCTACACGAACAACCTGGTGTTAAATCCCATCCAGTCTACTGCCATTTATTTTAAATAGTTCAAATTAAACCTGTAGTAAACACAATTAAAATTGGAAAGCTCCAAACAGGACCTTCAGAACAAGTCGGCTTAGTCGAATAGCACAGTGATGGGGGATATTCAAAGGCACGTCTTTCAGAGAGCAGAATTCTGTGTCATGCAGGAAAACACTAATAACTATAGTATGTGATAACTTAAATGTACAATTAAAATACAGCAGACTGGAAAAAGTTTGAGGATTGAGCTGCTAATGGCAATGTCCCCCCAAGAGTAAACACTGCTCTGAACGTATTGGGTGCAAGGAGTCTCCCAGTGTATTGCAGAGTCTGATAAATGCTCAAGGTGTAAAGAAACCATGGGAGGGAGAAGCATCAGTTCGCAATTGTATCAGATTGAGAAAAGTTTCACCCTGGAACCTTTCTTTAGGGGGTGATGGACTATTTTCAAAGGAAGTATTAAATATAATGTATTAAATGTAACAGGCTTGCAACTACTTAACCAAGTGCCTGGTCAATCAGTAATAAATATTAAATTTTCTAGAAGGATTGACATATGCAGTTGCAGAACTACCTACCTGATCTGTTAAATCACGCCCAGTGCCAGCAGAACGACAGGCAAACATGACACCTTACTAAAATGCTCCTGAGGGAGGAGCTGGGAAGCTTCACTGAATCATTCCAGCACTCTTCCAATGTTTACAAGCATTAGTGAAGACTAGTGAAGATAGGTAGTGGATGTACTGGAGGAGAGCCCAGTGCTCTCTATAAAGAGATAAAAACAAGTGGCCTTAAACATTTTACTAAAGGGCTTACAAGGAAGAATGAAAAGTTTGATGATAGTCTGGAGATATTTGGGAGTTTAGAGCAAACTGTGAAGATAAACATCACAGAAGTACCAGAAGAATCACATTCTGACATGACTCCAAGATCTATTATGCAAGTGATAATGAGAGCTTTCATCTTCCTAGGAAAGGAGTGGAGAAAGGGCAGCAAGCATCTAAACCTTGTGCCCACACCTTTAATTTAACAGGTGTCTCTGCCCATTCCGTCTTGGACGGGATATATTGAGATAGAAAATGTGAAGGGATGCACAGGAGGATGAACAGCAGTATGGAAACTTCAAGAAAAGAGTAATGATTCCAAGTTTCTCATATCGCAAAATCAAGTGGGCACCTACTAGAAGCTAGCTGGTTTAAAGCTAGGCAAAATACTTTCTTCACGAGGTGCCTGGTTAAATTACAGATTCAGGGCCACGGGATGCTGTGGAAGCCAAAATGCACAGGGTAACAAAAGGGGTTAGGCTAGTGTAGTTAGATCACTTGGATGCAAATCCCAGCCTATCAAGTCCCTAAACTCTTGACAGCCAGAAATTTGGAGGGAAAAGCAGAAGGCAGCATATGCTCATCTGGGTGTGCATCTACCAAGAACCACTGCTTGAGCCAGACACCTGAATAAACAGACTTGTCATCTGTCCTGCTGTAATTATCCTCATTTTCTCATGTAAGAGAATCAGCTGCTGGAGCAAGCTGCCAAGCAGCTCTGGATTTGACACTGTTGCATTACGGGCGGGTTCCGATGGAGCAGGGGTACTGCCTGTCACCACTGCACTCCCACCTACTTGCTCTGGGTGAAACAGGGCTTGAGGAGGAGACCTGCTGCTACACAGAGGCAGAGAAAGCAAGATGAAAATTCCGCTCACATTTAGGGTCTCCAAGGCACTCCCAATGAACAGGGAACACTGCACCAAACAGCGTTTGAAATTGAAGCCGGGTGGCTTCAGGAGGAAGAGGTAGTATCTTTTAATAGACCAGAGATGAAATATTTTATTAGAGCAGGGAATTTTGCTTTTGTTAGAGCCACTCGTGACACATGGGGGGGAAAGTGACAATTCTCCCAGCCCACATACTCTTCTATAGGAGGAAAACAGAGGCAGTGATCTTCAAGCAAAGCGCGGGCTGGCAGCAAAGGAAATCTGGTGTGCTGCCCCAGCACCTGAGGGAAGAAGCAGTGAAGGAGAGGCACAAAATAAGACAGCAGTGAGACTGTTTAACCCTTCAGGACAGAAAAAGAATGCCATTGTGGCAGGCTGAAGGACTAATCTATGAGAGTAAGCTTCTAAGTGTGAAAGTCTCCTTTGACAGTACCACTCCTACGCAGCTGGGGAGCTTTCACACTGCCTGAAGCCTGTTTCTGAACAGACTTGTTCGTGTTCAGCTTGCTCGTGCTAAGGACACTTAACCCTTTTCTGGCAGTATTACAGAGCTTGAAATTATTGCAGATGTATTTTGCAACCCTTGCAATGCCTGGTAACAACCCCTTTGGCAGGCAGCACCTGTTTTATTTGGCTGCACTGTGAGGCAGCGCTTAGTCCTTTAAAAAGGAGCAGGCAGGAAAAGGCTTGTCTGTCCTGGCCTCAGCACAGAGAGGGAGGCAGGTCACCATGTGGGAGGATGTTGAAGTGCTGGACTAAGGAAACAGTTGAAAGAAAGGCGCTAAGAAGCAGGAGACTATAAGAAAACAACAACAACAAAAAACAAACAAACAAACCAAAAAAAAAAAAAAACACAACAAAACCAAAAAAGTCTTCTCTTTCTGCCTTATCTCAAGCTTCCCTTTGTTAAAAATATTTCTTGGTCTATTTTCTGTCTGAACAAATGCTGGCCCTTGGGTTTCTGAAGTCCTTCAGGTATTGCACAACAGGAGCTGCCACAGCACCAAGCATGGCCTACAGGGCCACAGGGAGATCAACAACAAACTCAGAGGAGCCAGGGCCGCCAAGTGTGTGTTTGTACTTCAGTGTGTTCTTTAACGTGCAGAAGTTTTGCTCACTCAAGATGTAAATGAACCTTCAAGCAGGACGCTTCTGTCTGGTTTCTTTTAAAAATTTAATCTGAGAGACTTTGTTAACAGCTTCCTAGGGAAAAAAAAAAAAAAAAAAAAAAGCAACTAAAGGAAGCTTATGTCATCGTAAAATATCTGTCCCCAAAGGGGATTGCACTGGAAATGACAGTTTAATCTGGCTGCCACCAGGATATGTTTTCAATGGAACAAGGAGCTGCTCTAATAGCCTCGTAACAGAAGAGCCAAAGAAGCATTATGACAGTTTTTCAAGCGAGGGTTGATCATTTTTTTAAAGTATTATATGACACGGTTCCTGAAATGTAGGAGAATGGACTTAAATGAGGTTTCAGTCTGAAATTTCTGCTCTTGGATGAATGAAAAATACTGATCATGCTATGCATAGACGAAAGATGTAAGAAAAACATATTAATACAACCCTACGGTGCACCCAATATACTTTATTACAATGTTCACAGCTTGTGATGCTCTTCTTACACCTCATTCAGCTGATTATACTTGGACCTCAGTTTCCATTTAACACTCTGAGTTTTTAACACCCACAACTGCAAAGAAGTATTTATAAATATGAAATCTAATAGTTAAAAAAAAAGAAAGCAGATTTTAAACATCCAATGTTTATTAGTGCTTTTGTCAAATTGCAGGATTTTAGAGCTGTTTCATTTTTAGATAGCGTTTGCAAGTAGTGGGCCGTGTGGTCCTTCAGTACTGAACACCTGGGGCTGAAAATATTGCATCAGTAGCAGGTGCCAACATCACCGAATGAAAACAGGAACATGGATTTTATGTCAGTTAATATTAGCTGTCCAGAATTTAGGTATCTAATTGAAATGAATTGTTTAGGCTCTTGCTGTATAGACAGACAGAGAGAAAGGCACATTCTCCGTGGGTAAATCTTCACAACCATCTTTGGTACACTTGTTAGGAGGACCAAGTTGCCTGCCAGGAATGCCTGTGCCTCTCCTGAGTGCTGTGGGATGCTAGCTGATGCTGAGAAGTGTCTCCTACGTTTAGGTACAAAAATAATAAGGCTCCTGGTCCCAGCCACAGGGCTGCCTGAATTATGTGAAACCATGATTAACATGTAGCCAGACTGCGCAAGCAAAACAGCAGCGGAGCCGAGTCCAAGCAGGGCGATTCCAGCACAGAGCTCGGACCCATGGCTGAGCAGGCTTCCTGACACAAAGCCCAGCCCTCACCAGCTCAATGCTCCCGACCTTACAATGCGTGACAGGAAAGGGCTGATCGCTTTTGCCAGGCTGAAACTTCAGACACAAGTTTTTCCTCGCCTTCCCCCCTGCAGGAAGCACACACACCCAGAGGCAGGCATGCCGCCGAAACCCTTACCTTGCTTCTGGCTTGCTCTATAAACTCCAGGGGAGCTTTCCCAAACTGGAACGCGGCTCCAACCCACGGGATCCAGCTCCCAATGCAAGGAGGGCAGCTCGGGTTTCTCGGCTGAAACAAAAACCACTTAACAATAACAAGTCCCAGGAGCGCTGCCAAGAGCACAGCCAGAGCCATTTTGCCTCTCACTGCCTGCTGCAGCGGCTGCTCCGCCTGCCGCAGCACCCGGCAGGGCCAGGATTGTCCCTGCCGCTCAATAGGGGCTCTTGTGTCAACCTGGCTGGCTGGCTGCCACCACGGAGACACAGTGACAAAGCAGGGAGCAGCCTGGGGAACAAGCCCCAGCTGTGAAAAAGGCAGAGCAAGTTGTCCACTGCTCCGGGATGAGGACCAGCTCCGCCGTTTGCAAAACTTTGATGTTGCTGTGCCAAATCCCTGCACTTTGCACCGGGGAGAGGTGCTGGGGGGTTGCTGCAGTGCTGCCCGGGCAGCCAAGGACACTGCCAGGGACACCGTGGCAAAGTGGTGGGTCACTTTTCTCCATTAAAAAAATATTTTTAGCAATAAGAGTATTGCAAAACAGAGGTTGGGACTTGCAGACATTTAGCCTTCAACACGGCAGATGTCAAGGAACATCTGCAGACATCTCCTTAAGCGATGAGCCCCAGGAAAGGTCCCTCTCACCCAGCCAAGCTCACGTCTTTAAGGGCTTCGTTAGGTCAGCACCTGGAGCCTTTATCTGCTCCTCAGGCACTGGGCACACTATTAAGTATCATTTATTACTATCAGACATATCATTATTATAAATTGTGTTATCTGAAGCATGGGCCAGCTAGCAGAAGGAAATGAGACGCTCCATGATCTCCCACATCCATTTATCCCAGCCATCCCAGGCATCTTTTAAAGCATTCTGTGCTGGGGTGACTGGCTCAGTAGAGGGGAGAACAGTGGATGCTATCTCCATTGATTTTAGCAAGGCTTCTGACACCATCTCCTGCCCCCAAATTGATCAACTACATACCAAGTAAGCGGACAGCAAGCGTTGTGCACCCCAGGGGTGGATGCTGGAACCACCACGGTGTAATGTCTTCATCAGTGACCTGGGTGGTGGGACAGAGAACACACTCAGCAAGTCTGTAGATGGCACAAAACCAGGAGCAGCGGCTGACAGCCCGGGGGTATGTCACCTAGGACATCATCAGGGTGGAGAAATGGGCTGATGAGAACCTCATCAAGTTCAGCAGAGGGCAACACGAAGTCAGCACACAAGGGCAACATGAATCAGGCTGGAGATATAAGCCTCGTAATCAGGGAATTGCAGAATGGTTCAGGTTGGAAGGGAGGCTGCAGGACCTCTGGAGGTCATCTGGGCGAACCCGCAGCTCAAGCAGGGCCACCTAATACTGGAGGATATTTTCATTACATGCACAACCCAAGCAGTGAGTGTGAGGTAATCTCTATGCACAGGCGAGACAAGCCCCGAACACATTCTGATGACGTTAGTTAAAGGCTTTTGTGTTTGTTTCCATCTTTGTTTAGCTTAGCTTCTATTCCTGGGAAAGATCTGGTGAAGGAAAAGAGATGCTACTGACAGCATTATCACGGGGAGGACACAGCCAGTATGGTGGCCCGATTGTCACTAACAAGCTGCCTCAGACTAGGTCTTAGGCCTGGCTAAGATTATGTTTAATGTTTGTTTTCCAATGGAAATTGTCACAGTCCCCACTGCTGAAGGCAGGCTGGAGGAGTAGGGCAGTTTGGCTGCCTTGTGCAGCAGCACCCAGCCCTCCCTGGCTCTGCTGCTGTGCCTCCATCGCACCTCAAGTCCATGCTCCCTTCCCCTGCATGCAGCCTGAACTGACTTTGGACAGAAATCAGAAACTGCTGTGTCACTAAAAGCCAAATTAAATAAATACTAAGGGTTTTCTTTCCTAGAGCTGTTTCCCTCAGGATTTGGAGATAAAGAAAACCCAGATGTTGAGAGCTGCTGCAGCAAACGCTCATCTCCAGCTCAGACTCATTTGTGTTCCTCAGCACTGTCCCCGGATCAGCTTGGTTGAAAAAACAGAGAACTTCCCCAGACTAAAAATGACCATGGAGTGATGTTCCCTCCATAGGATGCTAGGTTACAGGGTTTACTTTAAGGAGGGATCTAGTTGGCTTCCAGTCCCTAAAGCATGGTTACAGAAAGGACAGAGAGAGACAGCTCCCAGAGGTGCACATCTGAAAGGACGAGAAGCCATGGTTATTAGTTGGAACCAGGCACATTTGTGTTAAATGGCAATCAACCTTTCTCCCATTTTCATCAGCAGCCAGGGGTTTTTGTCAGTGCTTTGTCCCATCACAGCACAGATTCTAACGAATTCTAACCAATGAGGGATCCAATTTAATACCAATTATGGATGAGCCACGAGATAAATTCATCTCACTTGCCCTGGATATTTTACCTGCAATGCTCCCTTCATTTGTCTCAATTATTGTGACCTCTAATGCATACCAAAATGTTAGTTAGGGCTGGGGGGCGGTTCTCGGATGATTTCTGTGTCCTAAAAACCCTCAAATCCTCAGCGTGAGGATTAGTGATTAATGGCTAATGATTAACTCAGTGATTCAGCTGAGCTTTAATGGCAAATGAAGATCTTCTCTTGAGCAGCCCGTGCCTTATTTATTTATTCATTTTCAGGATGAGAACAAAATGTGCCTCCATTAACCTAAGAGAAATTAAGAATGGCACATAATCAGTGGGGTTTCAGTGTTCATCCAGGAAAAGCTCAAAACTTCTGACATGCAGGGGTTTGGCAGAGACCAGCTCCTGCCCTCCCAGGTTTGCGTGCCCCTTGCTCAAATTGCACAGCTCCGTGCTGAGCCCCCACAAACAATTTCCCCAGGGAACTGCTGACAGTGCTAGAGAGCCCATTCTTCAGCTCAGCATGTATGTAGCTGCTGCTAATTTTGCTTTCATTCCACCAGATCTGGATCAATTAAATCTGTCTGAAAGCAGGCAGCGACGGTGCCCGCGCAGCCATTTGGCACCAGGATGCTCTTTGGGGACGATGTCGGTGACAAAGATTGTGCAAACTGAAACACCCCACAAAGCAAACAGCCCCGCAGCTGCTCTCATCATCTTGACGCCTTGTTAATGATTTTTTTTTTTTTAATGTGAAGACAAGTGCCAAAATTGTGTGCTCCCAGCCTGCTGGCAGGGGGCAGTGCTGCCGCCAGACTACATTTCCCAGGAGCCCGCTGTCTCCCGTGTCACTCACCGAGGACCTTGCAGCTCTCCGCAGGAATTCGGGCTGCTGCGGTTGGAAGAGCTGGCACTGTAGAAACATGACCTTCAGCAATTTGCCTCCTAACCAACCCCGAGCACAGCTGAGCTAGCGTGGCCAGGGCCGCTCCTCTTTCAGAGCCGTGCAGGGTGGCTGCTTAGCCTTGCCGCATGTCACTTGCTACATGGTACCTGCAGAAGACGAGAAGAGCTTACCTCTTCCAGAGAGATGGCCCCGGGCCAGCAAATTCGCTCTGTCAGCCTGTGCGGCCACTGTGGCAGAACTAGGTACAAATCACCGTGGTTTGGCTGGAGGGAAGGGGATCAAAAATTGGTTTTGGGGGGCAGGGAGAACTTCAGTCCCCGGATTCCTTTCTGCTCGGCATTTGTTCTGCCATTTCTGCTCCAGCAAATCTGCTCCTTCCACTCTGCTCGCTCTCCCTTTTCCATGATTTAAGCTTTGCAAGTGTTTTGTGCCACCTGAACTAGCTGTGGGGTCTTTCGCATGGAAATCTTTGCCTCTGAGACTGAAGGGCAGCAGTCAATTATCACAGCACAGTTGGAACTAACCTAACCTTTGCACTTGCTTGTTTTCTGGAGCAACACTAGAGGCAGTCTTTTGCCTAAGGTAGCAGCAAGGTGCTGGCTTCTGCAGGAATTTGCTCTTCCTAGTTAATGTAGGTTAATCAAAGAAAAATCAAATCTCATGTTTCTGGCTATGGTAGCAATGTCTGTAAAAATGGAGGGTAGCAAACTGCTTGGTGAAATGCAGGAAACCTGGCATCTGCATGGCACTGCTCTGTCCTCAGTAACTTACTTGTAATATTTCTCAGCCTATGGTATATGACTGCTACAAACTCTTACGTGCAAGCCTGTCGCAGTGTGCTAACCATTTGTGATGTCCGTCTTTGCTGGTCTTTAAATGTGAGCGCTGTGTTACTGTGCCCCATCACCTGGAGAGCCACTGCTGGCCTGCATGCAGAGGGACACCTTTACGCCAGCTGTATAATGACTGCTGAGGATTCTGAGATTAGGGGCAGCAAAAACGCACCCCCAGTGTGCCAAAATGGAGGTGGGCCACCTTCCCTGGCTGTTCCTTAATCCTGTGAAGGAAGTAACAGCTGAAACTTGCTGTTTGTGTCTGCACCAGCAAAGCAGCACTGGCGTGGTTTAGGGTGGCTTGTAGGATAGTTGCTCACCTGCATGGATATCTGCGTTACACCACAGCCAGTGTGGGGCTGCTCCTGGCACTGAGTCATGTTCTGCCACCACGCTGGGCAGAGCTGGAGAGGCCAGACACCCAGTACGAGATCCAACTCATCTTCGTTCAGGAGGAGTAACTGGAACAGAGCTTTTACCCCAGGGTCTCTTGGGCATTATGTGTATGGCATGACAACTTGAAAAAGAAGTAAAGGGAGAAGACTTGGGCCTTGATGCATGTTCATGTCTCATGCCCAAAGCCACTTTGAACAGATCTGGGTGTGAATCACCTCCTGCTCCCCACAAGTCCCCCCGCCCTGCTACTGGTCACTGTACTTTGCTCACACCTTGCTGCCTGCCTTGGGATTTGGGTGTAGCTGTCACCAGCGCGGTGGGTCCCGCCACGGCCAGACCCAAATTCACGTTTGTCCTCTGCTCCTTCTCTTCAGTGACGTTCCCCCTGGACCTCACGAAAACTCGCCTGCAGATCCAAGGTGAAGCTGCTGCGCGGGGCAGCGGAGCTGCTGCCGGCCAGGCTGTCCCGTACCGCGGCATGCTACGGACGGCGGCTGGTGTGGTGCAGGAGGAAGGCTTACTGAAGCTCTGGCAAGGAGCCACACCGGCTGTCTACCGGCACATAGGTGATTATCAGCAAGTTCGGGTCCTGCTTGCTGTGGCCAGCGGCCTCAGGCCATGAGCTTCCCCTACCTTGTTGTACTTTAAAGGTAGCTGCGAGGACTTCTTCAGCCTGCTTTGCAATCCCACTTTGAAATAAATGAGGATCTGGCTCGGTCCCCTCTCTTCATGGCCTTGTTCTGGCCTGTAGGAAAACAAAATATAATTTCCCTGTCATCTTTGCAGGAAGGTCCTCTGTGCTAACAGGCACTCGCAGTCCTCAGAAAAATAAATGTATTTTATCTGAGGGAAGTGGGGAAGGACTGGGAAAAAATATAAAGTTGCAAACACCAGGATGAAGAAACTCGTTAATGGTCGAGCCAGAGGTAACCGCTTGCTGTGTTTTACTTGCCAAGCTAGTGACAGCAACAAACCTCAAAAGCACTCGTGGGAGATTCTGTGCTTGGCAGCCAGCTGAGAGGGGAGCGGTGCAGTAGGGTCTGCTTGGTGTGCTGGGATGAGCCATGCTGCCTCTTGGTACATTTATGGCTCAGCCAAAAAGATGTGAAAAAATTCCTGGCTATAGCATTTGTACCAGCCAACTGCCTTCCTTTCCCCATTTTCACCATGAACATGAGCAGTGACCAAATGGCCCAGGCAAGCTTCACAATGTTTTACAACAAATCCCTCCAGCTTTCCCTCACCCAGTGACCTCCAGGAATGGCAGACTTCAGACTTAACTCCTGCTGTTGTTTTCCACAGTGTATTCTGGTGTTCGGATGGTTGCATATGAACATCTGCGGGACTCCGTGCTCGGAAGGGCTGAGGACGATACCTTTCCTTTCTGGTAAGGTTGCACATGTGTGCTTGTGCCTGTTTGGGGATTGTCCTTTACTGCGGGTGGCCCTAGAAAGCTGTCTTCTCTTTGCGGCTCGCCCACCTAAAGAGGGTAAAGATAAATTAAAAAATTAAGCAACTGTATGGACTACCTGGTGCTATGGGAAAGGGTTTTATGTACTGGCAAGCAGTTCCAAGTTTCAGATTGACATTCAGTTGTTATAATATATACAGCAACCTCTCTTGTATCTTGCCATCCTGCCTTTAAACCTTAAGTGAAGAGCATAATGAAACCTGGAGAGGAAGCAAAACATCCTGGTGGCAGATTCTCCAGTTTTGTATTAACTCTAAATTAACCGAACTATTCCTGACTATATTAACTACCTGCATTTGCCAGAATTACCATTTTAACTTCGGTTGCCAGGATAAGAAAGAGCCACTCACATTTGTCTCACTTGGGCCATGCTGCCGAACTCTTTAGCACTCTGATTTGTGAAGCTCCTCAGTGTATTCTGCAGTGTGTTTGATTTCCCTGTGCGGCAGGAAAGCTGTTGTTGGAGGCATGTCTGCGGGTGCCATCGGACAGTTTTTTGCTAGCCCAACCGATCTGGTGAAGGTGCAGATGCAGATGGAAGGAAAAAGGAAGCTGGAAGGAAAGCCGTTACGGTCAGTTCTTCTCCAGGGTGGCGTTTATCCGCCTGTGTTACTCTTTGGTAAGGCTGTTAGGTTTCTTACCCATTTAGTATTGCAACACAGCTGTGGAATCAGGGGGTCACCTATCATTAGCTACCCGATTTGTGCATACCAGGGAAACTCATGTTTACTAAGATGTCGTGGTAGGAAAGTCAAAGATTAAAGGGATCCAGAGACCAGATCCTCGCAGGTATAAACTGCCACTCCTAAGTGAGGACCTGGCTCAGCAAAGCTCTGGAATACGCAAAGATGTCTCTGTAGCTGGATTCTCTCTCCATTAAACTTTGATTTCAGATTTCGAGGAGTGCACCATGCATTTATGAAGATCCTATCCGAAGGAGGAATTCGGGGACTTTGGGCTGGATGGGTGCCAAATGTCCAGAGAGCTGCTCTGGTAAACATGGGAGGTAAATTGAATAACTTGGCCTGTGGTGCTTTAGATCTTAAGTCTTTGGGACTGAAAGGAAGGCACTGCCTGTGGCTTCCAATCATAAACGTTGGTTCTGTTCTTGCCATATCCTGCAGCACTACCTTGGCTATTTTTTAAAAATTTTGCATGTTTTAATCTTCTTTGGCATGATGGGTACTACTTCCTAGGTCAGTCGGCAAAGGATTATGTTAGCAGCATGACCAAAAAATGTCTTTTGAGATAGAAAATTGGAGGTGGCATAAACTGCACCTTGCTAAGCAGCAATAAAGGAATCACTGGACTGATCATCTGGATGGTCACAGCAGGAGTTACATGTATTAAATGAGGGCTATATAGTAAATGTCATCATGAATTATTCTGCAGAACTTTCCACTTGGGATCCATGCTGCCATTTGTAGGGTAGAACAGTGAAGAAGGCAATGGGAGGGAGCAGGTACTCACACGTCTAACTCAGGGAGCTACGTGCTACAACTCGCATCAGAAACCGGGGGCAGAGTGCTAGCTGTGCCAACGGGAGGGGCTGCACTGCAAATTTTGGTCTTGCCACATCTCCATCCTTTGTCAGTAACAAACAGCATAAACACCATTTGCTTCTGATGCTGTTTTTTTCCTCATTATTCTCATTACAGATCTGACCACTTACGACTCAGTGAAACACTTCTTGCTTCTGAACACACCACTCACAGACAACAGTCTCACTCACAGCGTTGCCAGGTGCCGTGCTCCTTTTTTTACCCCTTTTCCACTGTGGGGCATTCCCTGCCTGGCTGACTGGACCAGCACAACCTCTGTGTGCTAGCAGAAGCCCCTAGTCTTTGGTTGTGATATGAATGATAAAACTACCCTTATACTGGTAGTGGTTTGAGTTTTTTTTGCCTGAGAGAATGTCACTGTGCAGAAGTCACAAGACAAAGGATGCAAGGAAACTGCCCTCACCAGAAGGGCCTTACCAGTACATTAGAACACCTGTGAGAGCACACAAATAATTCACCTTTCTGAAATTGCTACTATTTTATCTACTTTAACTTTAGCAAACAGTAACAAGTGATATAACCTCTGCAGAACAACCTCTTTTACTCCTTTGAATTATGAAGAGCTCCGCTTTACATAAGCAATAACATAAATCAACTATTATGGTCCTTTATCCCCGCCTCAGGACTACACACAGAGGCGAGGGCAGCTGGCGCTGAGAGGACATTTGAGAAGAAGCAGTACTAGCAAGCCTTCTCCTAAACAGGTTTATGTTAATTTATGAGGTATTACTCGTGGTTTTATGATACCTGCTTTCATGTGTCTTTAGTATTGGAAATTAACTTGTGATAAATCATAGGGTTTTTTTGCTAAGTACCTGTTGTTATTGATAGTGGCTGTTCTGGCTTGGTGGCTGCTGTCCTGGGAACTCCTGCTGATGTGGTCAAAACCCGGATAATGAACCAGCCGAGAGACAAGCAGGGAAGGTACGGACACTTGGGGACTTCTCAGTAGGACAGCGAGACCCTGGTTTCACTGATTTCACTGGGAGTTGGTCCAGGTGCTAAGTCCTGGTCTCCATCTTGTTTCCTTTTTAGTATTTCAGTTTTGCATGTCTCAGGGGTTTTGTTGGGATGATCACACAGCCATACCAAGTTCCTTCAGTGGAATTCAGAGCAATTAAGACTCCAGTGAGCTCACAAAAAATAATTGTACAAATTCGGCTGATACAGGTTATTTCTTATTTGGGATGGGCTTTATTTATTTGTGAATTCTGTATTTGTAATCCTAACTGTTTCTTTTCTGCACATTGCTAGAGGTCTGCTGTATAAGTCTTCCACGGACTGCTTGATTCAAACGGTACAAGGTGAAGGGTTCATGTCTCTATACAAAGGCTTTATACCAACCTGGATGCGAATGGTAAGTGCCTTTTAACTGTCTTTAGCAAAAGTTGAACAATGTGGCATGAAAATGAAGGGAGTGTTTTGCTCTATCAACATTTCAGAGTTATTTGTGTTTCTCTATTTAACTGCAGTTAGCATAGCTGCTCATGGATGAAATGACTGCAGGCAGTGTCACTTCCTAGGCACAGAAGAGGCTTTTGCCCAACACCAGTGTATTGCTCTAAAAAAGCAGACAGCACAGCATGTCAGCTACAAGGGTGCAAGTTTCCTATTTTATGCAAGGAGAACCACGGAATTACCTGATTAAGGTTTTAGAACAAGAGAAGCCTTTAAAAAAAATTAAGAAGCATTCATCCTTAAGTAGCTCCCAAGCATGAAACATTTCAGGCTAAACATTTACAGGCTGGCAAGCTTGCAAAATTTTGTGGTGTCTTGTCAAGGACTGTGCAGCCCTAACCATACACAACATCAAAGTTTTTATATGACAGACATGAGATTAAGCTTGGGAACAGTATTTTTAAGAAGAGACAAAAACAGTTTAATGTACTGGGATTATTTTGTCAATTCTGTTTCAAGCTTCTAACTTCTGTGCTTGCTTTCACAGGCTCCTTGGTCACTGGTATTCTGGCTTACATATGAACAAATCAGAAGGATCTGCGGAGTTAGTTCTTTTTAAAATCATGAAACCACATCAATATCCACAAAACAAAGAACAGGAAAGCTGTATTTTCATTCCACAAGGCATTCTTACAACTCAAGGAACTAATTCATTTAGGAGACTGGAGTAGGATCACATGTATAAATTGCTGCCCTAAATCCAGTCCTTCCTGGGTGGGATGAGCCATGACTTAAGAAACCTAGCTGCTTGGCAGACTGCTATATGAAGGTGAAGTTATCGGCAAGAAAAAAAAAATGTCAGAGTAAGACTTCAACTTGCACCAGCATCAGCTTTCTGGAAGAGTGAACAAAGGTTAAAAAAAAAAATTCTAACAAATATTGTTTGTTTTGTAATAGTGATGATTCCTATTATTAAAGGCAAGAACAGATTGAACAATGCAGCACTGAACACAGGGCTTACCAGCCTACAAAATCACTTGGGAATTTTTGTTATTATTACATTTGTACTCACATAGAAAAAGAACTACCTCTTTAGTTTGATGCCTCAGCAAACCAAGTGCGAGGTGCTAGGTACTGAAACAGATTGAAATGGTTCACCTGACTTTCAATTCCCTTTGCACAAAAGGCAGAAGGGGCTGTGCTCCTCGTGCTTTTCAGAGTCTACACTCTGAAAAGTCTACACTCTTTTCAGAGTCTACACCACTACACTCAACGGAGTAACATCCACAAGTGAAATTCAGTCCCTGAAATCGAAGAGCCTAGGAAAGCCTAGGAAATCAAAAGCCTAGTTCACTCTGTGCCACTTGAGGGGCTCACAATGGGCGTGCTGTCCACAGGACAAGTTGAACTACTCGTCCTTTCACAGTGCCAGCACTAACATAGCAGGTTGGGTCACTAAGTACCACTTTTCCATGGAAATATTCACTCTGCCCTTTTTAAATCTAGGCAAAAATATAACGTTCCCTTTAAAACAAAACAAAACAAATAAACACAAAAAAAAAAAAAAAACCACAAAAAACAGGATATTTGAATACATATATATTTTAATCTAAAGTTTTCCACGTTTTATAGGAAAGAGGCCTACTTTTGTTTGTCACTAGGCTTTATCTATCAGGAGGCAAAATCGCACTCTAGTAGAAATCATAACATAGACAGAACAAAGCTGGCTTTGATTTAAAAACACCAAACAATGAAATGACAGTACAAAACTTGTTCTCCAAGTAAATACTCAAGATTTCTTCCAGACTAGATTTTGCAACCAGTACCTCCCATGTGCCAATTTCTGATTAAAACCAATCTGAGTGTCTTCTTGGCTTCACTTGTAATTATTGCTTAGGTTGTGGGTTTGTTGTGCCTGCATATGGTTGGGTGTGTGACTTTGAGGTGGGAAAATAATGCTGTGTAGACACTTATCTTACCACTATTAGGTGATCAGAAGTTGTTTTTTTTTTGTTCAGAAATATTATTTTTTCAGTTGCCAGCCTGAGAAGATAATCTGAGTTCTTTCCTTTTTGCACATCATCACCAGCAACTATAACCCAGCAGGCAAGGCTGCTTCTTCAGTCACACCCAGAGCAGCCCTGCCTGCAGTCCCGTTACTCAGATAGACGATGCTGGATATACAGAAGTGCCTGATCTAGAGTTAAAAAAAGTAATTTTAGAAGTCTCTTAGTGAAGAGTTAACTCTTAAGAATGCTTTTTATTTTGAGCACTGCACACTAAAGAGACAACAGTGCCAAAGCCTAGTATTAGAAATAAATATATTTGAATAGCAAAAGTTTCTATTTACCACATCACTTTTCAGTGTGTGGCAATTCACAATTTTTCAAGCAGAAGCTTCTACTGCGTGAAGCACAGGGCCACGTTTATTGGACTTACCAGTTTCAGAAGCTAAGAGTCAGCCCGAGGAGGGCACCCTGGCTTTCAGGTTGGGCTCTCCTGTGTTATAACAGACAGACAGAGCTCCTGTTTGCTGCTTCACGAAGCCCTTAGAGGCGGCTCGGCCCCTGTCAGAAGCGGCCCGGCCCCTGTCAGAGGCGGCCCCCGCCGCGCTACAAAATGGCGGCCGCCGCTGAGGTGCTGAAGGAGCCCGCGGCCCCTCCCGTCCCGCCCTCACACCACCGCCCCCCCACCAGCCAATAGCCGCCGAGTCTTGCTCCTAGGTCCCGCCCCCGGAGCTCGCTCCATCCAATGGAGGCGAAGCTCCACCCGGCGCCGTGCCGCTGCCACACAGCCGGCATGGAGCGGTCCACTCTCAGCGAGGGTGGCGCCGGGGGGAAGGGGGCTCCGCGCTGAGCCCTGCTGACAGCTTTCTCCCTCGTAGCGCCTCCAGACGTCCTCCATCTAACACAAGCATCCAGCTATATTGGCTCACTCCCTTTTACCTTCCTTTCATTATCCTGCTCCCATCCCTCTTCCTTTCGTCCCCCCCTAGGGTGATTTAAATGGACTCGACCGGGCCGTTTAACGCCTGGCGGGTCACGTGGGCGGCGCGCGCTGTATGAGGGGGCGAGGCGGGAGGCCCGGCCGCCATTTTGCCTCGTGTGGGGCCGGCGGCTGAGGGGCGCCATGGGGCTCGCCTCAGGGCCCCCCGGGCCCGGCACCGCCGTCACCCTGCGGGTCTGTGCCGTGGGTACGTGCCCCGAGGTGCCCGTCGCGCAGCTCTGGGGGTCGCTGGGCCAGCGCAGTGCCGAATATAGCCGCCTCCGCAGCGAGATCCAAGCAGCAGCTGGGCCGCGCCTCAGTAACGCCCCGGGCCCTGTGGGGCAGGCGGCTGGTGGGGCTGAGCTGCGTGCTGGAGAGCTGGGCCTGGTGGAGCTGGCCGGGCTCTGGTACCGCTGCCGCGTGGTGAGTCGCTGTGGCTGGGAGTACCGCGTGTTCCTGCTCGATGAGGGCTGCACGGTGGCTGTCCCTCCCTATTACCTGGCACGGGGCTGCAAGGAGCATTTCTGCCTGCCGCCTGAGGTGCTGGGCTGTGTAGTGGCTGATCTGATGCCGGCTGGAGGCCCCATGGCAGCTGCCTGCGGGGATGCGCCCGTCTCCACCTGGACGGCAGAAGCTATGGAGTTCCTTGGTCACCTGCGTGGCAAGGAGGTGTCAGGCGTGGTGAGGGAGGTGATGGTGCCACAGCACCTCACGGTGCTGGAGCTGCCCCAGCTGGTGGCCCAGATGCGTCACCTGGGCCTGGCCAGGCAGGTTACTCCAAGTTGGTTCTGCCAAGTACTCAAGGACTGTCTAATTCACGAGCAGTTAACAGACCAGCTTGGACTGCAGCCTCCTGCACCTTCCCTCACAACACTGCCACAGCTTCTCCAAGTTTTCCAGTTATACCAGCCAGCGTCACCTGCCTTGGATTACTTCTACCCTCAGCTTCAGCTGGGTGTGACAGAACCTGTCATAGTGACCCACGTCTCCGACCCTCACCGCATCTACTGCCAGTTGCAGAGCTTGTCCAAGGAGATCCACCGCCTTTCTGATACCATGCGCCACATTTATGACAGGTGGGAGCAAGATGTACTGCCCAAAGTGGGCTCACCCTGTGCTGCGCGTGGCGTGGGGGGCTCCTGGTACCGAGCACTCCTGCTGGAGGTCACCGCTGGGGAGCAGGACCAGCAAGTGGCTCACGTGTTCTTTGTGGACTACGGCAGGAAGGAGACCGTGATGGGAGCCAGCCTGCGCCATCTGCCCCTTGAGTGTTTTCGCATGCCTGTGGTGACTTACCCCTGTGCTCTTCAGGGTGTCTCGGATGGGGGTTGCAGCTGGTCCCTGTCTCAGATCAATGAGCTGAAAGCTTTGGTGCTGGGCAAAGGAGTGCGAGCTCGCATCGAAGCTTTTAACTCCTTCGAGCATCTCTACAACGTGAGTCTGTATGGGGAAAGTGGCATCAACCTGAACCATGTCTTTGGGGTGCAGGCTCGCTGCCTGGTCAGCAGCCACCTGCAGGTCAGCCAGAGTGAGGCGGGGGAGCAGCTGGAGGTGGAAGAATCCACAGCTGGAGAACTGGAACTGCCACCGGGAGCCCCTCCTGTGGCTTTAACGCCCAGAGATCTGGCTTCTGCTCCTTTAGTTGGCGTGAACCTGAAGCTGGGTGTGTTTGATGATGTGCAAGTCTCCCATCTCCGAGACCCGTCCGAGTTCTGGCTGCAGCTCCACGAGCATCACCAGCTCTTCAGGCAGCTGATGCAGAGCATGTGGAATTTTTACTCCAATGCCACGCAGCTGGGTGATGTCGTGTGGGACCCACAGCCTGGATCCCTTTGTTGTGCCAGTGGGAAAGAGGGGGCCTTTTATCGAGCAGTAATCACCAGGGTTCTGGACAATGGTATGGAAATACACCTGATGGACAGGGGCAACACTAAAACTGTAGAGCGGGGTAAGGTAAAGGAGCTCCTGCCTCGGTTCAGGGAGCTGCCGGCTTTAGCTCTGAAGTGTTGTTTGGCAGATGTCTCCCCTCTGAGGGGGAGTTGGAGTGAAGACTCTGTGTCTGCCTTCCGAGAGATTGTACTGAACAAGGGACTGAAGGTTCATTTTCGCAGTGCACAGGGTGACAAATATGTGGTTGAAATCTTTGACCAGTCCCAACTGGGAGAGAAAAGCGTGGGTAAACTCATGGCCCAGGGAGGGTATGCTGAGTACCAGGGGTGTGAAATGTCTGAGACTCTTCAAAAATCATCTGAGAAAGCTGTGAGGCAGGCCTCTTCTGCAGCGACTGCAGGGGAAGAAAAACAAATGAATGCAGCTAAAAAGCTCAGAGAAGAACCTGGTCTAAAGAAAAATGATAGAGCACTTAGTCCTGCAGCTGTAATGGTCAAGGAGAGCCCTGTTGCAACCACTCATGGGTCTAAAAGTACTGAATCTCTTCCTGCTCAGGTGTACAAGGGCAAGGAAAACCTGCCCGTCTCTCACAGGCAGAGTTATGTGGAAATGAGGCCGACTTTGGCTTACGGGGGTCAGTTGGAAGTGGGAAGTACAGTTAGTGTGGTTGTATCATGCGTTGAGAGCCCTGGTTATTTTTGGTGTCAGTTAAGTAGAAATTCTGATGATTTCACTGTGCTAATGGCTGAAATTCAGAAGTACTGCAAAAATTCATCCCACCCAAATACTTGGCCGAATTCGGTCTGCTTAGCCCAGTACTCAGAGGATGAAAAATGGTACAGGGCTCTGATTGTCAGTGAAATTAGTTCTGCAGAAAAAGTAGAAGTCATATACGTTGACTATGGCAACAGAGAGTGGGTGTCTCTGACGGGTCTCCGCTCGATCCCTGAACATTTCCTCCAGTTAAAGGCTCAGGCTTTCAGGTGCAGCCTGTACAACTTAATCCAGCCTAACGGCCAGGACCCGTTTGTTTGGGATGAAGTAGCGGTTCTGGCTTTTCGGGAGTTTGTTGATGCCTCATCGTGTCACTTTGAGCTGAGGTGCACAATATTTGCCTTGGCTTCTGTTAATAATAAGGAGCTCTTTAATGTTGTGGATTTAATGACGCCTTTCCAGAGTGCATGCCAGTTACTGACAGACAAAGGTGTGGCCAGGCCTTTGTCACCTGAGAAACCTCTGGCATCCTGTGTCCAGCTCCATTCATTCTATTTTTCCACGCACGACATCAAAATTGGGAGTGAGGAGGAGATTTTTGTTACTCACGTTGACAATCCGTGGATGTTTTACTGCCAACTTGAACGACGCGCGGATGTCTTGGCGCAGCTTACCGATAACATCGGGCGCCTCAGTGAAACAATGACCAGCTTAGAAACCTTGCCGAAGTCTGGAGACCTGTGTCTTGCGAGGTACACCGATGGCAGCTGGTACAGGGGAGTAATTACAACAACAAAACCCAACAAGGAAGTCTTTTTTGTGGATTTTGGTAACACAGAGACAATAGAGAAAGATAATCTGCTTCCTATACCAAGTGATGCTTATGATGTCTTGCTTTTGCCCATGCAGGCCATAAAGTGTTCCTTATCTGACATAGCCAATGTTCCCAAAGAAGCTACGGGGTGGTTTAAGGAGGCTGTCCTGGAAAAGCAATTAAAAGCAATAGTTGTAGCGAAGGAATCTGATGGTAAGCTGTTAATTGAGTTGTTCGATGGCAATACTCAGCTGAATGCAAAACTGAAGGAGGGTTTAAGATTAAGAAACAAGGCAGGACTGAGTAGGCAAGTAGAAAATGAAACTTTGTGCTCTCAAAATACAGATGTGAAAAAGAGGAATGAGCCTGCAGAGTCTTCTCTGAACACAGGTAGGCCTCGTGAGAAAAAGGAATGCAGATCTGAAGCCCGGGGAGGAGAGGAGAGTAGCAAAACACATGTCAAACCAGGAGGTGGAAGCCTTCGCCAGCCTTCTGTGAAGAGAGGACTGCCAGGTGAATTACTGGAGGCTGCTGAGAAGCTGAGCAGTAGTGAAGGTGCTTTGTTAGCTAGAGTGGGGGAAGAAAAACAGATTGTGCTGTCTGTCGAGGTGGGTGCCCAGTCGGATAATAAATCTGGTACCGAAGGTAGATCAATACCAATTAAAAATGTATCTGCCCTACCCCAGCGGAGCGTAACACCAGCTCATGAAGTGTTAACATACGTTTCTCACGTAAACGATCCTTCAGATTTTTATGTTCAGCTCGCGAGCGATGAGGCTCAGCTGAGCAGCATTTCAGAACGCTTGAACAGTGAAACGCCAGCAAAGGACCCTTGCGGGCGACTCTTGCAAGCCGGAGACTTGATCAGTGCTGTTTATTCAGAGGACAGCCTGTGGTATAGAGCTGTAGTACAAGGGAAGGCTTCTGATGACTCGATCAGCGTACAGTACATTGATTATGGCAACGCTGCAGTGATCAGTGTTGATCGAGCGCACAAACTCCCCGAAGACTTGGCTTCAGTTCCAGCAATGGCCGTTCACTGCTCTCTGAGTGGACTTCAGTGCAGCAAAAGTACGGCCTGGACAGAGAAAGCGATCGAGTACTTCACCAAGAGAACAAGTGAAGTGCTGCTCACGTGTGAATTTGTAGAGAAGGCTGGGGATAAATGGGCAGTTACGCTCAGTGACGATCAAGGAGTAATAACGGTTGATTTAGCTGATGAAAATCTTGCAAGAAGGGAAGGGTCTTATTCAGCTGAAATACTTGATGGAAGGGTGAGTGGTGATGCGGTAAATATGTGCCAGCCTTTGCCTTCTCAGGCACTAAATGGAATTTCCAGTGTAAGCGATAGTAAATCATTCCTCTGGAAGTTTCCAGAGGCAGGTCAGACTGTACAAATCTATGTCACAGTTGTAAAAGGTCCAGAGTATTTTTGGAGTTGCAGTGCTGATACAGAAAGCATAAACTACGTAGAGGAAAAAATAAAGGAAGCTGAAAACCTTGGACTGAACTCTTTGAACAGCTGCATTAAAAGTGGTGATATTTGTCTAGCAAAGTACAGTCAAGATGGGAAGCTCTACAGGGCCAGAGTCACCAGCGTAACAGATGATGGTGTAGCTGTTAGACACGTGGATTATGGAAGTGAGGAGACTGTTGGCTTGGAGATGCTCAGACAAATTCCATGTGAATTGCTCAAAGTACCTAATCAAGCATTTGCTTGCTGCCTGTCAGGTTTCGATTCCTCAGAGGGCTCGTGGCTTAGCGAAGCGAAAGAGAAGTTTTATGATATGACTGTAGAAGTGTTACTAGAAGCTGAGGTAGTAGAGATGCAGGAGGATAAAGCTTTTGAAGTCCCTCTGTGTGTTGTCAATCTGGAAGCATCTGGGAAGAGTATTAACGAAGAGATGAAAGCTTTTTGGAAAGCTAATACAGGAAGTGATCACAAAGCTGTCCCAGACCTTGAGAACCCCATACAGAGAAGCAGCTGTTCAAGCAGTGATACGGGTCCGTGCCTCAAAAGAGAAACTACTGCTGGTTGTGAATTAGCTCAGGAAGGAAGCGAAAGTGCCTTACTTCGTTCTGAGTGTTTCTTGGATGTCACTTCTGGGTGTTCAAATGCTGGAGGAGCAAACACGTTGGTGGGAGCTGTTGAGCATGTGCCTGGGAAGGCTGACGATGGACCTGAAGCAGCTGAGACTCAATGCAGCTTTGACAAAGAGGTCCCTCTGCTTGAAGAAGATCCTGCTGTCGAGGTATTGCTGGAAGCAGCAAGAAGCTGCAGCCCTCATATCTTGGGGAGTGGGGTGAAACCTGCGGTGCAGGAGCTGCCTGGAGCGCTGCTCCTACAGGACGCTGAGCTGAAAGCAGAGCAGACAGGCGGTGCTTCCCCAGGCAGCCTTTTCCTAGGGAGCAAACAAAAAGAGCTGCAGAGATGGCTCCAGGTACAGCCTTCTGCAGGTGGTGACACAGGGGCGTTGGTGGAACTGGATCAAGTACAAATGCACTCTTACGATGATTTAAAAGAGCTCATACTGGAACTGGATGCGCTTTCAGTGCACTCAGCTGATGAAGAAAGCAAGGAAGCACTGGGAAGAGAGTCACCTGAAATGCAGACTGCTGCTGGCAGTGAAGCAAGAGAGAAAGTGTTGGAATGGGGCGCGTTTGATCTGCCCCTCGTGCACGAGGAGATGGAGGAGTTGGCAGTTCTGAAATCTCTCAAAATTTTACCCTTGCTCAACGAGAGAGACAACCTGGTGCCTTCAGTTAGCGATGGAGGGAAGGCGGAGCTGTTTCCATCTGATGTTCAGCTTCCTTTGGGAGAGAACGCAAAGGCACTGGAACTGGATCTGTCGAGGGTTCATAAAGCAGAAGCTTTGCAGGAAGATTGGATAGAAGTGGAGCCTCCCCTAAGGCTGCCCTCGACTGAACGTAGGCCTGAGAAACAGCTGGACCTGAAGACCCATGACATGCTGTCAATGCTGGGCACTGAGATCGAGCAGCTGCTGGAGTTGGTGCTGCCTGACGTGCAGCCTTCTCAGGAGGATGGAGAGGAGGACTCCTTAGGGCTGGAACATGCTGCCCTGCAAAGTTCTGCAAATAGTGGAAGTCAATTCTCATTTTTTACAAAAGACTTAACAAGCCAGAGGCCTGTTTGCACCGTAAAATCATGTGACTGCAGAGTTGAGAAACATAAGGAGTGGCAGAAGAAGAAGGATGAGCGTTATGTGGAAGAATGGATGAAAGTGGACTTGGCTGAATCATTTAGAGATCATAGAAGTGCTCCTACACACGTGCAGTCTTCAGGCTGTGAACCTATGGATGCAGAAACGGGAAGAACACAAAATGATAACTTGGCTGACTGCAGCGCAGGTAAGGTGCCTGATTTTAAG
Source organism: Aythya ferina (assembly GCF_964211825.1). NCBI lineage: Eukaryota > Metazoa > Chordata > Aves > Anseriformes > Anatidae > Aythya > Aythya ferina. The sequence continues at coordinate 114,880,026 of NC_140298.1, forward strand.
GAGCTAACTAATAAAAATGTTCATTGAAACACAAAATGTTAACGAATTAAGTGAATGTTCATTCATTTAAATGTAAGAATAACTTGTAGAAAACAGATTTTTATTCTTTAATAAGCTTTTAAGGCTTTATTTTGGTGTTAACCTGAGTATGCATTGACCGGTTATGGCACTGATGGGTTATGGAAATCCAAGTATGTGTAGTACTGTGGAAAATGTGACGGTAACAGCAAGTAATATGAGAGGTTAATGGTTTTGTGATTGGAAATCTCATTCTAAACATGAATGCGCTTTCAAGATTGTTTAGGATGACAGATTTTTGACTTTATTAATAAAAAGTAGTGTGGGGGAGTACAGGGGGACTTGGGAACAGAGTTATGAGGGAGTTGAATCTTTTGGCTTTTTTGGTTTGTGTTTTCCTCCTCCTTCACTGACATGTCAACCTTTTTGTAGAATGCAGTGAATACACTTGTAACCTAAAAGGCTTTGCTGTTGGTTCAAAATGCGTGGTGTGGACGTCCCTCAAATGGTGTGAGGCTCGCATTTTGGAGGTATCTGAAAAAGGTACCAGGGTAAGTACGATTGAGTGCTTTTTTTTTTTTTTAATTATTTCTTCCAAGCTTGGAATATTTAGCAAAAGTCTGCTACAGGGAGAAAAAAAAAAAAAAGACTGAATATTGTGAGGTCTGATTCAGGACTAGATGGAACCAGGTGTCTCACACTGAGTGGATGCTAGATGTCAGTGCTTGATGCTGCCTTCTCATCTTATCGCCCTGAATGGTCCGGGAGGGCTAGAAGGTCTGGCTCCAGTTTGAGACAACACTCCTGGTGTGCAGTTCTGTTAGATCTTGACTGCCAGTCACTGTTCTGCCATGGAGCCGTATTACCATTAATGCCTGTGAATCTTGGCGTTGTTTTACTGATCTTCTAGGGAGTTACTGCTAAAAACAGTAGAAACATAGAAAGGAAGTTGAATTGTATATTAAAAGTAGCGTAAAACTATTCTTACATTTGTGAAATAAGTCTTTACTGAATTTGTGGCTGGTGGAAGTTAATTTAAACACTGGATTACAACGTGCTGGGCTGCCTTGTGCTACTGCTGTTCTTTAAGATGGAATAAACGATTATATGATTAATGCTTCTTCCTCAAGTTAGGGGTGTGTGTAAATGTATACATATATAGAGACATTAAAAGGATAATAAAAGGGCCTTTGAGTTGTAAATTAAGGTTGCAAATCTGAAAGATCATTTCATAAAAGTAACTCCTGGGAAGATTGAATGCCTGAGGTTATGGGAAGCCAGGTCTTCTGTTTGCAGATTCCTTTTGCTATCTAAAGCTAGTTCAGCTGCGTTCAGGAGATGAGTCAGGTATGGAATGATAGACCAATTGATCAGTTTCTTGCCCCCTCTGGTTTACTGGGTGTTTTCCAGCCTTTCCCTCTCACAATACTTGGATTACAATCCCAGGAGAGGCTTAACCTAGGATGCTGTAGGAAGAACTCCATGTGAAATACTTAAATGTAGCGATTCTTTGCCTTAGATTCAGTAGTGATGCTCAGGTTTACTGGCAGTCAATTTCTTCTTCCTTAGAAGATCCACACTGAAAGCTTTCTTGGAGGTAGGGAACTAGGTGCTCTAGGAATTTTCTCTTCTGGAGTTGTTTTTCTCTTACTGTGTTTTCTTGGAGCATCAGCGGTGCTAGCGAGATGTTGGCTCTGTCCACACAGGTATTGAATCTCTCCAGTGGCAGCGAGGAGATTGTGGATCCGGAGAATGTCTGGAATGTTATTCCTGACCGGGCTTACAGATCACCCAAGGTACGGTGCACTGTGGAACTGGGGAAACCTGTGGATTTATGGAAAGGGTGCTCTGAGTTGTCATTCTTACTGTGTCACCACGAGGATGGAAGGGCAAAACAGCATTAATCTAAATCTGCATTTGTGCTAACTGCTAGTAGCCTAGTGTTTTTAAGACATCATACTGTCCTTTCTTCTTTAACAGACGATACAAATCTCTATGGAGACTATAGAAATCTAAATCTATGATTTATGCAGTCTCTTTATGTAAAGTATTTGCCATTTGGTCTGGTGATAGCTTAAAAAAAAAAAAAGCTTGAATGAAGAAATGTTGCTGGAAGACTCCTAAATCAGAAACATTAGAATAATGCTGGTGCCACACAGCTTTGACAGATCATGCAATTGGCAAATCATGGAACATGTTTGTATTACGAAGTGATTAGGCAATGATAAGAAGCTTTTCAACAGTATTCTTCATGAAGCACCAACCAATGAAAAGTTCATGTTTAGAACTCAGAATTAAGGCTGTCAGTTGTGCTACTGATGGTGACAGGAGACTTAATTTCCAGTTCATTATTCATAAGTTTTTGTATCAAAGAAAAAAGGTGGAAGATAACTTGAAGATTCATGTGGGGAGGGGAGGGAAGAGTCCAGCAGTGCTGATGTGAAAAGTTAGTCTAATATTAAAAGGAACACCTCAGTGGGAAGTATTTTGGCAATGGTGCCAGCTTCCTAACAGAATCCTCTTCTTTAGGCAATTAACCATGCAGCAGAAAACACGCTGTCCTCACTGGAGGAATGCTTACTTCAAGGTAAGATTACCTTAATTAAGCTCCCAAAGAGGTTGTCTGCTCAGGATTTAGATGTATTCTAATTACCTAGTAATTGCTTTATTTTAGAAAATACAGTTGAAATACCTTTTTTTTTTTTTTTTTTTATTCAGGTATTTCCTTTAATACTGTTGTAAATTTTCTTATAGTGAGTGCAAATGATGAAAGCTGCTGATGTCTTGATTAGAAATCAATTTAGAATTTATTCAACCTACTGGACTGAGACTCTTGGGCAAACTGGGGTGGGATACCTATCTGTGGTACAGATTTTGGTAGAATTTGGGGGCTTTTGCTGTCAACACATTGCTTTGTTCACTTTTTGGAGGCAAGGTGAGGGACTGCTGGTCAGACTCTACTAAGAATTGTAGTTTGGCTCTTCAGTGCTCCAGTTCCTGAGGAGACCTTGGTCTCTGAAGCTAAATCCATAATTGTGTTATCTTAGTTGTTTCAAGGATAACTTGTGAATGGTGCACATACATCTTTAATGTTACTTAAATTTTGGAGTGTAAGAGGTGAATATCTCTTCTGTGTATCAAAGGGAATAGTACAGGTGCTTTCAAATCACGCACCGTTTCCATAATCTATGGAATTGTGAAGCAGTTCTGGTCAAAGGGGGCTTTTGAAGGACCTTTATTGTACCTGTGCCTGCTCAAAGCAGGGCCGAATAGATCAGGCTGCTTGGGGCCTTCCACTCAGGTCTGGAATTTATCCAAGGGTGGAGATTGCAGAACTGCTGTGAGCAGCTTGTTCCTATGTCTGACCTGTGTTTCCCTGAGAAAGGCTGAACTAAGCTTGCCTGGAAGTAGTTTTTGTGTGTTCAGTGATTGGAAACTGTATTTCAGTACAACCCTACCGAAAGCTGACTGACCTGTGGGTTGTGGCAAAAATAAAAGTGGTAGTGAAGAGAACTTGATTAAACTAATGAACCTACACATCCTTTCTCAGTTGCATCACTCAGATGCTGTCTTATATCAAAACCAGAAACAGCAAGAGAGAAATGTTTGCAGTTTCTACAACTTCATTTAGATCTTCTTTTTCTTCCTTGGCTGCCTTATTTCAGTCCAAATATGACCTCTGTGTGTATTTAGTGTGGTTTCAAATACACCCTCTTAGCAACAGCTGAGTGAACGTGAGCAAAGGCCCTGCAGATCAACAGGATGCAAAAACTCTCACTGAGGTTTATAAGCCCACTGAGGGATGGAGTGCCTCTGAACTCACAAATGAAATCTGGGAGCATTGCTTGCCTCATCTGCTTGGACAGTTCAGGTGTTTCAACTGTCATGTTATTTTGCAGTAACTTCTCATGAGTAGGTGTTTAATATGGTCTAATATGTTGATAGTGTGTCTGAAGGCTTTTACAGAACTATGACTTCAGATATTAATTCATTTATATACGTATACAGAAACATCTTGATGGATCTGATCTGTTTTTGTTCTCTATAGAAAAGCAAACCAGTTGCGGTTCAGCTAAATCTGAAAAATCTGAAGATCCATATTTTCTCCAGCATTCCTGAAAGTGATGTTTGCCACTTGAAGCTTAAAGCAAGTACCTGTGTACACTCCATTGCCATGAAAATGGGTTTTAATGGCATCAAGACTACAAGCAAAACACTGAATGCTGCTTCTACCGAACTGAGCAAATGCCTGTTATTGCCATAATTCCCTGTCAAAGAATTAGTGGTTGCTGGCAGAGACCGGTCTTAAAGCTGTGCTCTCTTTAATTAAACAAGAATGTGCCTCTTGACGGGCATTCATTACTGAATGCTTTTGTGTCTTAGCTTATGCCTGGCTGTCAGTGGGTTCTTCTTGAACAAGTTTCTTGTGAGTTACTGCTGTATAGGCTGCTGTGGCGCACAACACTGCTTTCTGCTGTTTGCTTTTTGAAAAGTTGCATTCTTTTTTTTTTTTTTTTTTGTTCGTTTTTTCTAGAAAAGTTCAGGGTATTTATGGGGAGGGGATTGGGATATTTTTTGTTTCTCTAGAGAAACAGTTGTGTAGCATTGGAAGTCTTGCATTTGGTGCTATTACAAAGCAATGGAAGAAGCTGGAATAAAGCTGACACTGGGGCATGCTCTTCAGGGTTTTGTTAACTTTTGTTAACGACTGGCTTTCTTTCCCTATGCATTTGCCCCAATACAGTGTGACTCGTACCACATACTGTCACAGGTACTGTGTGTCTGCAGGTCATGTGGCTGTGCACATCCTGCAATTCCTGCTTCTGTTTTGATCCAGAGTCATTCTCTAGAGCACCATGAGCCATGCCAAATGCTTTGGAACACTCCACAGTTGTGTACAAAACAGAATTTGTGTTTGTGACATAGCCTTCAATGGCAGTAACAAACACTGAAGCCTTTTATCTCCAAATCAAGCAGACCTAGCAGTGTGGTTATGCTTGCTGCATGTGTAGTGTGGTAAGGACTTCTACACCCAGCTGCAGCTTACCACACTCTTCATGTGTTGAAAAGGGGTTGCTGTTTTTTCTACTGTTCCATGCTTCTGTATAATGTAGGTTCTTCCATCTCTTCTGGGGCTGTGGATTTTTCACAGTGCCACGGTGAATTACAAACATAATTGTCTTGCTGAACATTACAGTAGATCCTGAGCATTAGCACTCGCTCAGTAAACACTTGCATATTAATCCCCTTAGTAGAGACAAGACACAGTGGTAGGCTGTAAAGAATTTAATTAAATTCTGAACAACAGGCCTTAGATGTCATTGCAATCTCATGTTAAGATCACAGATTATATAAATATTTAATTACAGTTAAAATACAACTGGAGCAAGCAATGAAGTTGTTTGTAACCTTATTTTGAAACAAATAGGCTACAGTTAGTAGTCCCCCTATTGCAAGGCTTATTCACTTAATAGTTCTTCCTTGTGGCAACTTGAGAGTTCTGCTCTAAAAATCAGAGCTGCCTTCAGCCACCCACACAGCCAGCTTTTTCTGCTGACACATACAGACAGCAATGCCAGAAAATGAACAAAGATGAGTCTCTAGAGAGTATTACAACTGTACAGGACAACATGATCAAACTATGCTTGCATGCCTCTCTTTAAAGGGAGCAGGTAGAACTGACACAGCTATTCCACAGGTTCATCTACAGCAGAATTATTCACGTGTCACCAAGTGACAGTAGTAATATAGAGATAGTAGTGGTAATAGAGAGAATAATACAAGAGACCATGCTTAAAGCTTTGCCTGGGGGGATTACACTTACTACACTGACCATTTCAGCAGCTTTTTGAATGGAAACTTCTGAGTGTGGCAGCATGAACAGATCTTAAAAATGTAAGTGGGATAAGTTTGTATGAAAAGTCACGTGTCAGAACAAACTCCTTGCTGTGCTGTTACCTTAAACTATTTCCTGTTGCTTTTACTGTAGCTCTTCTTTTAAGCAGACAGTTCTGAAGAGCTTCCTCCTGGTACCTCTCTAACTAGAAGGAACAGAAATCTGCCCCAACTCCCAGCTGTTCCCAGAGCACAGCTGAAATAATTAAGTTTAATAAATTAGTTTCTTCTTACACTGGAAAAATAAAAAGGCTTGTTGGATGCAAACTGACTTAAAGCTTGGTAAGCAGAACTTTAGTTGAATTCCTGGTAGTTTAATTTATCTCTGCATAGTTGATTCTAGGTGAGAAACAGAATATTTAAATTACGATCAAGTGATTTCCTCCCTCCTCCCCCCCGCCTATAAAGCAGAAATTACCCTGTTATGGTATTATTTCTGAGAATCCCTCTAACACATCTGAACTTAACCTTTATACATTTGGATAATTTTTTTGTTGTTGTTGTTGTTCTGCACCCCAGAAGCTGTGTTGGAGGCCAGTGCAATCACATCTGAGCAATATCTGGCCAAAATTAGTGTCCTGGTTCCTGTGGTATTTACAGTACTTCCTCGCATTCCTTATTCGCCTTGAGATGGAGATAAGTCAATGTTGGTACCAGAAATAACATTGGGTCCTATGCCATCCAGGAGGGAATCCCACTTATCAAAATCTTTCGTAAGACCTATAAATAGGGGGAAAGAAAACCCAAATGGTAATGAGTTAAGTTGTTGGATTTTTGTAAAATGATACCAAAAAATTAAATAGGATACATGAATCAACTTGGCAAAGTAGGGGATGCAGTCATACACGCTCCTAGTTTTTACATACAAGCACAAGTGTACTGAAACTCAGATGTTCTTCCTCTGAGTTGCTTATATTATAGAAGTAATGTTTTCTAGAGTTTCATTCAAGTCTGCATTTTTTCTGCTTAGACTTTTCTGAGACTTACTTGTAGTGAAGAGTAAGTTGAGATTTAACTTGTAGTAAATGGTGGTTATAAAAAAGGAGTTACATGTTTATATCAAAGCATGACATGAATCAGCAGATACTTACTCAAATGTTTCTGCAGGAAGGCTAATGAAGCATGATTGCTTATATCGATAGCTTCATTGGGATCTATTTCTCCTTTTAGTTTGAAAAACTTTCCAATGATTTCTCCGCTCACAAAGGTAAAGTCAGGAAAGCTCTGATGCACTGACCCTCTGCAAACACAGAATTGATCAACAGGCTCATAAGAATGTAGGCGTTAGATTAAAAGATGACAGAGGCTTCCTGAAAGGCAGACACATCTTATGCTATCTTATCAAACAAAGGTTAGTTTCAGGAGAGTGCAAGGTTAGCAGTAAATTGTGCCATAACCACAGAAGGGAGGAAGTTCTGTTTGTGCTTAGCCTATATAACCACAACAGCAATAAGAAGGCTTAGCAAAACTTTGAGATCACCAGGTTGTCTCTTTGCCCTAAGTGCATTATACAGGTGTCTGCTCCCCTGTGCATGGTGCTTTTATTAGGGGAGTGTACAACTGCACCCAGAGGGCTATTTAAAATGCCCAAATGCAGATGGATGAGGTACAGAGCAACGCTTGTGCCTGACAGAGGAATGCACACCTTGCAGTGTCTTAATGTTACCACCTGTGCTGAGAAAGGTCTCTGTCTCTCTCCCCTGTAGCAGACATATTGCTATCTAATATAAACATGCAGTGAAAATGTGGGCCCTGAGGAAGTAGTGACTGTCTGTCCTGCAGCTACCTGTAACTGAACAGCTCTGACAAGAGAATAAGTTCTGTAAACAAAGATTCATCCTTGACCACAGAAATGGTGGATGCCTGGCACTTACTTGATGGTGATCATTTTCTTGTTTGAGTCATTGGAGCTAAGCTTCTTCATCTTTAAGATATTATCGGCCCACTGGAATTTTTCAGAATTGATAAAAAGCAGCGGTTGCTGGACACTGTTCTCATAAGTGTCATCGCCCACTGGGAGCATCCACGCATCGAGAGCAATGCCACACCTGCCAAAAACAACATCTGGATATTGTCACAGGTAGAGAGCTTTGTGCGGACGTTTTCAGCATGCTTTGGTTTGCAGCAGACGTGGGGAAACTGATGATACTGAACAGGTAAACGCGTTAATTAATCACTTTATAGCGATAATGTTTTCTACTCTGGGGGAAGAGGATTAATCCATTATTGCATTTGTTGGTCTCCGCTGCCAGGTGCAGCTGGGCACAGGAGCTTCTGCAAGGTTCCACAATGTCATGGGAAAATACAATACAGCTATTGTGTTCCTCTGCATCCCCAAAGCTGAAGGAAGCACGAGTTGAAGAAAATGAGACATGCCAAACATTTTTTCTTCAAGAGCTAATTTGTAGCTGAGGGATCCCTACTCCAGGCTTGTCGAGTGCCAAATGTCCCTTTCTTTGTTTCACATACTTACCTGAATCTAATTTCTTTGCTGAGACTCTCAATAACTGTAGCACCACCAAAAGAGTGTCCCATCACAGCTATTCTGCTAGTATCAACAGAATCCTGTTAAAAAAAATCCAGGTGCTGTAAGAGACTTTCTTTCCCCTTTTTTTTCTTTTCAAATAAGTTTTTCATCTACTGTGTGATCTTCAGAATAGTCTACAGGAAGCCGTTTAGAAACGGAAGAGGAAACCCAGAAGCTTTATTAGGTGGTTAACAGATTGAAGTTGCCAACTTTCACTCACCTTTAGCTTATTCCAGTCAAAGTCTGAATTCAGTACGTTCATTACTTCCTCCCCTGAATTGATTTTTAGAATGAGGTTGAGTGCTTTGATGCACTCCTGTGCTCTCTGCTGCACCTGGGAGACAGAAAAGATGGGACAGAAGTAGAATGAATTATCAGACAACTGCTGGTTTTTCTGGCTTGTTGTACACAAAAATTAGTTGTTTTTTTTTTTTTAATATAAGGGACTGGTACAATAAGCACTATTCTGAACTGTAGAATTGATCTGTAAAACAAAACATTGAGAAGTTTTGATCAAATGTGAATTTTGGGGGCCCCAAATTGTTGAAGCTCTTGTGTAGATTCTCCACTTGTCCCATCTGCACAATAGCTCTGAAAGCATCTTTATGCTGGATGTACCTAAAGCAAGAAACTGCCTCAAAGCCCTTCCTATTTTACATACATACACATTACTAAAAAAATGTAACATAGCTGTTGCCAATACAGGTTTTCAACGTAAGAAGCGTTCTGGATTTTCATATGTTTAGTTAAAAAACAAACAAACAAACAAAAAAACAAAAAAAACACACAAAACTTCAAAAAGAACCAACGAGCAGCAGCATCCTTGGGAACAACTGAGCGTAGCCAGCCAGCGAGACATCTGTTTATTACCGAATTTCAAGTAAATCTCAACCTCCTGGCTTCTCTACTAGAGAAACATACAGGCAACAGCTCCTGCATGTTATTTGCAAGCTCAGATGTTGTGTAGTTGGACTCACAAGAAGGATGTTGAATGCACACAGGAAGGGACACTCATGCTGCTGTCTGTGTGGCCCTGCAAGATAAACACTTCCCAGTTTGAGTCTGTGCTGGGTGGAAGAAAGCACTCCCATATTTTAAAGGTCAGGTCTGTGCTTGGAGGAGCTTATCGCCATGACCACATGACATCTAGCACGGATGCTGCTTATAATCAGGAAGTCTGCACTGCTTACACTGCTATAATCCATGTCAAAGTGTGTCAGAGGTGGTGAAGCAAACATCCCCCTTAGAGCAGCGACGATTCATCTTGCTGGTAGCAGTAAACAAAAGCTACAGCAAGCCCAGGGCCACACAAACAACGCTTAAAGACAGGGCTGGGCAGCACTTGATCGCAGCCCCAGGAGGGTACCTGCTTGTGACGCAAGCAACGTTCTTCCTCTCCCGATTTTAGTTTCCTGTAGTAGATCCACTCCTTCTCCATGTTTGGTGTAGACTCTTCCTCTGTTTCAGAAACAGACTTTTTTTTACAGTAATACGTTGCTGAAGCTGATTCATCTCTGCAATATCAACAGAAGGTTATTTCTGAGGATGTATTCCATTTCTTCGGGATGAAATCAAAAGAAGCCTTAGCTTTCACTTTCTTCAAGAAATCCAAGCTCCCAACCAGTGCTGCCCCACCAAAACTCCCCCCACCATTACGTTTGCCAGGTTCTACCAATAAAAGAGAAAAATAGTGTGCTTGAAGAATGACAAATGATACGTGCCACAGGACTTTGCATTAAAGGGCTTCAAATTTATCTCCCTTTGGTTAGCTAGGAAGTGACCTAGGGAAGGGGTTGGGGCTGAATGTGAGATACTAGTTACTCCTTTAAAAAAAATCTTTACATGTAACTATTTATTACCAGAAAGCTTCTCTCCATCCAACTGAAGAGCACACAATATACCCACCTGTGCTCCACTGCAGCCACTATGAAGCCTTGAGAAGCCATCTCTATGCAAATAGCAGAATAGATTGTCCTGCAATCAGAACCACACTGGTGATACACATGCACTCATTATAATGAGTTCAGTTGCACTGCTCCTTAAACACTGCACCCTGTATGTGCTAGCCCCCATTCTGTATTTCTCCTCTCTGCTTTAATTTGCTAACGAGCAGAGCAGGCTGTTGTATGCCAGTCACCCAAGGGTGCTTTTTGTTGCACTGCACCCTGTTACTGTTTCAGTACCTATTCATCAGAAAATGTTAATAATTCTTAAAGTAGCACATGGGGCATTTTGCATTTTCAAAGAGCTGTCCAAAGATAAGTACCTAGTCCTCATAATGTATTTATGCATGGTTAAATACCTGCACCCCTAAAATATATATACCTGGGAAGCAGAAATAAAGAAACCAACCCTGCCTTTATTTCCTGGCATTGATTTCAGTGGAAGCATGCAGATACACAGCAGCCTGTTCTTCACATCTCTTTTGACTCCACAGGGATCTCACCCCCCTACTGAAAATCTGTTCAGAACCATTCTTAGAGACTGTTGTCTCCATGGACGACAAAAATAGTTTGTCAACAAACTGCTGAATTACCGAAAAGCTCCAAGTCCATGGGAAAAAACGAGGAGTGGGTATTTTTCTCCTGGCTTAAAATCAGCATTTGGTTTTGCAGGACAGGTCACAGAACCTACATAAAAATGGAAGCGTGTGTCATTATCACTTAAATCAGAGACAGCTCTTGTTCCTGTGGGCTAGGTCCCACAGGAACAAGCCCGGTGATTTCAGAAAGGTCATCTAAAGATTAAGGTAGCAAATCTTAAAATGCAGAAGATAAACGAAGACACGATTCTGCAAACACATTCTACAAAAAGATGTTTTATTTCTCCTGTCCATAGCCTAGCACAAGGCCAACCCTTTAAACCCCACAAGAACAGATTTCTAGGAGCAGCCAGGCATCCAAGTTCTGTTTGTATTCAGAATTTCGCATCTATCTGACTCTTGTATGTCTGCAAAGTTCCCCATGTGATTTGAATCCTGAAATAGGGGCAGCTTCCCCATAACCACCCAGACACTCCCACATACAGCGATCACGGACCGTGGTCCTGCAAAAGTGGGTCATGTCCAGCGTTGAGCCTTGACACCCAAACCCTTCCCAAACACACGCTCCTCATTGGGAGAAACTAGTTTTCAGTCAAAAACATGCTGCTCACATAGAGTTCGTGCCCTTGTCAAGAAATAAAGCGTAAACCAATCTCACCAACGTAGTATTGGAAAAGCCTTTCTCCTACAACACGGTACATGTTAAGGAAGTCGGAGAGTCCTTGATAGTACTCTTTATCTGGAATCCATGGTGCCTCTTCATTATCTGTGGCGTTGCATGAAGGGTAATACAGGCGTAAGAAGCTTCCCTAGGATCAAAAAAAAATATATATATATATATATATATTTATTTCTGAATATATGACGAAAAAGAGGGAAGATAAAAACATTTATGTCAAGGGCTTCAGTTGCAAGAAAAACAGCTCAAGAGAATTTGGAGAATCTCATGAGAATATTATTATTCAATGCAGGCTGAGCTTTGATGGCAGTCCTATGTCGCTGTCATTTTGTCCCCACAATGACTTGAAGCAGTACAACAGCTGGCATCCTGGCAGCGATGCTCACACAAATGTCTCATGGAGCTGCTACCAAGCTCATTCACCCTGCTAACCCGGGGGAAAGGTAACCGACCCTCCCAGAAGTACAGTTTTCCACTGGATTAGGTCAGATTTTCCTCCGAGACCAGTATCTGGATGTGTGGCCCAGCAGATGAGGTTTGGGCAGCCAGGGGCATGGCCTCAACGTGGCCATCGTGCTCCCAGCTAACCCGAGCAAATGTCTCTGTCTGCTGTCAGCAAAGCACCTGGACAGCAGCGCAGCAAAGGAGTGCAGTAACTACTGTTCTTCCTCCAGTATCTCCTCACCAGGATGATTACAAGCCTATAAAGTCCATCTTTCTAACCAATTTTATTACTTGTGTTCCTCTGCCTCCATTTCTTACTGCTGCCTTGGGTCTCCTCTTGCTGTTTGTATGCCAAGTCTGCGGGGGAACCACACAGGCTCCCCGTCCTCCCCTCGCCAGTATTCTTCCTACACAGCAGTGTACCAATGTGGTCTCTTCAAGGACATCTCCCAGCAGACAAGGTGTGTGCAAGACGCTGCTTGAACGCACCGCCAGGCTCCTGCTGTGGCTTTATTTAAATACGTTCTGTCTAAAACTGCAGGCAAGGTGCATGAGCCAGGGAGAGTAGCGTAAGCATGAGCTTTGGAATCGAGTCTGCTCCTCTGAGCACAAATTTATCAGTTTCATACACGGCGTGCACCAAAAGCTTGTTTAATGAATCTTGTTTCCATTTACTCATCAAGCTTCAATCAGCCTTTGACACGACGAGCACTAAGGAGGACACCACGGAGCCTCCATCCAGGCTGGTAATGACATCAATTCAATCCCAGAATAGTCCCGCTGAATTTCTCCAGGTGACAGTTTACCAGGAAAGGAAAGAGGTTCATTACCTATCCCTGAGAGAATTGCCATTATGCAGATTGCTCATCCACGAAAAACACAGGGGCTGATTGCAAAGAGAAGCTAATCACTCTTGGGTGCTTATAGAGCGGAAGCTCAGCAGAGCCGAGGAAAACCTACAAATAACCACTGCAAACGCCACAAATTCCACCTAGCTGTTCCAAAGAGCAAATCTGTACTGCAAATGCACAGTCTTCCCACAAAAAATACTCAAAACCAAGAGGATTTGAAACAGAAACTTCTAAGCGAGCCCACCAGGTGGCTATTCACTGCTCCTGCCTTCCCATCGCGGTGTCTCCCTCCTTTAATGTCCTGGAGGCACCCAAATGTGCCCTGCATGCATCCTGCACTTCTGCTCACACCTTTGGCCGGATTCCCCCACAAAACCAGAGTTGTGAGGCTGGCAATGAGCCTTAAATCCAAAAGAGGGTGAACCCAGCGCTTACCTCAGCTGCATTTTCTGTCATCAGGTCCGTGCAGCCCACAGAGTGCGGCCCCTTCCCTTCGGGGATCCTGTAAAACTTCTCAGTGCTGTTGCTGCCCATTTCCTTTGGCGCCTTCGCCGACAGGCCTGGGGAAGAAAAAAAAAAAAAAAAAAAAAGCACAAATCAGGAGAATTTGGGGCCTTTGTGGCATCTGTACTCATTGTGACGTATGTGAGCAGACCGTATGCCCTGAGAGATAAAACAAATACAGCGCGTTAAAGGTCCGGGACTGCTCAAACTGAGGATTAGGCTGACAAGAGCAGCTGCTATTGAGGATCTGAGCTCTGAAACCCCAAGACACTGATCTGACACCTTTGGCATGGTGGTGGTGGCAGTTCTGGTGGTGGCAGGCCCCAGGCAGGGTGACACCCAACAGCGGAGAGGCCACAGGGCACCCAGAGGTGGCAGCGCAGGGCCCAGCAGGGTGCCCAAGCCATAGGTCAACGGGTTCCCTGCGCCAAGACCCGCTCCCGGTGCAGGAAGTGGGAGGGGAAGTTTGGGGTTTTTGCAGCTCCCTGTAAACAAGCCCGGCCTGCACGGCTGGGGCAGGGGTCTGAGGCCCTCCCAGCACCCAGGAGGTGGGGAACAGGGCAGCTGCAGGGGGCAATGGGTGCACTGCCCCTGCCTGGGGGGCCAGGCTGCATCCCACCCACAGGGTAAGACAATGACATAAAGCATGTTGGAAAATTAAACAAGGTGAACGTAAATATAAAACAAAAATGAATAGAAATATAAAATTAAAATCAAAATCAGGAATGAAATTCAAAATAGAAATAAACTTCAAAACAAAACTTCAAATTAAAGTTAAAAATGGAACTTCAAAATAAAACTTCAAAATAAGCTTAGAAATAAAATATCAAAATAGGAATAAGTTTTAAAATAAAACCTCAAAATAAACTTAAAGTAAAACTTCAAAATAAGCTTAGTATAAATAAACCTCAAAATAAGCTTAAATTGTTAATATAACAATAATGATATTAATAGTATATATAGCATTATATTGACATTACATATGTTGATCATATTATATTACATAGATCATATTATATACTAATATGTTAATGTAAATAAACTTCAAAATAAGCTTAAAAATAAGACACAAAAATAAGAATAAATTTAAAAATAAGACCTCAAATCAAGCTTAAAAACAAGACTTCAAAACAAGAATAAAATTAAAAATAAAGCCTCGAAATAGGCTTAAAAATAAGACGTAAAAATAAGAAGGAATTTCGAAATAAAGCTTTTAAATAAACACATAATACAATTTGATCTTGAAGGTGGGACTTTACAATAAAAATAAGAATTAATTTAGGAATAAGAACCAACTAAAAACCGGAGAGAAGGATGCAATTAAAGCACGCACAAACCACCGAATTCCCAACCATCTGCCCGGGGGCAGCGCCGGCGAGCCGAGAAGAGCCGAGCCGAAGCGAATGGAGCCGGATCGCGGCGAACCGAATCGACCTGCACCGAATCGAGCCCAAGCGAATCGCGGAACCGAATCGAGCCCAGCCCAAGCGGGCCGGGCCCAACCCCTCCAGCCTCGGGGCCGCTGCCTCTCACCCGCTCCTCCCCGGAAGGTGCCGCGGTCTCCGCCCCACTTCGCCCTTCCCGTGCCGCGGCCATGGTGCGGCGGCTGCGCTACCCGGAGCAGAAGCTGCTGCGGCGGCTGTCGCTGGTGAGCTGGGAGGCGGCGAGCGGCGTGGCCGAGGTGCGGGCGCTGCGGCGCTACCGCCTGGGTCGCCGAGAGGATTGGGCTCGCTATAAAGCTTTAGCCCGGGCCGTGCGGGGCTTAGCCCGGCGCCTCCGCGATTTGGGGCCGTCCAGCGATGCTTTCCGAGCCCGCTGCGCCTCCGCCTTGCTGGGCAAGCTGTATGGTTTGGGGGTGCTGAGCTCCCGGCGCTCGCTGGCTCTGTGCGAGAAGGTGTCGGCCGCCTCCTTCTGCCGCCGCCGCCTGCCCTGCGTGCTGCTGAAGCTGCGCATGGCGCAGGACCTGCGGCACGCCGTCACCTTCGTGGAGCAGGGCCACGTGCGGGTAGGGCCCGAGGTGGTGACCGACCCGGCGCTGCTGGTGCCGCGCGCCGTCGAGGACTTCATCACCTGGGCTGACGGCTCGCGCCTGCGTCAGAAGGTCCTCGACTACAACCAGGAGCGCGACGACTTCGACCTGGCCGCCTAGGGATGCGTGGGTCGGGGGGTGGCTGCCATCCTGCTGGCTTCTGGGGGGAATGCTGACTGCCACAGCGCACGAATCGATGGCACCAATCGATGGATGTCGACCGCCAAACCCCTGAAATCCCCCAAAACACGCCCAGGAGGAGACGCGCTCACTGTCGGCACAGCTGCTTTTACCATCGACATTCCTTCTTTAACACCACGCCACATGGGGAGACAGCACCACAAACTGCTCAGACATCACTCTGAAAACACCCCGCCCCATGCATCCCGCAAGGACAGCGCTCTCAGGGAGCTTTCTGCGAGCCTGGCGCTGCCATTTCAACGCCTCAGATGCCAAGCAGCAGGAGGACGCTTTCATTAAGCCTCCTATTTGGGGACAGAGTGCCGATGCCACCCCGCTTGGTGACCTGGACACCACTTTCCAAAAGCAGCCTCGTCCTGGGAGGTTCTGCTTTCACCCAGCACAACTCAGGGGGGTTTGCGGTCAGCAAAGAGGCCGAAGAGTGAATTTCTGGGACTGTAAAAGTTGTAGCCCCCAAACGGAATAAATACATAAGTAAAAGCTAATGTTTTTGTGTAAAGTCACAAGGGGAAGCCTGACTGGCAGGGCTGAGCCCTGTGGCTGTGGGGGCTCTGGCTGGGGAGGGTTGGAGCGAAAGCAAACCTGAGCAGTTCGAGGGCTGTCAGGAGCTTCGTTCCCCTTTGAAAAAAGGGCAGAAGAGCAAAAATAAACCAAGTTGGTTTATGGTGTTGAAGAAATGCATGTGCTGCCTTATGATGGAGTTTCCATGAGTCTTCCTAGTGATTCTAAAACACTCCAGTGAGCCCAGCTTGCCATCTTACAGAACATTTTTTTTTATGTAACTTTTACGTAACTTTTTTTTTTTTTCCAGCTACAGGCTATTACAGAGTTATAAAGTGCTCTTTCTAGAAGTGCTTTCTTTGCTGTTACCCTGGGCGACCAAAGGATTTGGCAGCAGAACAGGAGCGGAGCTGTGGGAGCCGTGGCTGCTCTGGGTCTGGCCGCACTGGTGTGGCTGCCCTGAGCAGGAGGGGCGTTGGGTAAGTGGTGTTTGGGGGCTGAGGCAGGACCAGAAACCCTCTTAAGAAGGTTTTTTAGAAAGCAAACTAAATGTTTATATCTGTACCAGTGTCATAAGCCAGATATATTAAACTGTGTTAGCTTTTAGAGCAATAATAAGTGTTAAGAAAGGGGCACATCTCCCTAAAAGAGATGGGACTTCCCCACTACACTTGATTATATGAACAACTCCAATTTATGCTTACATTAATTTTGCTAAAATGTTACCTGTAACACCTTAAGAAGTCTTTCTCGGGGCACACGCTTTGCTCAGGTAAAAAATACAAATGGAGAAGATGTTCCTTACCTGAAGCACGACTTTTTGTGAACACCTTGCCAGCCCTCGTCCAGAGCGAAGTCATCGTGTCTTGGGGAATTCAGGAGGTGCCCAAGCCGGGTGCGGGTGAAAACGGGGTCTGCTTCGCTTTACTCTTCCAGGAGAGTTTCAGTAAGGGTGCAGTGATGTGTGCTGCTGTCCAGGAGCCTGAGTAGGGCGTTTTGCTGCTCGGATGCTGAGCTGCTTTGTCCGCCCCTCGAAGGAAGAGCAGAAAAGGAAATCTCGGGTCTCAAGCACGGAGGCGGTCGGGCTGGAAACCTCAGCAGCGTTTCCTCACCACCCTGCTCCTTTGGCCCCAAAACAGCTTTACGCTGTTTGCTCGTGAGTCTCCGGTGTCTTCTGCAGCTGGAGAGAGACAAGACACAGGAGTATAAGTTGTTAAATGGAGGCTAATTGCCTCGGGGCTAATTGGCCCCTACAAAGCTGTTCTGTGGGGCAGGAGCATCCAACACTCCTGCTCCCTTCTCACGGCCTCAGAAATTAAATTCTTGTGGTCCTTTTAGGAAACGTACTAGAGCAGGCAGTGGTCAGGGAGGTTTTGCCAGTGCCGCTGGGTTTGGGCTTTTGTTTTCTGCTTTTTTTTTTTTTTTTTTTTTTTTTTTTTTTTCCCTGGCCTTGGCCTGTTCTCTATTTGGAGGCTGCCAAGGGGAGGAGGAACAGAGTCCGGGGAATGTGTGGGAGCATGGAAGAAGGAGTCCTTCACACTGCTGCCTTTTGTGTTGCGGGGACTAAATGGCCCAGGCTGTCATTGAAAGGCAAATGTGCTGATTTCAGCTGCTTTTTCCAGTAAACAGCAATACTGCACGTGGAAGTGGCCTCCCAAATCGGGCATCTTGGGGTGGTTAACTCGGATGATGTCCCCCTCAGTAACCAGTGGTCTCCCATTGCCGTGAGCACAGACAGCACTGCAGGCTGGGGAAGGACGGTGTAACCCCATAGCCAAGTGCCACACGAGCTATTCCCCACTGGCTAAAGGCATCACTGAGGTTTAAGTACGTCCCCTGCTAATTTGGCACTGGAGATTGAACCAAAAAGCAATGCTCATCACTGAGGGATGGGACTGCCTCTTAATTCCTGCCCCAAAAACTAAACTGAAATGTGAACATCACTGGGGCTGGGGAAAAAACACCCTAAAGCAGTGTTGACAGCGTTAGCCTGAGGGCCCCAGTTCCGGCCCCTGCTCTTAAATGTCCTGCTTTAGTCACTGAAACAATTTTTCTTTGCTTCAAATATGGGGGGGGGACACCAACAATGACTCTAGAGTTGGAGATTTGAGCATCTCCAGCCCACTCCGAGAGCTGCCCGTCGGAGGGTGATGTCCCCAGCAGGATATCCTGACAGCTGCTGGCTGCTCTCACCCACATCCCCAGTCAGTTGGTGTAAGCCCAGGCTGTGTTTTACCCTTGGTTTCTGCCCCAAAATCCTTCCCCCAGGCTCAGCCCTGGTGCAGGCTGGAGGTGCTGTGTCACCGGGTAAGGTCCAGGCTGGTTACGGGGCAGGTCCTGCTGTGACTAATGCCTGAGGCCACCACGTAGTCACCTGCAGTGTCAAAGCCCACTGGGGGAAGCCACAGCCCCAAAACGCCCTCTCCTCTCCCCAGCAGCCCTGGTAGGAGCCAGGACTAGTGCTCAGTGTTGCAGAAAGGCGATGGGGTGAGGAGGGTGCTGGCACCGAGCTCCCCGGAGATCTTGGGTCAGGGAGGACCTCTGGAGGACATCTACCCCAAACCCTGCTGCAAGCGGGGCACACATGGAGCAGGGAGCTCAGTTTCTTGTCTCAGTTTTGCCTATCTTAATGCTATCTTCACTCCCCGGAAGCCCAGAGCAGCGTTTAATCACTGTGATGTGTTTGTTTTTTTTTTCCCTTTCCCTCCGGTCTGTGCTTCCCCTGCTGCAGCCCAGCGCTGCTGCTCCCCACCCCGACACCCTAAATGCCAGCAGGGCACGCACCCTCTCCCCTTCCCGTCATCCTGCAGGGACACGCGGGGATTTGGGGTCAGATAAGAGGAAGACTGCGAGCCCTCGTCCGGCGCAGAACTCCTTAAAATCCCCCTGCCAGCCCCGTCGCTCCTCCCTGCACTCTTCCCAGGCTCTTTTTTTCCCCTTTCCCCAGTGCCTGCCGCTCCCGTACCTGCTGTGCAGTGTCCTGGCCACCTCCTGCTCCTGTCCCTCGCTTGGGAAGGAGCTCGATGTCTTGGGAAGTTGCTCGAAGGCCCCTTTGGGTGCCCGTGGCCCTGCAGAGCACGGCGGCCGGCGGCTGATCCTGCAGGAGGACGTCTCCCATAGCAGGCAGAGTGGCTGCCGGGCTCTTCCCGAAGGGGAGGGACCAAACTTTGCCTTACTTTCCAGACGGGACAATCTTTCTGGGAGAGACCTTTCCCCAGGCCTTGCCAACGAGTCTCCTGCACGGATCCATTCCACCTCCAACCCCTCCCAAAAAATAAAATGCTGCACTCGCAAGAGGACCCCACGGCTGTTCGGATGCTGGGTGTCCCCTCTGTGTGTCAGGGATGAGTTTTAACAGGGGCTGGGTGCAGCACCTGGACCCCCCATGACATCCCAGGGAGGATGGGGAAGGTCAGAGCAGCTCCGTTTGGCTCAAAGTGTCTGCACAAAAATCTGTATCTGATCTTAAAATCACATAAAAAGGGGACAGCAGCGCCCTGAGGAAGCGAGTCCCACTTCTGGGTGCCACTGCTGGAGTGGTTTAAGGTGGATTTTGAGCTCAGGTCCCTACTAATAGAGCAGATCTGCCCCCATCCCTCTTTGCACAGCCCCAGTGTTTGCCTCCTTGATGGTGACAGCTTGGCCCAGTGCATGAGTGTGGTCTGCAGGCTGGGAACTAACCCTAAACCCAGCACTGATAACAAAAGGTGAGCTTTCAGAGGGATCAACTGCCCCGTGAGCCTTAAGGCTAGCAAAGGGAGGCATGGAGGGTAGGTAAAATTCAAACTGGTCTGAATTGCTTAGGAAACTGAACCCACGGACTGTCTTCGGAGAGCTGCTGAGCTTGTGGGGTGGGCTCATTGGTTTTAGTTCCTCGCCCTTCGTGTGTGTATGAGCATGATCTGAAGTTAGCAAAGAAGGGTGCTTGAAGTTCCAGTTACATTTTGCTGAATTTTGTTGGCATTTCCTTGGAAAGGAACAAGAAAAGTATGTGAAAATATGATACTTTTTTTTAAATCTGTGTTTTTGTCCAATGCTCATTTCAGTGAAGTGCTGCATGCACTCTTCAGTATTGTTTTCAGTGTAGGTTTAATGCCAATGAGAGGTGTCGGAAGACTAATGTGAAGACCTCTGATTAATCATGGAACAGGTTTTTCAAGGCAAGTGAGAGGCAAGGAGGAGGAGGTGAATGAATGATTGAAGTAACAGATATGTTCGAGCCAATATTACTTCTGTGACCCACTGAGGAGCACCAAAACCCATTATATCTTTTATTGTGTACACATGTTCCCCTGTCATGTATGCGTCCTCCTCATCTACCTCTGGCTCCCAGGATGCAGCCCCTAGGGTTGGGAACCTCCCTGCATCAGCCTCTGCGAGCCCTGATGCTAGTCCTTTATAACGTGCTCAGCATGGAAATTACACTCTTCCAAGCTGCAAGCTGTGAATGGTGCTCCATGAAGCAAATGTCAGTGAAGCAGGAACTGGATGAAGTCCTAAAACTCTTCCAGTTTCTGAAGGGGACTGGAGTAATTGGCTCAAGACTAGATGTTGGTACAGGAATATAAAAGATTTGTCCCTGTTGATTTGGCCCGACTGGAGAAAATATCGCAGTAGTTCCATCCGCAGGATGATGGGATCCTGTAGGGATCTTTGCAAGCTGCTTCAGTGCCCTGCCAGCAAAGCAGCTAGAAAAGGTCTCCCCTTTTCATTGAAGCCCACAGCCTTGTAGGGGTTGAAGATCTGCTTGCATGTCTTGATTTTGGTCTGTTTTATGGGACTGGAAAGTGGAAATCACAGCTATGGAGACGAACTTGGCACAGTTAGGCAACATGCCACAACTAGGCTTTCTGCACAAAAGAGCACAGAAGATACTCGCCAGACATTTCTTTCCTTACACTAAAATGCTGCCAGTAACAAATCTGCAGCACTGGCAAGGGAGGAGCCAGTTTCCAGGGTAAGTGTGTGACAACAGATCGATGGCAATGTTTGGCCTGAGCTGGCAGCTCTTTAGCAACATTCTTGAGAAGTGCAACGTGGTTTTGCCTACGAGTCTTGAAAAAAAGGGCTGCACTTTGCTCCAGATTTCCACGACCGTAAACGAAACATCACCATCAGTCTTTGATCGCTGGTTTGATAATAAATACTTTTTTTTTCTTCCTCTCTCATTTCTCTTTCCTTTTTTTTCTGGATAAATGCTGGCTTCTCACAGTGCATGTCTTGTTTTCAACCCAGACACTGCCTGACCCAGTAAAAATGCTTGAAGATGAGAGGAGCTGATGCATCAACAAGCATACACTAAACGACGTTGCCCTTTACCAGATTTTTTCTGACGTGTGCAGCATGTCGGAGCTCCACGAAGCCGTGGCTGTGGGCGACTACGACCTGGTGAAAGAGATTTTGAGGAAGGGGCGCTGCGACCCAAATCACAAGGATGTGGACTGGAACGACAGGACCCCACTGCACTGGGCTGCTGCGAAGGGTAAGAGTGTCCCTGCTCTGTCACCTCTGCAAACCGTGTCCTAAAAGGCATCATGACTGCAGTTGTCTTGCTATGATAGCAATTAATACTGGCGATCATCACAGTTTGTATCAGATCCCTTTGTCCTTAATGAGGAAAAAGAGAAAGACAATATAATTTCGAACAGGATCTGTGCCCACAAGATAATTTATGGGATTATCATCAAAGAGATCTTTAACACAGGACCAGAGTCAAATTAAAGTTAAAAAAAGTGAAAGTCAAATATCCCTTTACAGCCCTGGAAAGATACACAACAATACAGTTGCTGTATAATTGTACAAAACGTAAAACGTGTGCTGCAGTGTTTGGTATATGCTGGGATCTCAGATTCTGGTGCCTGCCTTTGCTCAGAAATCAGTTTGCTGCTTTACAGCTGGTACCAAGTTTTACACCTGACGGATTTCTCATTTGGGCAACAAAATAGGGAACCGAGTGATTTTCATAAAGCTGTTTCATCTATATAAAAATTTACATAACCGTTATATATAAAATATTAATGTGGCTAAAATGCAAACTGTAAAAATGTAAACTCTAAAATGTAAACTGTAAAAACGTGAAATCAGGGAATGAGGACTTATAAATGCTGTGATTGTCCTCTGATAAATCCAAAACAACAAGTAGTGAAATCTGTTTCCCCAAGGAAAACCACATGTACACAGCGGTGGGTTACTGTGGGATGATGGTGAGATGTTGGTGTGGTCTGCATGCCACTGGGAACAGCCTCACTCAGCAAAGGCCATGCTCAGCAGGGTAGAAATAACTTTATTTTTGCTTCTTTGGCAACTCCACAAGTTAGAAAAATGTGAAGCTGAAATAAAACAAGTTATTTCTCTCTCTCATATCAAACTTTTTTTTTTTTTTAATTAAAGCTGCTCACAACTTTTTAATGTTAAATTTTATTTTGGCTTGAACTAAAAAAAATAATGAAAAAATGGAACAGTAAACGGACAATTAGTCAAGGACTACTTGCAGTTACAGAATCATTTAAGTTGGAAAAGACCTCTAAGACCACTAGCCTAGCACTGCCAAGCCTACCACTTGGGATGTACTACTCAGAAAGCAGCAGAAAGCTTTTTGATTTTGTTGCTGTTCTTTTTGTAAAATACTTCTGGAAGCTATTTACTTTGGAAAAAAAAGGAATCAGCATTTTCCAAGGAGTATTCCTTATTTGATAAATAAAATGGCTAGGCCACAGGTAAAACATGATTGGAGGGAATCATGACCAAGTGTGCGGTGACTGTCTCCTTCAGCCTGAAAGCATAAAGCCTCATTTTGGTGCTTTTCTCCCCATTCTTCTCTCCACGCCAGGGCAATCGGAGATGATTAAGCTCCTCGTGGCTCACGGTGCCCGCCCCTGCCTGAGGAGCGACGCAGGCTGGACCCCGGCTCACTTTGCGGCCGAGTCGGGCAGACTGGGTGTGCTTCGCACCCTTCACTCCCTGCATGCGGCCATGGATGCAGAAGACCTCTTTGGCGACACTCCCAGGAGGCTCGCGGAAATCTACGGACACAAGGAGTGTGTCAAGTTCTTAGAAACGTGAGTAGCAATAGCTGTTCCCAGCATGATAGGCGACGATGATCCTGAGTGGCGTATATAGGGCCAGAATGAATATGAGTGCATTATTCATCTTTCTGCCTAAACCTGTCAAAGCTGTTGAGAATTAGGTTGGAAATGAGGAGACATTTCTTCTCAGGAAGAGCAGTCAGGCGTTGGGATGGGTTCCCCAGGGAGGTGGTGGAGACATTGGATTGGGAACATCCATCCCTGGGGATGTTCAAGGAGAGGTTGGACGTGGTGCTTAGGGACATACGGGTGACATTGGTGGTAGGGGGATGGTTTGAGCATGTGATCTTGGAGGGCTTTTCCAACCCTAATGGTTCTGTGATTCTCTGAATGCATAAGAGATAAGCAAATGCAGTTCTTTGTCACAGGGAAGCCATTGGGAAGTCTTTTCTTATTGCACTGCCTTCTATGGTTTGCCTTGGTATGTTTTCAAAAACATTACAACTTCATGACATCATTGTTTTTGTAAGGATGTTACAAAGCGATTATTGAGCAATAGAAGTGAAAGGAAGAACTAACAATGCCACGAATATTAACCTCTTAGAGTGGTGAACGCTGACTGCACAGGTTAAATTGTGTAAGAACAGCCCTTTAGCAGGTAATGATAGTGTATGTACAGGATTTGTGGTAAAAACTGACATACATTTATTTGTTTTTTTTACATAACTATTGAAAATTTTACCATTTGATCTGTTAGTAAGGTGGCCACATTATTAGCAGGTATTGCTTTCCAATTCTGGAAAAGTCCTGATTGTCTTAACCCTTACAGTTATCATTGTGGCATTATATGCAATTAGTATTAAGCTTTTAATAGTTCCAAATAACCAGCTGTGTTTTTCAGCTGACATATCCCCACTGATCTGGCTCAAAATTATTTTCCTCTGTGTGAATTGTGAATCTGTATTGAAATAGATCTCAAGTCTCAGGCTTATGTAACTTCAGTTATTGGAACAAGTCTATTTGTTTGATTGTTTATTTGTTTTTCTGATAAGCTTGATTTCAGAGCCTTTTACAGGACTCCACAACATGCCCAACAGGGGCCCCTGAGCAAGAGATCCTGTTCATGTTTCCCTGAGAGTCCCAAGGCTGAGAGCACCCAAAGGCTTTTTCCTCCCCTGAAGATTTCTCTGATTTTGCAGCCCTGCTGTAGTTTGTAACTGGAATCTTTCTTACTGTTGTGATGTTATCAAGACTGCTTTGGCACCGTACAAATCACCTATATGCACATATCCAACCCAGCGTCTCCAGCTTGCCTTGAAGACCACGTACAAACTACATGTACAGGTCCATGGTGCAGATTTGGTGCTGACTCTCCTTTCTGCAAGGCCTCTCCCCTCTTCTCCACCTCCCAGGCTCAGGGCTACTGGTTGCCACGTCCCCATCATCGAGGAATTCAGCACAGGTGCTGCCACGTTCAAAATGAGGCTGTGCAAACGTCTGTGGTGGCCAGTCTCCTCCAAGCATTGCTTTTCATGAACCCCATAAACCTGTTAGCTTTCTGCTGTACTTCTGCAGCTTGTTGGTTCCTGCTGAAGTGCTCCTTACCCTCTTTTTTCTTGACACAACATCAGTGTCCTCCCATAGGTACAGACACCTGAACTGTGCCAAACTGTCATGCAAACAACTTTCTAGGAGAGCCACACATTCATGTTTCTAAGCTCTGGTTATTGTGGAAGTGGATGCAACCTTTGCATGTTACCTGCCCATCCCACACCCATCCTAATGCTTTCATCATAATGAGGATTTTCTCTTTATACTGTCCTTGGGTCTTTGCTTGCATAGTTTCTGTATCCGAACAGGTAAATTTCTGAACAGGTAACTTTCTTCCCTAGAGAGTGAAAAGTCTTCAGACTTGTTCCCCTCGATGAATCATTTATAGCAGCTGACTCCCAGTTCAGCTGCTGTCGTGTTTACATGGATCTCAGCACAAACTCCTGTTTATCGAGTTCTGCCACGGGTGTAGAATTTGCTCCACACTTGGCTGTGCCTGAGAGCAAAGGTGGTGAGGTGACAGCAAGGGGGAGGTTGCCTGGATCACACAATGCCCATGGCAGGCGGAGGTGCCTGCATGGCTGGGATGGGCGGTGGAGGCAGCTGGAAGAATGATTGACA
Source organism: Aythya ferina (assembly GCF_964211825.1). Classification (NCBI taxonomy): domain Eukaryota; kingdom Metazoa; phylum Chordata; class Aves; order Anseriformes; family Anatidae; genus Aythya; species Aythya ferina. The sequence goes on from NC_140298.1 coordinate 114,905,414, forward strand.
GGAAGATTGATGGGATGATTGACAGGATGATTGATGGGATGATTGACAGGAAGACTGATGGGATGATTGACATCCAGTCTGAGGCACCAGATGAGCGGAGAGGTGACAGCCTAAGGCGACTCATGTAGCTTGTGACTGGTTTTCTGAGGTGAATGACTAATTTAGGGCAGAAAAAGTGAATAGTTGCCTTTCAGAGCCACATGCTGGTCTGAGTCACCCTGTGGCCATGCACTGCTCAGGCAGAAGTGTGGCTCACAGGAGGAAAGGGTGTGAGTGCTCATTGTGCTGAGCTACAGCAAAGCTGCAAAAGGTTTGGTGACCGTGACACAAAGGAGGTGACAGTGCAGTGAAGCGAGATGGACCCAGTGTCTGTTCCTTGGCGGGCTCAGGAATCCAGACCAAGCAGGGCTGCAAATCTCCCACCATAGAGACCTGAGAGAGGTGCAGGATTAAGGGCTGTGACAATTTACAAACCAGCAAGACTCTTTAAATGCCCGTGCCTTGGACAGGTTGTAATGTATGGTCACTGCACAGGAACAATGCAGCCTGCAGGCAGCCCGAGCAGCCAAAACTTTGTCAGTGGAGCTTGGGAGCCATTTTTATAAGCCCAACCTGTGTAATTTACAGCCACGGTGGAAGTGTCCACCCTCATGCAACAGTTTCACCTCCTCACATCAGCAGATAGAATTAACTAGGAGGAATCACTGGTATTTTTAAATTACCTTCTGCTTCTGCAGATGTGCAGAAGGTCCAGCAGTTATGTCCATCTTCAGGGATCGCTGAGGCTCTGGCAGGAGCTGGGCAGTACTGCTGTGGCTGCAGACACAAAATGAAGTTTGTGTGTGCATGCTAATGCTGCACAGTGCAGAGTAGATCTGGTCACCCTGCTGGCTGCGTTGGGATGTAAATGTGAGGAATATTTTGTTACACAGCAGCACTGTCAGTCTTGAATATTTGCCTGTCATGCAAAATAGTATGAAGAGAGAAAAGGCAATTTATAGAATAACAGCCTGAGGGCTGTGCAAAATGCAGGGCTGGAGTGTGTGTCTAAACAGTGAGAGGAGCACCCAAATCCTTCCTAGATCCCATTTCAGCCTTTCCTGCCTCCACCACCATGCACCTTACATGCTGTGTGCCTGCCTGTGGTGCTGCTGGCTGCATGAACACACGCTTCCACATGCAGCCAGAGTGACTGCTCCGTGCTGAGGGCTGTTTGCATCCACATGTAAATACTACACGTATCAACACATTACTATTAATAACACATAAATATTAGGAATGTTCTGCTACAGCGTCTCTGCACCACTCACCGAGGTTTGCATGGACATGCAAAGCATTGAAACCAGCCTTCAAATGCACAGCTGCCTATGAATAACAATTTGCATCAGGTTTATTTTTTTTTTTCTGCACCACAGCTTTACCTTGGATGCTTTCGGAGCTGCTGGGAGCAGCACCAGGGCAGCTCTGAGACCTGTGGCCCATGCCTGCTGCCATCCTGCCTGCAAAGAGCCAAGAGTCCAAACTGCAGCAGAGGCTCCCTCTAGATGAACCCAGGGCAAATATATATACATATATATATGCACAAACATATGTACTAAACCTATGCTGTGCAACGCATCTCTGTGCAGAGCTGCTGGCTTTGCCCTGTGCTCTCAGCTGGGACACCCCAGCACAGATGTGAGGGTGTTGCTAGATGGCAGAAAAACAAGTTTTTGCAGATATTTGGCAATATTTTCATTAGGGCTCCATAAACCGTTACAAAACCAGAACTCTGCAGGGAGACAAAATGGTTTGCCAGCTCTAAGACAGGCCTTACAGCTATATTTAGCGTTCGCTGTGGCCTCACCTTGACTATTGCATGCAGTTCTGGGCTTCACAAGATAAAAAGGATATTAATGTCCTTGAATGCATCCAGAGGAGGGCAATTACATTGGTGTAAGGGCTGGAAGGCATGTAAGGGCTGGAAGGCTGAGGATACTTGGGTTGTCCAGCCTGGAGCAGAGGAGGCTGAGAGGCGGCCTCAGCACTCTCTGCAGCCTCCTGAGGAGGGGGATGGAGAGGGAGGTGCTGGCCTCTGCTCCCTGTCTGAGATTTAGGAAAAAAAAAAATGCTGTGAGGGTGGTCAAGGACTGGAATAGGCTTCCTAGAGAGGTGGTTGATGCCCCATGGCTGTCAGTGCTCAACAGGCATTTGGACAACGCCCTCAGTAATAGGCTTTAACTTTTGGGCAGCCTTGAAGCAGTCAGGCAGCTGGACTTGATGGTATGAGTAGGTCCCTGCCACCAGAACTACTCTGTTCTTACACCTGGGTGAGCTGTCAGTGTGTCAGCTGCTCCAGGCATGCAGCAGTTCCCCTGTGGCCTGTGGAGAGGCCCCTGGTGGAGCAGGCTGTCCCCCTGCAGCCCAGGGGTCCCACATGGAGCAGATCTCCATGCTGCAGCCCGTGGAGAGGAAGAGGTATAAAAGAGCATCTGGGTGGGTGTCTGGCAGCTGCCCAAGGTCAGCCCACCACAGCGGCTCCTGTTTTTTTCAGTACTGTCTCATGCTAACCACTACTGTGAGAAATAAAAGGTCTGATTTGCTTCTTTTGTTAGTTTTGAAAGATAGATGTTTTACCTTTCAGTAACTTGGACATGAAGGATAGGCATACTCATTCTTCTAAAATACCTCACTGCCTACAAAATGCAGAAAGTAGCTGTCTGTTTTATAGTTGGGGTCACTTTTTCCTGAGGTAATTGACTGTGTCAGTGCCAGGCATGTATCAAGATTGTAAAGTTAACACTTAATAGGAAAAATATTTGAAAGCTGTGATTAACAAAACCATAACTAAGATGATGATGATGATGATGATGATAATAACCACCATATTACATATTTTTTCTGCCCAGATAAACATATTCATTTTGGTCTTGATTAAAGTGTTTTTAAATTTGCTTTGCTTGTTTGCAATGGAAAGTGTAATGAAATCAGCTGCCGTTTCAAGACTGTAGGAAAAACCACAGTGAAGTATGCTTATTTTCAGGCTTCCAGTCTGACACTGAATGACACATACAGTGTCATTCAGTGAAGATCTGGGACTATGTTTGTTTGACAGAAAATATACGAGTATCATGAAAAAATGAGAGCTTTTTACAGAGGACAAAAATTACAGAGGACAATTTCCAGCTCACTGCTGAGCTGGAAATACCAGGGCTTGGGTGGATGATGGCTCACTATCTGAAATCCGTATTTCACACACTTGAAATCATGGCAATAACTTGAAAGACATGTGTGAGACCCCCAGCAACCAGAATAAAGTTGTGAATTATCTGTATATGGAGATACAGGGCTAGAGAAAGTGGTATCTTTCGCATAACTTAAGGTTTTTCCATGCAAAATTTGAACCTCTACAGACAGCCTTAGTTCTATGACATTGCTTGATGTTAGTCATTATTTTAAAAACAGATATAGGCATGAATTATTAAGTTTAAATCTGCTTTTGAATGCAAATTTTAGGAAAATTTTAGGACTGAATTGCATAAAGTATTTGTGAAGTTAAAAGATCATCTGTAAAGAATAACTGTGTCCAAATTCTCCGAGATTCCAGTGGTTTTCAGATCTGATGTTTTGGCACAAAAAAAATCTAGTACTCATGAATGAGCAGTACAAAACATTTTAAAAAATTTGAAATGTTGTGGTTGTTGTGAATTAAATTGCTGTGTGCATTTGCATTGCAATGTGCTTAAGTCTTTTTAACAGCACAAAAATTTGTGCTCTTAGATCAGTCTGAGAGCTTTGCATTAGTTGTGTAAAAATTGTGTTACAATTGTTTTTCCAATGATTACAGCATGAATTTCACCATAGATCCTTACCAAAGTTTTTCCACCTCAATCCATATGAATACCTGGTCACTTGGGGTGATGAATCCCGTTGGATTTGGAGTGACCCTGAGGGTTTTCTCATGGATTGCTGGCAATAGTGTTTTGACCATGATCTGTTACTTTGGATGGGCTGCTCATGAGTGGTGGTGTGACTATGTCATGCTCTGTTTTTGAAGATAAACTCTTGCTTTCTTCCCCAGAGCAGAGGTGGAGAGCAGAAACTACCTCAGGACAGCTGCAATGAAAGGAATTCCTGTGGACCAGAGAGATGAAGACTGGGAACTCAAGAAAGAAGAGTTTAAGAGAAACTCATCATGTGCTTGGCAGAACTACACAACCTCTGTTCAAAAGAAGAATCGAAAGAAAATGGGAAAGCGGTAGTGTGCCCTGCCTGTTTGGTACCACTGAGAACTTGCAGTGCAGAGCAAAAACACTGGCAGACCTCAGATGCAGGGTGAAATATGGATGAACAACAGAAGCAGCTGGCCACGACAATGCATCTTTATAATGTACTGTAAATTTTGTTGGTCTTAGGGAGTAGGTAGGAGACTTTCTGTCCATATCTGTGTATATATGCACAGCCACAGCAGAAATGATTTCTAAAACAAAATTGGTATGAATATGTTTAGCTAAGTAGTTTCAGTCAGCAAATACAGAAGCATTTTTAGGTACACAGTGCTCTTATACTGTTGTCCCCCTTTCACAGCTAGTCCATAGACCAGATCTAAATTATTTTATTGACAGTAATTTAACTAAAAGAATTAGTTAAAAGAAATGACAACAATAATTTATTTAACTCACAATAATTTAATTCAAAGAATTTTAATGAAATGTTCTTAATTTAGTTAGAGAAGATAGCACATCGACATCACCTGCACTGGCTGGGGAAATGCACTAAAGATTGAGTGACTTGGTTTTGAGAAGAAAAAGTCAGAATTATTCCCAGAAAAAGTCAGAATTTTTCCCGGGCTCCATCCCTTATTACACTTCCTAGCACATGCAAAGCTTGCGCTTCACACAGGGCAGAATCCTCAGCACTATCTTTTCCAGCTTGGGGCTGCTGAAAATCAGGATAAGGGAATGAACAGACGGAAAAGCGTACTGGAGTACTAAAAAGAGAAACGTCATAGGATTTTTCTCCCGACTGGTATAAATCATTGTCAAGATCAAACATATGAAGTTGATGCCATAGATGATGAAGAAGGACAGCAGAGATTTCATGGCTTTGATGTGGGCGTCCATGCTGAGGTCCTTTGCTGAGCTTGTCTGCATCTTGCTCTTGTGTCTCCAGAGAGAAAAGAGGAGGAGAAGGGCAGAGAAGATGACTATTATGAATGCTACAGAAAATCCAAAGCCGCAAATGTAAAAAATAGAGGAATATTGTTTGTTTATTTTCTCATTCAGTTTTCTGAAATATTCTAGGGAGGTGGAATTGAGGTTGCAACAGCTCACTTGATTGGTACTGTCAAAAACAGGGCTACACATGACCAGGGACAAAACCACTGAACCCAAGAGCAGCCATGGCACAATCCTGTCAATTTTCACTTTCAGGTAGATGAAGAAGATATATCTGAAATTTGCGATTTTTATACAATAAAAAACATACAAGCAGGTAGAAAACCACAAGTTGAAAGAATTTGAAATACAGAGAAGAGGTGCAAATATTCGTGGTACCCTGCGGATATAAGTTTGCCAGTGAAAAAGCGTTGAAGTAATGGTATATGCCCATGTCACACACAAAAACCAAAACCTGGAACATCCCAGAAACAGCAAGATCTTCTCACTGGAGTTAAAGCTTTTCTTTTTAACCCAGGTAAGGCAAGACACAGCCACAATGAAAGCATTGATCCACATGCCAGCAAAAGCCTGAAGTGTGATGACGACCATAACGGTGATATCGTATGAAGTGGCATTAAATTGCTGCTGCGAGTGGGAATCATCCATCCTGTACGACGGGTGGTGGACACGCAGGCTGCTGTGCCGATGCTCAGCATAGGATGGCAGATGCTGTTCCCTGAGCATCACGTCTGTGAAGAGGAGTTTTATAGAGCTGGTGGCGGGGGGCAGATCTTGGTGCTGCTCCTCTTCAGAGCAGCACAGGTGCAGGAATGTAAATGTGGCAGATATTCCCTTACCTGGCATCAGTACCAGTCTTCAATATTTGAATTTTGGCCCAGAGGAGCTGTGTTTGGTGACACAAACAGCGTATATGCTGCTCTGACATTTTACTCTCGGAGGGCACGAAAAACCCATCTTCATTTTCCCCGTGGTAGAGCTTTAATCATAAGTGAACAGGCATGTGGTAGGGGGAAGGCAGTTCAGGATAAGGAGGAATTTCTTTCAAAGGCTTAAACTAAAGCATATGAAGGAAAGGGGTAAACATAAGGACGAGTCCCTGTGCCAGGGTCCAAAATCCATATGCCAAGTAGAGTCTCTGGGAGTGATGTGAGGAGTTTAGGGGATGGGACCATACTGTGCTCCCTTTACCCTGAACTTAACGAAGCTTCCATATAGCTTTAGGTCCTGAAAACCTGCTTCATTTTGTTTTGCTTTCCTTTATTTTGTTTTCTAACAAGCAAGTTGTGTAAAGCTCTGTAGAGCACAGACTTCCTATAGACTTTGGGTTTGTAAAGAGCCTTCCCCGTTGAGACCACAGTGACCAACCAGATCACGACTGATGCTGTGATGGAAGTAGAATAAAGTTAATTCTCAACAAATAGCTCTAAAACTGCGAGGAATAAACCACCAGCATCTTCACTTTTCAGAACAAACCCCCGTCTTCTGGGGGATATAAATGTAAGTACCGCTCACCGAGTATCGCTATCACATGCTTCTATTTGCATTATATTTTTTTCACTAAGACCTAGCTACATTTTTAACCTGTTGAAATGTTTTTGCATGAGTAAATCCATATCCTGTCCTGCTTCTCCCTGGCCTGTGTGGCTTGTGTCCACAGAGAAAGTTCTGGGTGGGATCCCCACGCAAAGCACTGGGAGCAGTTAGCTTCATAGGCACGACAGTGGGACCAAGCCTGGACCTCTCATGGTACCCCTGTCCTGACGGACAAAGCCTTTGAGGTCTCCTGGGGAAACCCAAACTAGGATGCTTTGTTTGAACTCTATGGCCAATGTTCTGTTGATTACAAAAATAACACAACTTTTTAAATTAAAGATGATGTTTTACCCCCAAAATCACACATATAAAATCTAAGTGTTTATCTAAGTGTTTCCATCAAGATGTTCTTAGGAAGCAGGAATGAGAGCTTCTGTCCATGTGTGTGTCTATATGTATCAGACCTCAAATACCAGAAAACTACAGAAGGTGTATGATAGACTAATACTGTAATTCACTGAAATAGAGATATAGTCATAGAAATGGCAGTATCTACCCATATTGCCTGGGAGGGAAATCTTTTTGTTCCTATTTGACTGAGGAAAGCACCTGAGACTGTGGTTCTGCTCACTGTAGTGATGTCCATGCCCTTTGCTTGTTTGCTTCTGTTCCTGAGTCAGCCTGAGGTTCTTTCAGGGGCTTATAGTCTCTCGTGTTGCCTCTCTCTTTTCTTTGGCAGTGGGACCTAGTTGCTTCTTCTGGTTGCAGGGAACTCTGGTGTTGACCTTTCAGTGGACATGAACTTAACAGCCTATATCTACCATCCTTAGTCCAGCAGGAGGGAATACGTGCTCCCTCGTTACTGGTTTCAGCCATTTGTGACTGCCAAGACAGTTAGAGCACTGCCTTATTTTTAGCAGTGCCCCCAGCCATTTTTATATCTGTGTTCACAGGAATCCATGGAACCACTCCTGAGCTATCCCTCTTTCATCCCTTACTCTTATCAAAAAGTAGTAAAAGCATTTTTTAATTGTTTTACTTCTTGATTGGGAAAAAAAAAATATTTTGAATTTGATCCAAGGCAGTTTTTCATGCCAGCACTGGGCAGCCATTCATACTGACCTCTGACACCTGTGTGTCTGCATTCCCTCTCCTTTTGAGACTTCTAAGGATGGAAGGAGGTGTCTTCAGCGTGGCTTGCTGGAGCTGAGCCTTGTGGTATGCAATCTTTTGAGGGGCGATGTGCCATGGGCTGTAGGGAGTAAGGACACTCTGTGGCCTTTTTGTGAAAGTGATTGGGACTTCATGTTAAAGGATCAACTTTGTGAGCAACATGAGGGAAAGAAGGGAGGTATGGTGGTGCCTGTCCTTGAAAGGCCTTTAGGTGGGGAGATGTGTCCAGATGACATTTAAGGCCCACCTGTCTTGGGGGATGTGGGTGGTGCAGTGTGTCCTGTTGTGGAACTGGACTCAGTGGGGTTTGGCATCTGATTTGAGAAGTTCAATTGCAGCTAAAGGCAAACAGCTAAAGGCCATGAGCTCTGACTGGCTAATTTGGATCAGATGCCTCAGGCCCTTTCTTTGTTTGTAGCAGAACAAGATCAATGTAATTTTTGCCTTACTAGTTCAGGAGAAGCCAGAAAAGAGTGAAAGCTAATGGTTGGTAAAACAAAATAAAGCAAACAAACAAAAAAAACCCTTTCTTATTAATGTCTTCTCCTTTCCTTGTTGTGGGGGTGGAGATTAAGAGGGACGGGAATGTTCTTTGCCCATAGAAGAAGCAACTCTTAAAATAAAGAGCTTACAAACAAAGCTTTTGTCCTTCATTTCATGTTTTCATATTATTGTCTTGAGACCACTTGTGTTCTCTGACGAGAGCATCTCCTCTGGACCAATTTCTAATAGAGAGCTCATAGAAATCAGTGAGCTCTTCACACTGCTGTCCTGCAGGATGACCACACCTCCTTTATCTGAGGAAGATGTTTGAAAAGCTTTCTGCTAGTAGGAATACATGAAAGGTTCTCCTTGCAAATATAGCAGAGGGAAAGCTTGATTACTTATTGAGTGAATCCATGTCCGGCTGGGATAATGTTACACCTGAGGTGTAACACCTGAGGTGTAACATCATGAAAAGCATTCTGCTTGTGCTGCACCTATTCCGCATTGAGCTAATCTGCTGTGATGGGTTGGCCTTCACTGGCTGGTAGACCCCCCTTAGCTGCTCTCCCACTCCCCCTTCTCAACAGGCTGGGGGAAGAAAATGAGATGGAAAAGCTCATGGATGGCAGGGAGATCGCTTACCAATCGCCATCAAGGACAAAAAAAAAAAAAAAAAAAAAAAAAGACCTTGGGAAAATTAGCTTAATTTATTAAAAGTAGAACAGGATAGTGAGAAACGGACAAAACTAAAACATCTTCCCCCACATTGCCCTTTTTCCCAGGCTCATCTTTACTCCTTCAGTCCCAAATCTTCAGACCTCTCCCCTCCAAGTGGCAGAGAGGATGGGGCATGACGGTTGTGCTCAGCCCATAACAGATCATCTCTGCCACTTCTTCCTCCTCCTAGCCCTCCAGGGGCCACAGCGCGGAGATCTGCTCCTATTTGGTCCCCTACAGACTACAGGGGAACTTCTGCCCCATGACTGCAGCACCTCTTGCCCTCCTGCTGCACTGACCTGGAGTCCCAGGGCTGCTCCTCTCTCATCACTCCTCACCTCTCGCTGCCACTGTTTTTCCCTCGCAGCTCTTCTAAATAAGAGCGATTTGCATATTCACACACAGTGCATGATAATTGTACAACTGATAATATTACAGAGTTCACAGCCACGGCAGAAATGATTTGTAAAACAAAATGCGTACGAATAAATGTAGCTAAGTAGTTTCAGTCAGCAAATACAGAAGCATTTTTAGGTACACAGTACTCTTATACTGTTGTCCCCCTTTCACAGCTAGTCCATAGACCAAATCTAAATTATTTTTTTTGACAGTAATTTAACTAAAAGAATTAGTTAAATGAAATGATAACAATAATTTATTTACCTCGTAATGATTTAATTCAAAGAATTTCAATGAAATGTTTTTAATTTAGTTAGAGAAGATAGCACATCAGCATCACCTGCACTGGCTGGAGAACTGCATTAAAGATTGAGGGACTTGGTTTTAAGCAGAAAAAGTGAGAATTTTTCCCCGGCTCCATCCTTTATTACACTTCCTAGCATATGCAAAGCTTGTGCTTCACACAGGGCAGAATCCTCAGCACTATCTTTTCCAGTTTGGGGCTGCTGAAAATCAGGATAAGGGAATGAACAGACGGAAAAGCGTACTGGAGTACTAAAAAGAGAAATGTCATAGGATTTTTCTCCCGACTGGTATAAATCATTGTCAAGATCAAAGATGTGAAGTTGATGCCATAGATGATGAAGAAGGACAGCAGAGATTTCATGGCTTTGATGTGGGCGTCCATGCTGAGGTCCTTTGCTGAGCTTGTCTGCATCTTGCTCTTGTGTCTCCAGAGAGAAAAGAGGAGGAGAAGGGCAGAGAAGATGACTATTATGAATGCTACAGAAAACCCAAAGCCGCAGATATACAAAATAGGGGAATATTGTTTGCTTATTTCCTCATTCACTTTTGTGACATATCCTGGGGAGGTGGAACTGAGGTTGCTACCCCTTAGTTCATCGGTAATGTTTAAGATGGGGCCACACATGACCAGGGACAAAACCACTGAACCCAAGAGCAGCCATGGCACAATCCTGTCAATTTTCACTTTCAGGTAGATGAAGAAGATGTGTCTGAAGTTTGCAATTTTTACACAATAAAAAGCATACAGGCAGGCAGAAGCCCACAAGTTGGAAGAATTAGAAAAGCACAGAAGAGGTGAAAATATTGGGGTTACCCCACTGATATAAATTTGCCAGTGAAAAATCATGGAAGTAATGGTATATGCCCATGTCACACACAAAAACCAAAACCTGGAACATCCCAGAAACAGCAAGATCTTCTCACTGGAGTTAAAGCTTTTCTTTTTAACCCAGGTAAGGCAAGACACAGCCACAATGAAAGCATTGATCCACATGCCAGCAAAAGCCTGAAGTGTTATGACGAGCGTAACGGCGATATCATATGAAGTGGCATTAAATTGCTGCTGAGAGTGGGAAGCTTCCATCCTGCACGACGGGTGGTGGACACGCAGGCTGCTGTGCCGATGCTCAGCATAGGATGGCAGATGCTGTTCCCTGAGCATCACGTCTGTGAAGAGGAGTTTTATAGAGCTGGTGGCGGGGGGCAGATCTTGGTGCTGCTCCTCTTCAGAGCAGCACAGGTGCAGGAATGTAAATGTGGCAGATATTCCCTTACCTGGCATCTGTACCAGTCTTCAGTATTTGAATTTTGGCCCAGAGGAGCTGTGTTTGGTGACACAAACAGTGTAGGTGCTGTTCTGACATTTTACTCTCAGAGGGCATTGAAACCCATCTTCATTTTCCCCGTGGTAGAGCTTTAATCATAAGTGAACAGGCACGTGGTAGGGGGAAGGCAGTTCAGGATAAGGAGGAATTTCTTTTAAAAGCTTAAACTAAAGCATATGAAGGAAAGGGGTAAACATAAGGACGAGTCCCTGTGCCAGGGTCCAAAATCCATATGCCAAGTAGAGTCTCTGGGAGTGATGTGAGGAGTTTAGGGGATGGGACCATGCTGTGCTCCCTTCACCCTGAACTTCTCTCAAGCTCCCAGAAGTGTTTAGGTCCTGAAAACCTGCTTTGTTTTGTATTTTTAGTTATTTATTTGTTTTTGTTTTTGTTTTTGTTTTTCTAACAAGCAAGTTGTGTAAAGCTCTGTAGAGCACAGACTTCCTATAGACTTTGGGTTTGTAAAGAGCCTTCCCCGTTGAGACCACAGTAACCAACCAGATCACGACTGATGCTGTGATGGAAGTAGAATAAAGTTAATTCTCAACAAATAGCTCTAAAACTACAAGGAATAAGCCACCGGCATCTGCTCTTGTCAGAATGAACCCCCTGTCTTCTGGGGGATATAAATGCAAGTACCGCTCACCAAGTATTACTATCGCATGCTTCTATTTGCATTTATTTTTTTCACTAAGACCTAGCTACAGTATTAACCTGTTGAAATGTTTTTGCATGAGTAAATCCATATCCTGTCCTGCTTTACCATGGCTTGTGTGGCTTGTGTCCACAGGGAAAGCACTTGGTGGGATCCCTGGGTGGGATCCCCACGCAAAGCACTGGGAGCAGTTAGCTTCATAGGCATGTCAGTGGGACCAAGCCAGGATCCCTCGTGGCACCTCTGTCCTGAAGGAGAAAGCCTTTGAGGTCTCCTGGGGAAACCCAAACTAGGATGCTTTGTTTGAACTCTATGGCCAATGTTCTGTTGATTACAAAAATAACACATTTTTTTTTTTTAATTAAAGATGATGTTTTACCCCTAAAATTATGTATATTAGTGCTATGTGTGTTTATGTTAGTGTTTGCATCAAGATGTTTTCAGGAAAATAAAAAAAAAAAACATCAAACCACCAACAACCAAACCATTTTGTTAAAGTGAATTATTCATTCAAAATGCAAACCCTAAGCCTCTTAGGGTTGCTTCTGTTCTCAGCTGCTTTGTTGGCCTCATGTCAGGATGGGGCCAGGATAGTTTGTAAAGCAGAAAAAAAAAAAAAAGAAAAAAAAAAGTGAGATTGTTTCTGAAGAAGTCACAGAAATACTAAAGAGTTTGGTATCTCCTGAATGCCACAAGGGTTAATGTGCTAAGAGTAATTGTTATGGGGAAGCAGATTGCTTATCAGTTTTTGCTTATGGCTATATATAAGATAAAAATCTGCTCTTCCTTTCAAAGTTCATCTTTTCTGATGGCTTATCAGTTCTTCTGAAGGTTAATCCTCCCCAGGACACTATATCTACATGGGCCAGCAGCACCAGATTGTCTTCTGAAATGGATCCCTGGAGGTTATGTTGTTTCACAGCACTGGCTACCTGCTCCTTTGCCTTTACGGTATTCCCATCTTCTCTGTTTTCTGGCTCGTGATCAGGGTGAGATTTCACTGCATTTGTCTGTGGTTTTGAAGCTGTGCTTTCTATGTTTCAGATCCAAAACTCTGTTGATGACAGAGGTAAGGACACAATATTTTTATGTTAGTGGAAAATTATCAGTCATCAAGTGGGGATTTACACCAATTCATGTCATTTAGTGACTAATTTAGGGATTTATTTTATTTTATTTTATTTTATTTTTGACAGTGTATGTTGTTGACGGAGGGCAGCTTAGAAAGGACATCCCAGAAATAAACTCAGGTAAGTGAGGAGAGTAAGTAAGCAGAGTGCTGAATTTTTACAGAGATCTGAGCTAGCCTTTGTGTGACTACAAGTCTGGCAGATGTCAGGGATCTGAAAGACCCCTCTTATGTAAGCAAAGTCCCCAAGGTGTAAGTGCTGCAGGGCGGTTAAAAATGTGTGGGATGACCCCCAGCTCTTTTTGGGGAGACGGGGGGAGACCTTCCTTGTGTAGTCTGATAGCAGTAGGAGAAGCTGGCAAGGCAGGAGCAGGGCATGGGGCAGAGGACAGAAATGTCCAGAAAGGTTGGTATAGGAAAGGGAATCACAGAATCATCTACATGTAGGTTGGAAGAGACCTCCAAGATCACCTAGTCCAACCTCCAACCTAACACTAGCTAAACCCCTCTACTAAACCATATCACTAAGGCTGGGAAATGTCCATAAGGCTAATTTTGTAGGAAGCCCAATACCTTACTCTCAAATTTGGAAATACACTCAACAGCTCTTGGGTAAGGCTCAGCAGCCTCTGTGCTGTACCAAACCTGCATCAACCCCTGCACTCTTCTGCAATACCACCACCAGAAAAACCTTGGCAGTGGCTCTAATTCCATCTCTGTTTTGTTGATGTGCACTCATCCTAAGTGAGCTGCTGGGTTTCACACCACCAATGGCCAAGATACAAATCTAAAGTACCTTCAGCCCTGCCACAGGGCTTCAGCACTGTTGCCTTGAGAGAGTTTTCATTTCCTGCCATGGATTGTTATCTGCTTTATGCTCTGGGGTAGCTTTCCTCTGATTTTGCTGGTAGAACAAAGCACATGGGACTAGATTATTTTTTTCTTCTCTTTTTATATATGTGAAGAAAATAGGATAATTCTGTAACTAAAGGTTATAGAAATTTCTGTAACAAAAGGTTATAGAAATAGGTTATGGATGAACTGTCTGTGCTGGGATTGTGCCTATACAAGGACATTAATTAATTTTACACTCACAGGACCATACAGTGGCTGCAGCTTGGACCCATGTTTGGACAGGGAATATGGCACCTTAAAAAAACCCAAAGTATAAAATAAGAGTCACAAGTGCTGTGCTTTTAAAGCATGGAAGATGTGGATAAGCTGCAGATGTGGATAAGCTGCTTAAATCACAGGTGCCTGATGCCAGTTCAAATCCATCTCCTGTGGCACCTCTAGAAGGGGAAGTCTCCTTCTGCATGTGGATAGCTGCATGTGGGTCTGAGACATATAGCACATACCCGGGGTAGGCACTTAGATTGAATTGCTTGAATCTGAGCTTAGTTCAGGCTCAGGGCTTTGAAAAACGAGGATGAACCCCTTCCCTCTCCAGAATCCTTGTCTTTCTCCTGTGATCATAGGAGGATCCCAGTTGATTAGTCTAGGTTAGCCAAGTCATCAGGCGACTAGATGCCTAACTTCTGGACAAATCCCATTTTACCTAAATATCCACAATGTTCTGAAGTCCATGATGGGTTCAGGATACAAGCCAAGGAAAAAGAGCAAAAATCTCCTCTGGGCAGGTGATATGAAATTGTTATGGAAATCTTCATTCAACCCCAAATCCTCCTTCATTGCAGGTGGCGGATGAGCATGCTGTAGGGTGGCGTTGGCTCTTTGTTGCCTGTTTCTGGGTGGTTGCTGTTTATGGAGAGATGGGTTGGCTGATGAGGCAGCCTCATGATAAATTGTGTGGTCTTTGAAAAAGAACACAACATACTGCAGTCCTTGATATGTTGCTTTAACCAAAATGCTTGTTTATCTCCTTTCAGAAACAGGAAGGCAGCTTTTTGAGGGTGATATTATCTTACCGGTAAGCATTGCTGATCTAAACTAACTCCAGTAAGAGTGTGAGCTGGGCTGAAATGTTAACACCAGTGTGTTAATATCATCCACAGCTGGAGAGGAATGCTCTAAGAAACAACTCCTACAGATGGAAATTTCCCATCCCCTACATCCTGGCTGACAGCCTGGGTAATAAGTCTTTTTATTGTGGTAGGGTTGTATGGCTTCCATTATATGTACTCTGGTTTTGTACAGCTCTCTGGGCTGCTTTTGTTTCATTTGCTACTGAATTATGCCCTGTTAATGTTATGTTACTCTTGGCCAGACTGAGCAATGTAACTCTGCTCCAGCACATCTTGTTGATGTGACAGTCCCAGTAATGAGCCTGATGCTAATTGAGCAGCCAATTTAACTAATATCCGTGTATCTGGCTGGGGTCTCCAGATAATGGAGTCAGGAAATCCTAATCACAAGGACACGTGTCTTGATCTACTGTACCCTTCATGCCTTATCTCTTTGTAGCAGTCCCAGCTCCAGTCCCAGTCCAGGGAAATGCAGATATTTTATAAATGAAAACATTCAGAGAATTTTCCCTTTTTGTTTTCATCTAATTTTAGGTATTATTTAAAAGTTTGAACACTTCAGGTATAAAACTAATAGTAAAACAGTGTTAAAATCCTATGGATCTCTCCTGTGTTTGCCAGTCCCAAGTTCGAAGTTTACAATACTTGACAGCTCAGATAATACAATGATGTGCATTAGAAGTACCTAGAAAAACCCAAGCAATGCCTCAGATGTCCAAAAGCCTGCATTTTTTTTTTTTTTTTTTTTTTTCCAGCTCTCTGAGTTTATCTAATAAAGATAATAAAATTATTATATTTCCCTATGGGATCTTACAAAATTACGCTAATTGGGGAATTCTGCTAACAGCCTCCTGCTCTTTGATATTTTTATATTTTTAGTAGATATTTTTATACATGTTCAGATTTCTAATGCATGCTTGTTCGTATTTAGAATTATAGCTATTTATACTTTTATAAAAGAAGTACAACTTCTACTGTTATCCTCTGCTGTATCTTTCAGATCTGAATGCTAAAGGTGTTGTCCTGCAGGCATTAGACATGTTCAGGCTGAAGTCCTGCATTGATTTCAAGCCCTATGAAGGGGAGCAGACTTACTTGAAATTTGAGAAGCTGGACGGGTAATTTTGTATTAACGGCCTGGCTCGTACCATCTGATTTTCTTCCAATGAGGAGACTTTCCTTTCATTCTGGCTATTACACAGGGCATAAATACCTGAATCACATTTCTGGCCCAGAGCTTATTTGTGGTATGCTGAAGCCAATGCAGACAGACTAACCAGGCAAAGGTGCTATCTGCGTTTGATGTTCTCTTAATATAATATTTGATAATATATATGTATATATACAATACAAATATATATAAATAATATATAAATTATATGTATTAAATATGTTATATATAATGATATATCTAATATATATTTAATATATTATTTTATAATAATGTTTTATTTCCATTCACATCCTGGCTACTGAAGTGAACCCCTTTCTTGGAATTCTTTCAGGAAAACAATGAAGTTTCTCCTGGTGTTTGTTAGGGGCAGGGGCAGGGGATGTCTCCTTTCTTTCAGGGGCTGAACTTGACCAAACGTTGAACCCAGCACCTCCCAGGCTCTGCAGCTCACTGCAGGCTGTCTTGGCACTCGTTGGGGAGGAGGCGACTGTTCCAAGCCATAAACCTTCTCGCCTAAAATAGAAGTCTAAAATAGGTGTGACAGCTTCCATCCCAAATGCCTGTAACCAGCCAGGGACTGTAAAGGTGCCAGGGAAGCTAACTCAGCAGCACCTGCCAGCACTGTGAGAGTCTGAAGTTAGGTGGGGGATCTCCCTGCTCACTGGGTGGGACATCAGGAAGCTGGGGCCAACAGCTACTGTCTAGAAATCCCATGTAGTTTAACAGCTCTATTCAATATAAATACAAATCATAGAAGGTATTATGCAAAATGGGTGCAGTATCTCAGTCTTTGCCTTACAGGTGCTGGTCTTATGTGGGGGATCTTCAGAGGGGTCAGACGGTGTCTATAGGGGAGAGGTGTGACTATAAAGCTATAGTGGAACATGAGCTCCTGCATGCCTTGGGATTCTACCACGAGCAATCCCGGACGGATCGTGACGACTATGTTCAGATATGGTGGGACGAAATTATTGAAGGTACTATGCAGGTCTGACACGCTCGAGAATTATCTGTAGATGCATGCCCCTTTTTCAAAATGCTGATTTCAGATGTCTCTGGTTGAGAATGACTGCCCAATTGCTGACAACTGGACCATTATTTAGCCGTGGGTAAAGCATTTTGAAATGGTGTTATGTGGTAAGTTTTATTTCTGGTCTTGCCTAATCATGTGCATATGTTTTTGTCTAGGTTTTGCATATGCCTTTGACAAACACAATGATAGTTTCCTTGATGATCTCAATACCCCGTATGATTATGAGTCAGTCCTGCACTATGGACCATATTCTTTCAACATCAACAGCAACGTCCCTTCCATTACAACAAAAATTCCTGAGTTTAATGAGATTATTGGGCAGAGGTTGGACCTGAGCAGGATTGACTTACTGAAGCTGAATCGCATGTACAACTGCAGTAAGTTCATCTTCTCACACATAGACTTGAAAACCCTTTCTCAAGATTCATGATAATGTGGATGGAGTCGCAGGAGAGGAACAAGAACACTTCCCTCTTGGGATCCTTTCACAGTGCTAAAAGAAGCTATAGTTCTTATGCAGCAGTGAGCTCCATGGTGGCTGGATCCCCATTTCATTACAGAACACCATTTGAGTGAATCAAGAGTCTTTTAATAGATTTTGTTCAACCAGGCATTCCTGTAAGATTACCTGTAATAGTAACATGGACGAAGATCTCTTGTTGTTGATGATAAAATCTTCAAGCAATGAGAGTCTGGAATTAGGGCTTCTGAAATCAGGGTACTTCAAGTTCCTTTTTCTCCCTATGTGATGTTCAGAAGCATGAATTGGGTTAATCATGTCTCCAGCTTCACTGGCAAAGCATGAAAGTAAGCATTCCAGATTTTGTACTGACTCACTGTTAACATATACCCGAACATTTCCACTAGCTTCAGCAGAACTACTTCTGATTTACACCCTGAAGTGAGAAACAGGACAGAGAACCTAGTCCCAACAGGCTTAGAGAAAATGATAAATATCTGAAAGGAAGAACTTGCATGCAGAGGTCAAGGTGGTTCATGCAAGGAAATATCCAGCTTAGAGTGGGAAAAAGAGATAACATGCTTGTTTTAGGGGAAAGCATAATTTACTTGTGGTAACAGAGTGGTAGATGTGAAAGTCTGTGTAGTTTTCAGTTGTATTAACAACATATTTCATGAATTTAAGTGCAGCACATAAGCACTCTGGAATGGAGCTAACAGGACAAGGCTTTTTTGGTATTAATGAACAAAACATATGTTTCTCTGTTCCTGGCAGCTTCAAGCCTCACCTTCTTGGACCAGTGCTCCTTTGAATACATCAATATCTGTGGGATGGTGCAAAGTGGAAAAGATGACGCTGATTGGGATCACACATTGGGCAAATCAGGAGAAGAAGACCATACTTTGTTGGGAAACTGTGCAGGTAACAAATGTATATTTTAGATTGTCATTAGAATTCACCATGCTTTTAAAAGATGTGAAAAGGTAAGATGTGAAAATAAGATGTGAGATGGACAGAGGTAATTAAGTGTTTAGAAATACCATACTATTAATGTTAATCACTATATGTATGATACTAAACATGACCCCTGAATTTTCAGATAGGAAGACTAATAATTTTCATATGATATGTTTAACCCTTCCTTAAATCTTTTCTCTACATTGTAACATCATGAAGAAATGAGAGTTTGAGATTTAGCTGCTGCAAATTCGTAGCAGTTCTATAGAAACTCAGGGATTCTCACCAGTTTGCTACAGCTGACTTCGGTGAAACTCCACAGAATTAAGTCAGATGAGACTCTCTTCCTTTTATGCATATATTACAGTATTTTGAGATTATTATTATTATTTTTAAACTGAAGCTAAGAAACACTTCCCCTTTGTACAGGAGTTCACTTCAGGCATCTTTGCAGAAGTCTGTGCATAGGCAAATATCACAAAACACAGACCTTGTTTATAAACAAATTCCGATATTGAAACCAGTCCAGGATGATCAAAGTAGGAAGCTGACTTTCAGCAGTGTGTCGCGGAGCAGGAAAAAACATCCCCAGGAGACTTCTCCAAGGGAGGTGCGCTGTGTGATGCATCAGGAAGGTGGAGCTGCTGCTTGCTCCAAGCCTGCTCAAGCTGCACCACACGGGGAGGCCGAAGAATTACCTGAGAAACAACCCAGCAGTGATTACCCCTCTTCTGAGGACAGTGTTGTATGGGGTCCTTTTGATCAGGGCTTTGGCTCTGACTGCACTCACTTAAACGTATATTGAACAAAGATGAGCGTATTGAGCTCTGCTTGCTGTCAGGACACAGGAATTGTGCAGGGGTCTGTTGTTTTCACAGCCAGAGGGGGAAAAATTAGACACTGCAGAGATGTAACACATAGACAGTCCCCAAAATCCTCTAGCAAAAAAGCTTCTTATGAAAGTCACAGGCATGAGCCTAGCTGGTCTGGGTACAAGCGGTCACAGTTAGGCACATCTGCTTCCCAAAATGCAAGTTGTGGTTGCTCATGAAAGTCCCTCATGGTTCAAGAGGAAAAAAAAAACGGAAAGAAGTGAAAGTAATTTCTGTGGGACTTGTTCCAAGGAAGAAGACAGTGAGAGATGGCTCTGGGAGGTCATGGATCATGTTTGTTGACAAATGCTGTGTTTGGCTACAGCCTGTAGATTTGGTGGCTATAGGAAATTTTGCTCAGTGAGAGGGAGAGCAGGTGGGTAGCAGGCTGGGTGAAGGGATGCAGCTGCTCTCATCCCACGTGTGGATTTGTGTCAGCGTGGGCGAGAGGGCAGACGTGTAGCTGCTGTAAGGCTGAATGCAAAAACCAGCACTTGGAAGACCCACTGTGCAAAATGAATCAGCTTGCTGGCAAAGAAAGAGAAATTTCTTCTTTCTAGAGAAACGAGTCTGGCTGGCTGTTGCTCGCTGGGCTGCTGCTTGCGGTTTGCTGACAGTGTGCGGGCTGTGTGATGGAGCATGTGGCAGAGGAGCTGACAGCAGCTTCCTGCCGCTCGTGGCTGCTGACAGACAGCTAACTGCCTGGCTTTGAGCAGGGGGAAGGCAAAAGAAAGAAGGTTTAGAGCCTAAGTGGTCTGCCTCACAAGTTTCCTGAGAATAGACGGGTCACAGTTGGTGAGAAAGGGGGAGCTTGCTTAGGTATTTGTAGGGGAACTGAGTGCAGAAGGCCAGCAGTGCTGGTGGGATCTGATCTAGGCACAGGCACACAGCTGGGATCAGCACTGGAGCTCACAGCAGCATCAGGCAGCAACTCCAGAGTTTTCTCTATGTGGTCTCTGCTGCTTGCATCGCTCGGCTCCTGGATGGAAAACTGCAAACCCACACATGCAGCCCCAGGGTACTTGGAAATGCCCAGAGTGATGCAGCTGGAAAATGCATCCCCTGTAGGGAGGGAACGTGTAGAGGCTGTTAGGTGAAGCTGATGCCCAGAGCTACTCAGGCACGTTCAAGAAGCTGATTAAAATTGCAATATATGGACTAGGACTGATCCAGAGGTGGCCAACCTTTGTAACCAGACAGATCAGTGAGTCGGACGAGGTGCTGCTCTGGCCCACATACAGAACAGCAGACTAAATACGAAAGAGAGGAAATAATTACTATCAGTTCTTTACCCATAGAAGGCAAATAAGGCTTTAGATACTTTTATGGGGGAGTCTGATCTATCAATAGAGGGCTAACCAGGCATGGGTTCCAGGAAAGCCACAGAATGAAGCCCTTGGCCTGACAGGACCCTTCCAATGCATTCCTAGTTTGTCTTCCAAAAAATCCCTGGCCGAGTGCATTCACTTACATTTGCACGTTGACAGGACTTGCGTATGTATGGTTAGCACTTAATTTCTAAAGAGCAGAACCAAACTTGCACCCTATCTAATCAACCAAACTACTTTGCAAGTCATATTTCAACGCATTTTCATTTTAATACTGATTTGCAATGTAGGGAGAATTCTTTTCGATTTTTTTTTTTTTCTTTGAAAATAACTTTCTAGCTCTGGCGATTGGAAACTGCACTAAAGTTTATTTAACACTCATTTCATTACTGAATGGATCAAAAAGTTTTTTCACAACACTTTTTTATGCTTACCAGATAGAGGATATTTCATGCGCTTCGATACAAAACTGGGACACGCTGGTCAGGCAGCTCTTCTGGAATCGCGCATCCTTTATCCCAGGAGGAAGGAAAAATGCCTTCAGTTTTTCTACAGGTTAAATGGAAGCCCACAGGATAAACTAGTTATCTGGGTGAAGAAAGATGATGGAACTGGAAATGTTAGGAGGATGGAAAAGCTACACACTATTACAGGTAAGTGGAAGTGCTTGTTGTGTGCTGGCAAACATTGATGCAAGACAATGCTGGCACGGTTTATCATATGAAAGCTTGCTCAAGTGCCCAATGTAAATCCAACTTTTATTTGCTTCAGTTGAGTAACTCCAGATTTAGTGCCCATGAACACAAAATGTAGCCCAGAGGCAGAGTCCTTAAGACAATTCCTGCATTAGTGTGGGTGCCGGGCATCACTTACCATCCAAACAGATCACGGGGAGCTTGAGGAAGACACAGTTTGATTTAGGGCCATGCCCTGGACTTTCCTTTCTCACATGTATTTATTTTCCCCTCCAGCCGATGGAGAACATCACTGGAAATTGGCCAACATTCCCTTCAGTGTCCAAACCAAATTCCGCTACGGCTTTCAGGGCATCAGAGGAGATCCAGCCACCTCTGCAGGTGGGATTGCCATCGATGACACCAGCCTGACGGAGACGAACTGCCCCACCAACATCTGGCACATCAGGAACTTTACATCCCTTTTTAACAGGACATCAAAAGGCGACTACATCACGAGCCCCGTGTTTTACAGTTCAGAAGGCTATGCCTTTGCTTTGCAGCTGTATCCTCATGGGAGAAATTCATCGCCTTACGTGAACTACATGGGGATCACTTTCCATCTCTGCAGCAGTCAGAATGATGGCCTTCTGGAATGGCCGGCCGGCCACAGACAGGTCATCTTGTCTGCTCTGGATCAAGACCCTGATGTAATCCACAGGATGTCCCTCAGCCTTAGCTTTACTACAGACCCAAAGCAGCTCGTGTACGGTAAGTCAGAGTGCTTCAGGGAGAAACGTGCAGACACGGAAGTTTTGTCAAGCTGGAGAAAAGTGCTGAAAGCTGAGAGACTGAGACAGATTTGTCCTGCATGTGACGCTACTGGTTTCACTGGAGATCGGTTTTAATTATTTGTATATTTTTGCACAACAGGCAGAAATGATACCCTGCAGTGGGACAAGCCATCTATCACGGGGAGTTTTTCTTCTGCCTGCAACTGTTACATGAGCCCAGGTGTTGGCTGGAATACATTCCTGACACACAGGGAGCTGCACTGGAAAAAATTCCTCAAAAATGACGATCTTTTTATTTTTGCTGATTTTGAAGGTACAGTATCATATTATTAGAATCCCAACTGGAACAGAGTAAGTAAATACTCTTCTGTTTATAAGGAAAGCACGAACGATGAGGGTGATAAGCAAATCTCTAGAGCCATCTATTTCAGGAACAAGACTTTTATATGTCTAGTGATTTGAGGTGCCTGGATTTTTGAATACCCAGTATAAACCTCTTTGGATAATTTTGATTCTCTTAACCCAAAAGATCAAGATTTTCAGGCCAGATTATACTTGCATGTCTTGAAGATCATCTTTCTTCATGGTGTTGCTATTTGCAAACACTCCTGTATCCCTTTCTATTTAAGAAAATTGTGGTTTGAAAAATGAAGCTGTTCTTTTTGGACCATGACAAATTGGCAGAAGGAGTTTTGATCCAAAGTTTTTCTCCTGAGGCTCCAGTTTTTTGCCAGGAATGTGTGCAGCTGATCTGCTCTGCCAAAGGAGGCAGGAAAGGGTAGAAGAAGGAAAAGAGCTCTCTAATGCAGGCAGCAGCCTGGTGGGCAGGTACCCCTCTGAGAAGGCCAGGGGGACAGTGCATGCCCATCCTCTGTGACACAGCCACATCTCAGATGGCTGTGTTCATCTTGCCTCACTCTAGGTGTCTAAAATGAACTTTCTGCACTCTCTGGTGGGTCATTTGAGAGTAATGGGTACTTCTGGAGAGCAGTTAAGCTCATCCCAAGATAGTTGTGATTAACCACTCTCCTGATACGTTGATCTCCACTGGATACAAAGGGATCCCTTGCTGACAACACTCTTCTGAAGAGTTTCCTTCAGAAAATATCAGTGCCTGGAAAGTGGAAATGGTGTATAAGTAAACGATCATTAAATCTTATGTGACCCTGGTACACTGGTTGTAGCACTTGTCTTGGATAGGAGAAGACAGCTGGGAGTACACTGTGATGATCCAGAATCACTCCAGATGGCCAAAGGCTGTGAAAACCAGGCTTTTCTGGAAGGATTCTCCCTGGCTCTTCACAAAAACAAACAAACAAACAAACAAACAAGAAAACCGCACAGTTCTTGTTTTCATTCCAGCAGAGAATGGAAACACTTTTGAAACTACAAAGGCTTTGGCAGAATGGGAAAGCAGCTTCCCGTGAATCTTTAATCAGGAACATGTGCTGCCGAATAAAAATGCAAAGGGCAGGCTACAGCATAAAGCAGCATGCAGGAGGGTCCAGCCTGCCTGCAGGTTATGCAGGGCATCCAGCAACTCTTCCAAGTCGCTGTTAGCAACAACAACAGAAGGACAGCCGAGGCCTCATCGTATGTTCCCTGACAGCATTTTGTACCAGGAGCAATTCACTGAGGGTTGTTCAGTCCCTCTGCGTGATACGGGTGCCAGTGTGCCCAGAAGCATTTGCAGCTGCTAGGTGAAATTGTAGTTAAGAAATTGAAAACCTTGTTAGGAGACTGTTTAGTCTCCAATTACAAACTGGTTCGGCTTAATTTCTAAGCATTAAAACTATTATGCTGCAGCGTAAGCGTGCAGTCTGCTTTTCAACACTCGTTTTGACACCAGGGGGCCTGGAAGCTGAGGGGCAGTGTTACAGTGCCCTCTGATGAAAGTTGGAGGTAGTCTCTGCATAACCATTGAGGGTCTACCCCATGCCTCCCAATTCACAACAGGTCTTTCTCCCTCTCTCCTCGCCTTCGAGCCCTGTTTCACATTGCCAAAGCCCTCTACCCTCTCACCCCAGTCTCCTCCAGATCAGCAGTCCCAGGATCCCCTTGAGAAGCGCACGGACTGGAGCTCCACGCATGCTGGGAGTTTCCCCTCCCAGCTGCCTCACTGGGTGCTACTGTGGCCTCTGGAGCTATTTGGATGAAACATTATTTTTTCTTTATTTGCCCCCAGAATTAGCCTGGAAGTCAGCCCAATACAGCTGATAGAACTGTACTATATATGCCATGCATCGAATTCATATCTTTTATTGTCTTTTTTTTTTTTTTATTGCAGATCTCACTCCTCTGATTACAACTGAAGTCCCAGTCCATCCTTGAAGTGCTCTCAACCTCTTCACAAGCACAAGCAGTCATTCATGACAGATAAAACATATTACTTCAACAAACTCCTATATTCTGTGGCTTCTGTATTTTAAAAATTTGAACTAAGCATCTCTGCTAGTTTTAAGAGAATAAACCCATACACTCCCTGCAGATTAATGTGGCCCAAGCAGAAAATTGCTTCTCAGTTATATCCATTCTTTTTCTTCCTAGGTTTCATTCTTTCTGTTTATCTTCACTGTTAGCAATGTTTTTTATTCCCAATTGTTGAGTCTGAAGTCTCTCTGTTCAGCCTTGCCTAGCCAAAACCACCAGTGCTTAATTTTCCAAGATTCTTTTCCACGGTTTCCCTTCATTCCCCTTGGCCATTATGACTTCCTCTAGTCCAGCTTTTGATAATGCTCACTCACAAGTATTCACAAGCTTGTTTACTGCCTAAAGAACAGCATGCTTCCCTACCTCATCTGTGTCTGGACCCAATTCAACATTATTGAGAAGTTTTCATGAAAGCAGAATGGGAATTTGGTTGGGTCTCGGAGTGCATTTGGTGATGCATATATTGGGCATACAAGATTATATTGCATTAGTATATCCTGAGATGTCCACATAACCCTCGTCCTCTACAAACTGAAGAACATGACTGTAGAATGACTTATCTTTAGACATACTCCTTAGTTTCTTGGATGGAGTTGAAGTTAAGGAGACTCAAAACTGACTGCTTTTTTAGAGTACTTTGATTTTGCGTCAGGCTTTTGTTCTTTTCTCATGCCTTGCCACATATCTACAAATCACAGCTGTTGCGCTCTGTGTTGTCTCTCTTTGCTCATCTGTGAAAATTTTACACGATGTATCTTGAGACATGCTTCTCATTTACTTGCCATGTGCCCTGTAAGTACTGAAGAAGAGCCATGTACCGTAGGTGAAAGGTCAGCTATATCCCGGGCTTCACAAAAAGCAGCATAGCCAGCAGGGCGAGGGAGCAGATTCCCTCTACTCTGCTCTTGTGAGACCCCACCTGGAGCCCTGCATTGAGCTTTGGGGCCCCAGCACAAGCAGGACATGGACCTGTTGGAGAGGGTCCAGAGGAGGACCTCATGGAGGATCAGAGGCTGGAGCACCTCTGCTGTGAAGATGGGCTGAGGGAGTTGGGGTTGTTCAGCCTGGGGAAGAGAAGGCTCCAAGGAGACCTTACAGTGGCCTTCCAGTGCCTAAAGAGGGCTATAGAAAAGCTGGGGAGGGATCCTTTGTCAGGGGACGTGGGGATAGGACAAGGGGGAATGGCTTTAAACTAAAAGAGGGTAGGTTTAGATTAGATATAAGGAGGAAATTCTTTACTGTGAAGGTGGGGAGGCACTGGAACAGGTCACCCAGAGAAGCTGGGCAGCTGAGCTCCACCACAACTGCTCTCTCGCTTCCCTTCCTCAAAGGGAAAGGGGGACAAAATACGACTCAAAAGGCTCAAGGACTGAGAAAAGAACAGCAAAGTCATTCAGCAATTATCGTCACAGGCAAAACAGACCCAGCATAGGGAGATTAAATAAATTTATTGCCTATTGGTAACAAGATAGAAAAGTGAGAAACAAACTAAAAACACCTTCCCCCCTATCCACCCTCTTCTCCATTCTCCCCCTCGAGTGGTGCAGGGGAATGGGGAACGGGGGCTTCAGTCAGTCCCTGATGCTTCTCCACCATTACTTCGGGGTCCCTCCCTGCCCCTGCTCCACGTGGGGTCCCTCCCACGGGATGCCGTCCTTACCAAACTGAGCCTGTGGGGGCTGCCCACAAGCAGCAGCTCTTCAAGAACTGCTCCCACATGGCTCCATCCCACAGGGTCCATCCCCCAGGAGCAAACTGCTCCAGCACGGGTCCCCCACGGGTGGGTGGCAGCTCCCCCCAGACCCCCTGCTTCTGCGTGGGCTCCTCTCCATGGGCTGCAGCTCCGGCCCGGGGCCTGCTCCTGCGGGAGCTCTCCATGGGCCGCAGCCTCCTCCAAGCCACATCCACCTGCTCCACCGGGGGCTCCTCCACGGGCTGCAGCGTGGAGATCTGCTCCATGTGGGACCCATGGGCTGCAGGGGGACAGCCTGCTCCACCAGGGGCCTCTTCACAGGCCACAGGGGAACTGCTGAATGCCTGGAGCACCTCCCACCCTCCTGCTGCACAGACCTGGGGGCTGCAGAGCTGCTTCTCACTTTTCTCTCCCAGCTACTGTTGTGCAGCAGTTGTTTCTTTTTTTTTTTTTTTTTTTTTTTTTGGTTTGTTTGTTTCACCTTTGTTTAATCTGCTCTCCCAGAGGTGCAAACAACATTGGTCCCTGGCTCGGCTCAAGCCAGCAGTGGGTCCCTTTGGAGCCAGCTGAACCTGGCCTGTATCTAACATGGATTCTGGATTCTTCTCACAGAGGCCACCCCTGCATTCCCCCGCTACCAAAAGATTGCCATGTAAACCCAATACATTGGGGAAATACTAATGCAGAGCCTATGTGAAATCTGCAACTTTCTGGAGCCTTTCTCAGTTAGCCCGTAAGTCCTCCCTGACCCATGTCCCCTCTGGAAGACAGCAAAGTGTGAGGCAGAAGTTTTCCCTCTCTGAAACACACTAGAAAAGAAAGGAGCATCAAGCTGGAAGACCAGGAATCTACTGATGTATGTGAAGGTATTGCATGTGAAATCTTCACCTTGTACATGCACTTTCTAGTTCAGAAAACAACACTCTGATATTTTGTTTTTAGTCTCAAACGTGATTTGAAGCTCCGGAGGGCAGGGTTAGTATGTTTTACACTGTGCCATCTGTCCTGGGACTAGTTCAGCCATGGGAAAGTGCTCTTAGGACATACATAATCATATCTCTTCTATCTCTAATCTTTACAATGCCATGTTAATTATTAATTTATTCTAATATCGCTAGAGAGCAATAAACTCAATAATTCTCCTTAAGTACGTGGCTTTGATTCCAGTGTTGCTGAGATTGTAATGCTGACAGATAACAAACACAGTGGAAGGAGTCAGGGACTTGGGCCAGATCGAGATCTTCTCACACAAAGTCTGTGTGAGCCTTTCACCACCTGCCCTTAACACAGGAAGTTAGCACATTCCTCTCTAGCAGTCCTCCAAAGTGGACTTGGGTAAATGATAACAACAACGCCATCACCTGCCATTAGGAGGGAAATTTTGCTTTTATAACATTACAAAGGTAGGAAGTTCCACGCTGGTTGGCTGATTTCTGTGGGAAGCTCAGCAGCATGCCCTATATAATGCAAGAGATGAGGGGGACCAGCTTCCATTTCCACTGCAAAAATGGGCTCCAGCAGCTTCCTGCTCTGCCTAGCGCTTCTATTATGTTATGCATACGGTACTCCAGTCTCTGTAAGTAGAAACCTGATTTCTACAGGCTCCTGTCAGTCCAGAGACATCCCATAGCTTATACTGGCTGTATTTTGTTTTCTTTCAGGTCGAGCATCTCTCTGGTGGAGCTAGTAAGTGCTCTGTGAGCTGTTTTGAGTTTTGTAGCATTTTCTTTTGCCTGCTGTGTACCACCACATCTGAACATGTGTTTTGTCTGTCTTGCAGCTGCAGATGCTGATGCTGGTGATATAACCAAAGATATTCCAGACATAAACTTGGGTAAGTTCATGTCTAAATTCTCATCCAGTCCTGAATCTAGCAGTACCTTCTCCCTGGTGACCAATGATAGATTGCATGGGAATGGCACCAAGCTGCTCCAGGGAGGGTCAGACTAGGTATTAGGAAAAATTTCTTTATTGTGAGGGTGGTCAAAGACTGGAACAGGCTTCCTAGAGAGGTGGTTGATGCCGCATGGCTGCCAGTGTTCAATAGGCATTTGGAAAATGCCCTTAATAACAGACTTTAAATTTTGTTTACCTGTGAAGTGGTCAGGCAGTTGGACTTGATGACCTTTGAAAGTCTCTTCCAACTGAACTACTCTACTCTATTCTGTTCTGTTCTGTTCTGTTCTATATTGTGAGCAAAATGCTGAAGTTTCAGGTCTCTTGTGCGTGAAATTGTGGTCTAGACAGACTGCAACTTTATATAAGCAAAGAATGCAGGCACATTTTACTTCTGAAGTTTGGCCTGGTGTTAAGAAAGTAACACATCTTATGAACTGAAAGGCTCCAGAGTCTCCCCCCATCTATATATGTTTTTTGTAAAGTATCTTTTGCAAAGTATCTTTTATAAAGTATCTTTTTGTAAAGTATCTTTTCCCTAAGATAACTTAGTCTTAGGGAAAAGTCTCTGGGAAAAAGACACAACCCGTTGTACAGTCTTCCTCTACTTTTTTTAATGTCCTGTAGTGCAAATTTCCATATATCCTTCTAGATGGTGCACTGAAAAATGTTTTTCCTGATGCATTCCTCAATATTACTATGTTATTTAGAGAACTGTCTCATTGTGTGACTGTTGCCACTGCCTGGCAGCAAGCAAGAGGTTATAAAACTAGACACAGATAATCAAAGTCACCAGATTTCTGCCATCAAAAATATAGATATTGCTGAGTAGTAAATATTGAGTTGAAGCTAAGGCTAGACCGTCTTTATTTTCTATAAGTGCCTGTGGATGTAACTTTGTGTGAGTAAGCTCACTATGGCTTTTGAGTTAAAATATTTCTTTGATGTATTTTATAGTCCATTTACATTACCTTTCACTAAATTTCTTTTCAGCTGCTGGACTGGACCTCTTTCAGGGTGATATCATGCTCCCTGTAAGTAATTAAAAACTTTATAGCTAGCATTTGTCCTAATTGTATTTTTGGTACAAATCAGCCCATCTCTGCACAGCAGCTGTATCACCAGCTGTTAATTCCCTTTTCAGAAACAGCAGCGAAATGCCATAAGAAATGAGAGCTACAGATGGAACTTCCCCATTCCCTATATTCTGGGCAATGACCTAGGTAATGCAAATATTTTATTCAAATTTTAACTCCAATCCTTGTTTGCACTGGAGTCACCGTGATAAAAATTTTCCTTTTTTTATTTTTTTATTTTTTTTTCCCAATCTGGTTCTTTCACAGTAAAATTCACAAATAACCAGATTGTTCCTTTACACCAATATCATTTTTTCCCTACACCTATCATAACAAAACATATTTTAATCAAATACAATTACTTTTGTTTTAAATCGTTTTTTCTTTTGGTCCCATGCACAAATCTGTGTGTATTACCTCTCTGGGGTGAATGATATGCTGTGTCTTAGAGGTGCTTTGTTGTTGACATCTGTTTTCCAGATCTGAATGCCAAAGGAGTTATTCTCCAGGCATTTGAGATGTTCCGTCTTAAGTCTTGCATTGACTTCAAGCCATATGAAGGAGAGAGAACCTACGTATTCTTTATAAAAGGAAGTGGGTAAGGTTATATCAATTTCTGTGTAGCTCTGCTGTGTAGAATCAAATGAAAATTCATTTAATCTGACTTCAGTAGTCTGAAAGCTTAGTCTAAGTTTGTTGTCAGTAGAGAAAAAGAGGCCATCACAAAAGTAACCCACCTTAGATCCAGCTTGGAAGCATCTGCCTCCCTCTGCTGACTGCAGAGGACAGAGGACAACCTGTAGATGACAGGTTGACCATGAGCCAGCAGTGTGCCCTGGTGGCCAAGGGGGCCAATGGGATCCTGGTGTGCATTAAAAGGAGTGTGGCCAGCAGGTCAAGAGAGGTGATCCTCCCCCTCTACTCTGCCCTGATCAGGCCTCACCTAGAGTACTGTGTCCAGTTCTGGGCTCCCCGGTACAAAAAAGACAGGGATCTCCTGGAAAGAGTCCAGCAGAGGGACACAAAGATGATACGGGGCCTGGAGCATCTCCCCTGTGAGGAAAGGATGAGAGACCTGGGGCTGTTCCGCCTGGAGAAAAGAAGACTGAGAGGGGATCTCATCAATGTGTATAAGTACCTGAGGTGTGGAAGACAGAGGGATTTGGCCAACCTCTTTTCAGTGATTTGTGGGGACAGGACAAGGGGCAATGGCCACAAAATTGAGCACAGGAAGTTCGACACCAACATGCGAAAGAACTTCTTCACGGTGAGGGTGACGGAGCACTGGGACAGGCTGCCCAGGGAGGTTGTGGAGTCTCCTTCTCTGGAGATATTCAAGGCCCATCTGGACGCCTCCCTGGGCAACCTGCTCTAGGGAACCTGGTTTGGCAGGGGGGTTGGACCCGATGATCTCTCAAGGTCCATTCCAACCCCTACAGTTCTGTGATTGTGTGATTCTGCGACATTCAGATGAGGAACTTGAAATGGGCATTTAATGTTTGGATGGCTACTCTTTGATGAGGGGAATCCTATTATTGCTGGGTTTTCTTCAACTGCTCCCATTTTCCAACCTAGGGTTGTTTTATATCCATAGTGGATGAAGTGACCCCAAAGCACACCATCTTAACTTACCAAGAATGTGAATAACCAGAATTTAGATTTTGAAATCTGTGTAAGAAAGGTAAAAAACAAACAAACAACAAAAAACTGTGGGAAGACAATTTATTGTACTATTGCTATTATTTCCTATATCTAAACATACTTTTAAAGAGAACTAGAAAAGGACAAAAATCTCATCATATCAGCTGTGAATGTTTCATGTTCTCCCAACCTCCATAAAGCATGTAGACACTTATATTTCTGCCCTCTGCTCTGCCTTGAGATTCAGATATGTGTCCTAAAAAAACGTAAGGCATGATTTTTGGCAAGTTGGTGCTGAAGAGCCTAGTACCAGAAACTCCTTGGCAGCAGCTATTGAAGACACCACAGGCTCAAGCTCTGTTTTCAGTACCCACTGAGTATGGTTTTTGAAGCTTAGTTTGCCTTCAGGGTAGAGTACCTATAGATATTTAGGTACTTGGTCAGTACTTAAAGAAATATTTATAGTACTATAATACAGTTTGCATTTAAAGTGAGCAGACAGAACTTAAATGCAAAGAAGAGAACGCTATCTGACAGTAAGATCTCTCTCTTTCTCAGGTGTTGGTCCATGGTGGGGGACCTGCAGACTGGACAGAACCTCTCCATTGGGGCAGGGTGTGACTACAAAGCAATTGTAGAACATGAGATCCTGCATGCTTTGGGATTTTACCATGAGCAGTCAAGGATGGACCGAGATGACTATGTGACAATCTGGTGGGATGAAATTCTTGCAGGTTGGTTTTGAACGTCAAGTCAGATTTTCTAAAGTGCAGACTTATCAGTATCTTTCTTCCCCCAACAGATTTGAAAACTTGCTTAAAGATACGACTTAGAGACACTAGGTCACCCCGGAGGACCCTGTAAATCAGTCTGTAAATAGATTTTGATACAAATTCCCTGGGGAAAGAGCAGAGACTGTCTAAGGCTGTAGGAGAGAGAATCTGCTTGGAAGTCTGAAGACCATTACCCCTTGGCTCCACAACTGGTCTGCTCCCTGATTTTGAGCACATCACTTCCCCTCTCTAAGGATCTATTTTCTCTTGCCACATAATTACAAATTGTAAGCTTACTGGGAGGGTGTTTTGGGACCCCCAACATGTTCTGAGTTTCGAGGTAGCTCTTTAATGAAGGGTTCTCCAAAATCTAAAAAGTTTTTATACTCGGAGCTTGAGATTTTCCAGGGACTGGAAAGATCTACTTTGTACATAAAGAAGCCTCAAAGTGATCAGATCAGATAGGACACATAAAATAGGGTTCTACCTTGCTCTCCACTGCCCAATGTCTCTGGCAGATACTTGCTTTCAGGTTTAACTTCATCAGATTCAGTGGCTTTCTGAGTCTCCACAGTCCCCCTTGGCAGTCTCTGCTTCTGTCTTCTGTGAGGGCTGGTTCTGTACTACTTTATGATCAAATATTTTTCTGAAAAAGGGTGAATGGGAGTCTATATCAAGTTCCAAAAGGCATGCTAGCAAAGACATTAAGTATAAACTCTGGTTCCCAACAGTGATGCTTTGAGATGCCAGTGCAGCAAAGTTGCCCTGCCATCACTCATGCTCTATGTGGAAGCCAGATTACTTAAGTTTCCAGAGTAATGCACTCAATATTTTTGCATATAAGTTAAAAATACACGCAAAAGGCTTCTCAGAAAGTAACAGGATTCAGGGAACATTGTGTTATCTTTTGGATAGATAAAAACTGCTGGTACAAGCAGTTTCTGCTGACCTCCAAGTGCATTATATGATATTTTGAATTGCTCCCAGCTGAATGGCCATGTGCATTCCTACTTGTCTCTGCCCTCTACATGCTGTCTCTTGTGGTGGCTGAGCAGGAATGTGTCTGTTGATCTTGCAGACCATGATTTTTATTGCTATCAGCAGCCCTGAAAACAAATCACCTTACTACTAATTAGGTCTCAGCTCAAGTCAAGGGGATGAAGTTGATGATGATAGTAATAGTATCTAGATTCTGACTTTTATGGAGTGCATCCTCAGCAAGTTTGCTGACAACACAAAGCTCGGAGGCTGATACCCCAGAGAGCTGTGCTGCCATTCAGAGCGACCTTGACAGGCTGGAGAGATGAGCCGAGAGGAACCTCATGAAGTTCAACAAGGGCAAGTGCTGGGTCCTGCACCTAGGGAGGAATAACCCCAAGCAACAGCACAGGCTGGGGGCTGACCTGCTGGAGAGCAGCTCTGCAGAATGGGACCTGAGGGTCCTGGTGGACAGCAGGCTGACCATGAGCCAGCAGTGTGCCCTTGTGGCCAAGAAGGCCAACAGGATCTGGGGGTGCATGCAGAGGAGTGTTGCCAGCAGCTCGAGGGAGGTGATCCTGCCCCTCTACTCAGTCCTGGTGGGGCCTCACCTGGCATACTGTGTCCAGTTCTGGGCTCCCCAGTACAAGAGGGATATGGAGCTGCTGGAGTAAATCCAGAGGAGGGCTACGAAGATGAATTGAGAGATTGTTTGTGGTGTATTAAGTGGCCACAAATGTGGAACAACAGAAAAACAATACAGATTATGTTTTTTTATTATTACTCTGAATGAAGCTCTGGAGCTGGGCTGATACCATTACAGTCAATTCCTATATACTGTGTACATTTCTATCCATACTCTAAGCTTTCATTTTCCAGTTAGGCAAATTTCTTAAGTAGAAAACTTCTACTGAAGCCGTTTGAAAGAACTAAATGATTAGAGACAGAATAGGAAGGTTTATTTGCTGACCTTGTGTTGGATTTAGCCATGTTATATGTCAGAAACATGAACACTATGCTAGCCTGCAACTAGGACCATCCACCTTGAACAGAGACTGCCCTTAAAAGTCAAACAGGCATTTTTTGCCAAAATATACAGTTTTGGGCCATACTCCATCTAACCCTTTTTAGATGGTTGCATCAGTATGAGTTTGTATAAGTATGAATTCCTCTGTGTTGTTGGGGTCAGCACGGACACGATTTACCACATGTTACAGAGAAAGGCACAAAATTCTAGACCGTAAAAAAAAATATCTATCAAGGCTGGATTTGTGCAGTGCCCTTCAGTCTGGGGTTTTGGTTTAGTTCACCTCAATTTGCAGTAATATCTGCTCCTCTAAAAGGAAATAAGGCTGATATGATTGTGCCATGTATATATGTGTGTCCATCTATTCCTGCATTAGTGATCTGTAAACCCAAATTTAATGGCATGGTAACAATTTTGGCCATAATGCATTTTCACAGACTTCAATGCAGATAGCTGCTGGCTAGAGAAGAGATCCCCTGTTCAGGCTGCTATTGATAGAAAAGATAATAAACCTATAAGATTTCAGAGAAAACACACAGGAGAGACTAAGAAATGAGACTGCCTCCTCACTGTATGGTTTGTATCTTCTAAAAACAAATAGGTTACCCTTTGCCTGGTAATGATCTGAAAAACGTTACACATGCCTGTGTACTGCCAAGGTTTTGTCTCCAGCTATAAAAAGCAATAGCATGTAATTATCAAGATTCTTACTATTTTTGATTAAAGGTGCAATTCAGATACCTGCAAGAAAATAAACTCAAGCCCTTATACAATCTCAAGCCTTGGACTGAAGACCTTTGTGCCGAGAATGCAGCTGCAAGGAAGGGCAGCTGTTACACAGAGAAGCTGTAATTATCCACTGAGTGCAGTCATGTGCTGTTTCTTCTCAGAGGGAGAATGCCAGATATATTGAAAACATTATTTGTGATTGGAAAGGCTAGGAATCTTTATTTATTTACTTCCATGCCAAAGTATGTGAAATGGCTCCCTCTTCCTGTCCCATTAGACACCTTCATAATGAATTTTTTTTCTAAGAACAAATGATTTCACCAAGAGACTTTGAGACACGTGTTTCCAAGAGACATCTCCATACCAATACCAGAGCAATATAATCAATCTAGGGTAAAACAAACTATTTTTTTTTTCACAGATTCCTAACGTGCCCTTTGCTACAAAGGAGACCAGAGCCTGGGGGCAATCCAGGACTGCCACACCTGGCTCCTTAGGAAGTAAAAAGCTCCAGGACTCCTCCTTGTTCTTATGTGATCTAATATTCTGGGGAACTTTTGCATCAATATTCACAGGCTCTGGAATGAAGTACATTAATCCTTAAGTTTAGTCCTTCAGGATGCTTACCATTAGACCATTTAATCTGATCTCCTTTACATTGTTCTTTACAGCTCATTGATATTTGACTTCGAAGCTACTGAAGTCATATGAGGATGCAAAACTGCAATCTAAAGACAATGCTTTGTTGTCAAAATTACTTCATAAACCAATCTTGCTACATTTGAGTATTTTATCCTAAAGTAATTGCTATCAGGTAGATCAATTCTGCCTCATAAAACTGCATTCAAGGGGCCATGCTAAAACCATTTCCTTTCCAATTGATCTGTGAGATGAAAAACTTTTCTGTTCTTTTACCAGACAGAGAACACAACTTTCTGAAGTATGATGACAGCTTCATCACTGACCTGAACACTCCCTATGACTACGAATCAGTGATGCACTATGCACCGTACTCCTTTAACAAAAATGACAGTATCCCCACAATCACAACGAAGATACCAGCATTCAATGACATAATTGGACAACGTTTAGATCTCAGTGCCATCGACCTGGAAAGACTTAATCGCATGTATAACTGCAGTAAGTCATAATTTAACCATGACAAATTATTTGTTTATACTTCTCAGCTGCTCTTGAAGCAGTATTGAAGGGGGACTGTGGTGCAGAGACCCAAACTGTTTACTCCCTCCTCGTCCCTCTCTTTGGCTCTGCTAACTGCTTGCATTTATAAAAGTTACTTAACAGTTACTCAACAAAAGTCAGGTTATGCACATTTTCTTCCATGATACTCCTAGGGGCTTAGACATGTGGTTGTTTGCTGGTATGTGAGCAATTTCATTACGCCTCTGCTATGAGGTGAAGGCAATGTACTTTGTCCTCTTTTACTGATGTTCAGTCTTAATTAGATCATTTTGCACCTGGTATTGGCTGATTCTAGAGTCTGACGCTCCATCAGCTGTTTGCTGATCTGGTTGA
Organism: Aythya ferina; assembly: GCF_964211825.1. Classification (NCBI taxonomy): domain Eukaryota; kingdom Metazoa; phylum Chordata; class Aves; order Anseriformes; family Anatidae; genus Aythya; species Aythya ferina. The sequence continues at coordinate 114,941,352 of NC_140298.1, forward strand.
AGATGTTATCACCAGGTGTGATTGTTAGCAACAAGTTATTGTCCCTGTGGATCTGCCATTAGAAGCATCCACATGCAGGCAAACTCTGCTGAACCTGCCTAAGGTGGCTGGCTGGACTTTGCTTCAAGTGGATGCTCATCAAGCAGATTGTGATTGCTGGGGTTTGGGCCGTCACTACATGATGTCTATACTAGTATAAATAAACCAAAACAAACACTAAAATTAGAGCAGAAATACTCCAGTTTTCTTTTAAATGATACAATACATGGAGATAACCATGTGTGCATTTTTTTTTTTTTTCAGCTTCAACTCACACGTTTTTGGATCAGTGTTCTTTTGAGCTTGAAAATATCTGTGGCATGATTCAGAGCACCAGAGATGACCTAGACTGGGTCCATCAGCAGAGCAGTGCTGCAGGACAGGAAGACCACACAGTTTCTGGGCGCTGCAGTGGTAAAGTAACAAACACTTTCCTATGGAGAAGGAGTTAGCAATTGTCTCTTGTGCATATCTGTGCTGGGCTATGTGCTTTAAATACAGCACCTTTAACAACTTCTCTGAACCTGGCATTGTGCTCAACTGTTCAGAAAACCCAGCACTGGCTACGCGGAAAACACATTATTAAATGATCATATTTAGAAGACTACACAGAAAACACCTATTTGTAATGTTTCACATTAAGCAAAGCACCGTTTTTCTTTGCACTTGTCTTGGCACTGTGGGTCTGAGCTTATGGTTGCACCACTGCTTTCATTAAGCTTTTAAAGCATAGTGGAATGTTCTCCACTCCAGCAATATAAAAGGGGACAAAGAACAATATTAACTGGAGGACTATTGATATAACCTGGAAAGGGATTTACTGCAGCTTCCAAAGTCTGAGTAAGAATTATGTTGCTCCACGATAAGAATGGAATAGCACTCATAAGCTACTCATAAACATGTTTGGAAAGTGAATGATAAGTTAAGCTTGAGGAGTGCTGGCTTTGGAGAAGGAAGAAAGTTACAGTGCTTTTTTTATGATAGGAGTCTGGGGATAATTTTGTTTTTAACATGCTATTTTTGCCATTTTTCACAGGAAGAAAATCCCAAGCAGGGTAGAGTGAGCCCCAGCGAGGGTTACAGGTTGCTAGTTTACAAATGAGAATAAAGATTAAGTCCCAACAGACAGTTCTGAAAAGCAAGAGCCTGATTTGTTGTTATTTAGATGTGGAAAACTACAACAGACTTTAAAAAAAAAAAAAGTGACTTTGGTATATTTTGCCTAAGTTCAGGGTGAAGGAATCCTGGCCTAAAGCGCATTCAGTTGTGCTTTGTTGCTTTTCAAAAAAGGCAAAGCTTGACTTGCTGTAAACAGGAGGAGGCTGTCCCGTGATGTGACCCTGCCACTGAAGAGATCATTAAGCACTTGTAAAGCTGGTGGTTGTCAGTCAGGTCTGAGAATGCAATATAACTCAAGAAAACCATCTGACAGTGTCTATAAGTACATGCTTCTAACCCTCATCTGTCTTTTTTCAGTCTTTTGCTCTTTTTATTTTTTTCCCCATTGTATAATTGTAAATGAAAAAGAAGAATTCAGCTGAGTTTTTTGATATTGTTGGGTAAAATCCAATCTGTCCAAAGTATGCACTTAGCTTGCACTTATGCTTTAACATCTTGTGACTTTGTGTAAAATGAGCACTGATGTTTCCTGAAGAGTTAAAGGAGAGGGTTGGGTGCCTATGAGGATCTCCAGAGTGCCAAAATGAATTGCTTGAGTAGGGAGTGCCTCTCTTTTCAGAGGCCTTCAAAGGCTCTTTGACTCCATCAGGAATGTAGACACTTTTGGAGAATTGCTTCTGCAGCCATCTCAGGTGGGACCTAATTTTAGTTTCCTAACAGAGATGGATTGTATTTTGCCCAAACAGTGTGACTTCTTGCATTGACTTATTACTGGTTAAAATGAAGGAGGGAAAGTACAACCTAAAATGTAGAGAGGAACTGGCAGTCTGGCTGTGTGTTTGATCCATGTATCCTGTTGCTGAAGTCTACTGAGGCCATATCCTAACTGCCATAGATGCTTTCTGTTGCTTTTATTTCACTTTCTTATCAAGAAGGAGGTAGAGTCGGGATCATCTGGGGCTTTGATACCACAATAAGCTCAACAACAAAGTCAGGCACCTGAATAAGGCTCACAGACTTGTTTCCCACCTGGAGCAGCAGCAACTGTACTTCAATTTAACATAAATTTAACTTAATGGCAAATTGTTTTATGTGTGCATAAAGCAATTCAGTATCTTTGGCAAAGTTTCTATGGGTATGATTTCAAAACATTGTTACCATGTCCTAATGGTAAAGGAAGATGTTGCCTTGACATGGTTAGAGCAAATGCAATAGACAGAACAGCTCTAGTAGCTCCACTGATGATGCAGGTGGCTGTACTGCATTTATGCAGCCACAGGTTTAACTGATGATAAGCCAACTGTTAGCTAATACCACAATTATCCAAGGAACCTGCCCCCAGCAGAGGAGGCTTTCCCATAGCAGCTGAAAGAATTTCACTGTTTAATCTAATCACAGACTGTAATGGGTAACTGAAGAGCAATGCAATACAGATAAGATGTGACAAGTTCATGTGATACCAAGACATTTGTGGAGATGCTTAATTCCTGGTACACATAAAAAAAAATAGATTCTTCAAAAAAAAAAAAAAAAAAAAAGTAGATTCTTCAAATCTAAAGATAACTTTAGAGAAACTTAGTAGGAAATTAAACTAGAGGGACAGAAGTTCTTTTTTGCCCAATTTGCTCAATCCGAGAAGCTGAGTTTTCAAAGGTCTTTGGACAAGTTACTTATAGACCTTATCTCTGTTCAAGGTCAAGAAAGTGCTAATTCAGTGCCAAAACCTTTTTTATTATCTTTATCACTGATAAGAAATTATTTTACTCTTTATAAAGTATACGATCTCCAAGATCTCATCTTTGGATTATCTTCAGTATAAATCAAGTAATAATAAATCTGCTAGTTACTTGCTGTCAGTATTGAATCTTCTGTCTCATCTCTGACACTCCTGAGGCATACAACTTCCAGCTAGACCAACTAATGCAAAACTGGCAGTAGTTTTGCTGGCAATGAGTTCCATATATATGCTAAACTATTAGCCCTACTAGTCCTAAACTACTTTGTACCCCAGTCTACATGGTTATTATGCACTGTTTCCTCTATTATTTATGTTAGCTACTACACTTATGCCTACTGAAAGAGTGGAGTTGAAATGATAAATATATACCATGCAGCTAGCAGGAAAGATGGAAAGAGATGTTGACACTGTACACTTTTTTTCACAGATGCTGGCTACTTCATGTACTTCGACACCAGCTCTGGAAATGCAGAGGAGTCAGCAGTCCTGGAGTCTCGAATCCTTTATCCCAAGAGAACTCAGCAGTGCCTCCAGTTCTTCTATAAGATCACAGGAAGCCCTTCTGACAAGCTGATCATCTGGCTTAAGGAAGATGATGGGACTGGAGATGTTCGCAAGATGAGGAAAATTCAAACCTTTCAGGGTAATTCTAGAAATGAGAGGAATATATAGAACTTTTGGGAAGGAAAAGTTGGCTTAGAAATCAAAGCATTTTTCTTAAGCTACCAGGAGAGTATGTTGCAGTCCACCTAAGGATTTTGGTATTATGCAATATTTATTATTCACATTTAGCAGTGAAACCATGGGTTGTGATTATGTAATTTAAGTGTTCCACAGCAGAAGTCACGATGTTCCTAATCTAACAATGTTATGTTATGCTCAGTGAAGGGAGGGACCCCAAACTGCTGGAGATCATTGGCTAGATCTTCATTGGCTATAGTATGATCTGACAGTGAGCTGCTCATCTTTAAAGATTAGGAATACCTGTGCTCTTCTTTAGACATTAGAAACCCCAGCTGATTTTTTTATAAGCCTGCAAATAGAAAAGCATATGTAACTCTGGACGTGTGAACTGAGTTCCCACTTTGGGTGATTTTGCTAAATAGCACAAATTCAGCCACTGCATCACTAAACATTTTTGCTGTCAAAACCCAAGACCTGTGATCAACAGCCTTTATCAAGCTACTGCATTTTGCAGGGAAGGACAAGTCCATGAAAAAGTGGCCACAACAGTTCATTCTAACACGTTGGGTCACTGATCCCCATCCACTTCCTATGTCTTGGTATTTAGCATGCTGCTCTTTATACTAAAGACTTGCATTCACTAATGTGTGAAGAGTTCCTAATACAATGTGTCCGAAGCAATTTGATGATAATGCAATGTAAGCATAAAATAATCGTAATACCCACTTAAGACTTCCAGTCTTCATGACTCTGTGAGAGGTCCTATTGTCTAAAAATACAGCTGGAATAGCTACCTAGGAATAAGCTGCTTCAGAATATCACTAATCTTGCTGATGTCAATGTTTTGCCTTCCTTTCACAAAAGCGGATAATGACCATAACTGGAAAATCGCCCATGTAACCCTCAGTGCTCAGAAGAAGTTCCGATACCTCTTTCAAGGACTAAAGGGAAACCCCAACGATTCATCTGGTGGGATCATTATTGATGATGTCACACTGACGGAGACCCCCTGTCCCACAGCTGTGTGGGTCATTAGGAATTTCAGTCAAATCCTCGAAAATGCATCAAGAGACGTTATTCAAAGCCCCCGGTTTTACAGTCCTGAGGGTTATGCTTATGGCATAAGTTTGTATCCCCAATCCAGCACCAGTGGCTACACTCGCATTGCCTTTCATTTGTGCAGTGGAGAGAATGATGCTGTTCTAGAGTGGCCAGCTCTGAATCGCCAAGCCATGCTCACAGTGCTGGACCAGGACCCTGACATCTTGAAAAGGATGTCTTCAAGCAGAAGTTTCACCACAAATAAAGACCAGGTTATATCAGGTAAGTGTTATTTGCCTGGAGGAATGGTGGAAATGAAAGCTAAAGAATCTGAGTCACAGGACAATGCAGGAGCCAGAGCTGGGCAACTTTGACTTCATTTTCCAGTTTGGGGTATTTTCTTGTTTATGACTCATAGTTCCTATCTCAAAAGATCATCTGATGTAAAAAAAAGAAACAAACAATACATAGAAGGTTGTTACCACAATTAATCACTGGGATATCTGAGTTTGACTATATCATAGTATCATAGAATCATAGTATCATAGAATCATAAAGCTGTTTGAGCTGGAAGGGACTTAAAGTCTCAACCTCTGCCATGTGCAGGGACACCTCCACCAGCCCAGGCTGCCCAAATCCCATACAGCCTGGCCTTGAGCACTGCCAGGGATGGGGCATCTACAGCTTCTCTGGGCAGCCTGCGCCAGGGCTTTGCCACCCTCATAATAAAGAATTCTTCCTAGTATTTAATCAAAATCCACCCTTTTTTATTTTAAAGCCATTACCCCTTATAACAGACTTGTAGAGAGTTCTCCTGTGCCAAGGAGTTGGCAATTCCCATTCTGCCTGTGACTTGTCACCACAGGACAACATAATGCCAGTAGAGTGTTTTATTCCATTGCATCCAACAATAATTTAAGCTACAACTATATTTTTGGGGCTTGATATAACTTGAACATACACAGTCTGAATATATAAGGTCCACACTGTAGCTGTAAGATAAAACAACATACCTGACAACACCTATGAGATCAGTCTGCAGCATCTGACACCAATTTTGCTTGGCTTGATGCAGACTGTCTCTTTCAGACACAGGCTACCTTTTAGCTCCAGATTTATATAGCATGTTGTATCACAGTTCCATGTCCAGCCCTAGAACTCCTCATGGATGTGGTCATTCAAAGAAATAAGTATGGGACAATATTGAATTTGCTACAGTGTGAAATACCAGATATAAGTCTCCTTCCCTCCTCAGATTTTTCAGTGGAAATTTGGTACATGTTTTTTCAGCAGGACATTTTAAACCTTGGGTATGAATATGTTTAACAGAACCACAGCCATGAACAAAATCTGCCAGACTCTCAACCATAGGTACTTAAAAGATGATAAGGGGGTGTCCTCATGCAGGTGGGAGCTCTTAGCTGATGAAAGCAAGGAGGTAATTTGTGTTTGGTCAGTCCTCAATTAAAGGGGAGCTGTGAATTTAAATTCCCTCACATAGATTTAGAGACCTCACGCAGACCATTTCTAAGCATCTGCTGGCATCATTTGTCAGTCCCCCGTGATTTGTTTGCATATCTGAGCCCTGAACTTGATTTTGCAGCACAAATCCTGTTTAATGTTGTAACACAGAAAAAAAAAAAAAAAAAGTTGTCATAGCTCTAGGCTGCAGAACTTTGCAGTTCTTATTTGCCACTCATATTCTCTTTGCAGATAGTAACGGAACCATAATATGGGAGAAACCATCTACAACTGGAAAATTTGATAGCTCATGCAATTGCTATAGAACTGTAAGCTGGGGGTGGAACAGCTTCATCTCCCACAGCCAGCTGAGACGTAGAAGCTTTCTGAAAAATGATGACCTGATTATTTTTGCAGAATTTAATGGTAACAACCATTTTCTTGATTCTCCTTGCAAATGCAAATTGTTGATCCTTTCTATCCCTTTTCACTCATTCACATTACTATTGCCACCTGTCCCTGAGCCATCTTCTTTTCTAATGGGGATCAACTATGAAAAGCATTTTTGTGTTTTAGTTTCAAGTGGGTAATGTTGGCTGAAGTGTTTAAGCTCAGAGGAATCTAAATGGCATGGATTTATTGAAGATTTACTTCTTAGCACCCTAACCAGTAGCTATGTTAATTCTAAGCTTTGAACCATCCTAAAAGGCTGTTCCTGTTTTGTTTATTTTCAAACAGAACAGCCACACTTGGCACAATTTTCCAAAGCACAGACTGTTACTGATTTAGCTAACTAGTTGCTATAATTTTAGTATTATTTTCTACCTTGTGCTTTAAATATACAGAACTTGCCATGGTAGGGCAGCAGCTCAGTAAAGAACAAATGGAGAAGCAGTACTCTCCAGTCTAGCCTCTCGGGTGAAGAATGTTATGTATAATAATAGTCATGGTTATCTGATATCTTTCACCTCTTTCCATTTTTTAAAGATCTAACTCACCTCAATAATACTGAAGTCCCTGTTCAATCAGAACAATTTGCTGTCATGGAAGGCTTCCCTTTTGAAAGGCAGAAGAGAGCTCTCCAGGATATGGAACCTGTTCAAGACTGGCTGCCTTATCAGCAAGACCCGTGTGTTCCAAACCCTTGCCAGAATGATGGAGTCTGTGTGAATGTGAAAGGGAGACCAAGCTGCAGGTATCACAGACCTCCTCCCTGGTTGCCCTGACTTACCTCTGAACCAAATGGTGCAGCTACTAAGTATTCAGAGCTACAGATCTCAAAGGTCTGTGTCGCTATGTTTTCAAAGAACAGTGGGAACAAAATATTTGATTGCAGAGACTAGTTTCTGTTAGCGACCAGAAAGGACACCCAAAGGAATCTGCTTCTGTGGTGATTTTAGAGGATGTCCATAGCCTCCAAACAAGGTGGGGATATTTTGATGTGAACCCATCTAATGGGAACTGCCAATCCAGAAGAGTGAGTGTGGGGATCTCAAGGTGGGCCTACGGAGGAGGACAAAACTTCTAATTTACATAAATCTGTGCTTTATTTTCCCAGGTGCCCATCAGGACAAACCTTCTTCTTTACAGGTGAGAGGTGTCAGTCAATGCAGGTCCATGGGAGCATCCTGGGAATGACAATTGGTGGAATTGCTGGAACCATTGTCTTAACTATCGTCCTCATTTCCATGATGGCTAGAAGATAAAGATCTGCAGAGGGATAAAGCTAAGCCTGGTGTTTTTCCATAGTTCATCAAACATCAGTTTTCAGTGAAAAATGATGAATACAACTTGTAGAAGACCAGCCAGCGTAGAGATGTTGAAATGCTCTGTCAGCATTTTGCCAGCTGTTTACTTCATGAGACTTGGCAATTAAAGAAGATCATGTTGAACAGTTGTCTAATAAAAGTTCATACACTGAATCTAGAAATGTTCCTTTAAGAGCTACCCAAGATATCTAAAGGGTAAAAATTCATAGGTAAATCAGTACATCAACTCTCATTTGCCATGAAGCTATGGTGATTTACAAAAGCTGAGTAGCTATTGTATAAAATTCACAGTAAATTACTATTATGCATTTTTGGCTAGTTCTCTACCAGGGAAATAATTTCATATTAAAGCTAGTTGTCTTTCTAGAAAATCTTGCAACATAAGTTTTTCAATTGTTCAAGTGTAAGTCTATTCTCTGGTCATAATCTTAAAGTTATTTTAAACATCTATAAAATTCTCATGCAGGCACTGGATGAAACTGGAGCACAGCAGGAGTTATCATAGGACAGGATCTATTGTGGTTACCACTAAATTCACAGCCCTCTAGAAATAATTGCCTCACAAGTCAAGGAGAAGGGTTGGGGTGTATGAAAATGAAGACTGGGTCTGTGACACTGGAGATTTCTGGATAATGTGTTAACACCTTACTGCAGATGGCAGGAAGCCAGTGATCCAATATGTCCCAAGATCTCTGCTTTGTAGGACTCTGCACTTGAAACTTTATTACCCAGGCGTTCTTAAAAAGCAGAACAAAAGATGTTCAGAGTACAAAAGGTAAGTAATCACAGAAGATGAAGCTACCCTTTCATTTATCAGATACCTGTCATAAGGGATGGCAGCTAACGGAAAAATACACTCTCATGGCAGTAGGTTGTAGGCAGGGAGCTGGTTGCTGCTTGTATTTACACTTGGCTTTGTCTTGATGCTCACACCAGTCCTGTGTGGCATAACAAACCATCCAAATCATTGTGTATTAAATTAAGGCATTATTATTATATATAAGGTGTAAGATTATCAATCTGGGGATTTCAGAGTTATTAAAATATTTTTAACGTAAGCTTGCAGTTCATATGTTTGGTTGCTGCTGCTTCTCAGTGGATCCAGGAAGGCAGCACAGGAATGGATGAAAGCACCACAGTCAAAAGCAAAGTGCAGCTTTCTGGAACTCCTGCAGTTCGAGTGCAAATGCTGCACTTATTCCTAAGGATACAAACTTTACAAAAAGCAAGCTGCTAAGTGCAATTTTTTTCTGGTAGTTCCTCTCCCCAGTGTGCCTGCATTGCAATTAACTCATGTACCTTCTGTCCCTGTTGTCAGCATTGTTGCTTGCCACCCCTTGTCAACCAGGAAGAGGAGAGAAAGGCACAGCTCAGGCCTCCTGAGCAGGGAAGCAAGCAGGTGTAGCTTTGCTGATTCCCAGCCCCAAGCTTATGTCCCCCCAGGAAGGGATGTCATGGCTATTATATTCAAGAAGAGGAGCTTGTCCTATCTTTTGTGGTGGTTTTTATTTTTAATTGTGTGTGTGTGTGTGTGTGTGTGTTTTTAAATCAGCAATGGCATCACTTGTGGATCTGAACCTGCCTCATTCACTTAGCCAGGGCAGGACAAGCTGCATGGGGTAAGAGGGTGAGGTGAAATGTGTAGCGATGGCTGGGGGCACCCGGTTTGTCTGAACTTGGGGACCAAAAAGTGACATGGGGACAAAAATATGTGGGGTGTGTCAAGGGGAGCGCAGGCAGACACAGGCCACGCCACTTCTCGACTGCTTTCCTGTCACACCATGCAGGGCCTAGGGACACCATGACAGGCCACTGCCTCCCTCCTGCCTCAGGGGTTGGTGGTTGGTGGTGTGAGGAGAGGCAGCACCATGGTGGCACAGGCCGTGGGCTCTGTGGGTCTGCCACAAACTGTTGTGCTCTGATTTGCACTGTACCTTGTCCCTCAGAGGGAAAAAAAAAATAAAATAAAAAATCCAGGAAGAGGCTGTGGAGGGATTAGCAGCACTTATCCCGAAGAAAAAGCTGAATAAAATTTGAAGAGGGTGTAATTTAGAAGCAATGATTCTAAAGTTTGTGTAGAGTATGTCATATTCCATACCATGGTTTTCTAACAGGAAAGTACTCAAGGAATCACATGGTCTAGGGGTGAATCTGCCTGTCAACACCATGGCTTTTCAATAGCATTGAATCCTGTTAGGTGTTGAGGACCAAAACCTCAAGGAGGCTCTTATTGCAAGTTTACAAGCAGTGGAGCTTGCTGGAGGTGCCACTGAGGTGGGATGGGCAGAGCAGGACCATTAGTTGTTCTGCTCTTCAGCTCTGCCCACGCACAGCACACCCAGTTTCCTACCAGCTGCTGGCCAGCACGGTGGGCAAGCACAGATGTTTCCTGAACATGTTTCCTGGGGCAGTGTAAGAAGCAAATGCTCTGGTCAGACCACTGAGCCATGACAGCACCAGAGTTCATGGTCCAATAAAAATAAATAAATAAATAAATAAATAAATAAATAAATAAGGTTTCATAACTGCACACCTAACAGCTAAACCCCAGTTTTAAGGTACTTCGATTTTCATGGAGTGCTGTAGCGTTTATAGTCATCCTGGACTCTGTTTTTTTTCATATTGAGGGTATGGCACTGGGCACTATCTGGGGACCACCCAGCTGGAAAAGCAGCTCTGCAGAAAAAGACCTAGGAGCCCTGGTAGGCACCAAGATGACCTGAAACCTGCAACGTGCCCTTGCTGCTAAGAAGGCTAATGGTGTCCTGGGTTGCATTAGGCAAGGTGTCGTCAGCAGGTCAGAAGAAGTGATCCTTCCCTCCACTCAGCACTGGTGAGGCTGCAGCTGGAGTGCTGTGTCCCATTCTGGGCTCCCGAGTACAAGAGAGACCTGGGCATACTGGAGGGAGTCCAGGGGAGGGCCACTGAGGTGTTCAAGGGATAAGAGCACACCTCCTACGAAGAGAGGTTGAGAGAACTGAAGAAGAGGAGGTTCAAGAAGGGATCTTATCACAGTATATAAATCTTTGAAAGGAGGTGAAGGAAGGTGAGTATCTGGAGGGCAGTGAAGGTGTAGCAATGCTATTTTCAGTGGTGCCCAGTGCAAGATGCAATGGGCACAAACTGGAACACAACAGGTTCTGTCTAAGCATCAGGAAGCAATACTGTGCCAGGCAGGTGATGGAGAACTCACATGGGCTGCCCAGACAGGTTGTGGAGTTTCTTCCTTGGAGATCTTCAAAAGCCACCTGGACATGGTGCTGGACAACCTGCTCTGGGTGTCCCAGTTTGAGCACGGTGGTGGACCCGATGACCTCTAGCAGTCCTTCCAGCCATAACCATTATGTGCTTCTGTGAGGGATCATAAAGTCTTTAAGGAATTAAGGGTGAAGTCTGAGCTTGAGGCATAAGTAATAATTGTTCGACAAGTGTCACAGTCCAAAACTCTGAGCAGAGAGTATGGGAGAAGGCAGGTCTATTCCTCAGAAACCTGTGTGTCACAATTCCATCCTTTACTATTTTTCCTGAGATAGAATAAATCAGAAGAAGGTGCCAAGGTAGTGCCTTGTCCTGATCCATTGCTAAAGAAGGTAGGGGAGAGACCCCATGTTTTCCAGAGATGAGATAACCCTGGTAGGTTTTTGTTACAATGCACTTTATCTTAGTGCCTTGTGGTTAAGCAAGAGGAGGTAAGAGTGATGGCAATTGTCAGGAAACAAGTGCCATGGCAGCCCTCACTTCAGAAGGTGGTGTGTATGGAGAAGGTTGAATTTTGATCAGGACAAAGGGGACTCAGGATGAAAGATGGGGCTGGCTGACCAAAAATAGCCAGCTGACCAAAATACCAGATTCCTGAGGTGAGCAAGCTGTTGGTGAACCACCTTGTCCTTGCCAGAGACCTGGTTCTTGCTACTGAGAGAGGGTAGGAAGGGGACAGTGTGGTTGCTGCCATGAGTTTGCCTTTCTTTTCCTTTTTATTTTCCTCCATTCAGAACTCCTGTCCTTTATTTCCTTCCCATTTTCCATGATACATGCATAGAAACAAGTGAAACCTTGGCCCCTTGTCTTTAAAACTGGCACAGATAATTTAGTCATTTCTCTTTCACAAACTGTTGTGCTTTTTGTAATGCTGGCAAGGATCTTACCTTTGAAAGATGGCCCATCAGTGCCAGACAGCTCAGCATCACATCCTGATTTTTCATTCACATACAGTCTAGACCCAGGCTTGCCCAGTTTGGGATGTGTGATGAAATCTCAGGGGTGAAACATCAGCGGAAATAAGGTGTGGTGGGACTGTACTGTCTACAGAGACTTGTGCATTGCCATTTATGATGATACAATTGACTCACTGAGAGAGGATGACTTCTGCAGCAGATCAGAACTGTACAAGCTCCTTCCAGAGTGACTTAGACTGAATGGCTGTCCAAAGGCAAATTTTGCTTGGAATTATGTGCAAAGGTCTGACTTTCAAGTTTCCATTGGCTATATATTTCAAGGAGATCCTGGATTTTCAAATATTTCTTAGTCTCTAACTGCATTCTAGTTTTAGTATTAACAACTACATCTTCAAATGGAAAACTGCTTTTGGTATAAATAATACACTTGATTGATGCTTGTTTGTTGTCTTCATTCCTCACCACCTGCCCATACCAACCCATCACACATCTGTAACAGTAAGCAAAAAGTTTCGCATCCTGGTCAATACCAATGGCCTGGGAATGAGTTCACCACCAGTAAACATAGGAGCCAAAGGGGCATATGGGGCTGTACCACCTGACTGTTGTACTTGATATTGGCCTCAAATTTATATCTTCATGACTGTCATATTTTACAGTAAGTTTTGTAACATTTATGTGTGCTACAAATAATTTGCAGGCTATTTCACAGTCCTCTGCTTGAAATAAGACTCCTGCCTTTAAAGGCATACAGGCTTGGAAATAACTGATTCCACAAATGTAGTGTTAAAGCAATAATTTATATAAAACCTTTCATTCTACCTGGCACATGCTGGTTTATATTCGTTGCAGAATTGACTCTCTGAGCCCTCTGAGTTTGATTCTCCTCTGGAAGGAGACCCAAAAATACAGACTTTATAAAAGAGACTCCTTGCATACAAAACACTTAATAATTGCATCACCCTCTGTGGCAGAGGGCAGCAACCCCCTCTTTCTTGCCACATTACATCTAGGGAAGGTCAATTATAATTACAGATATAAAGCTTTCTTTCCTTTAAAAAGTGCCACATAGAGCTTTGAGTACATCCCATCTGAAAGAAAATCACACAGGAATCATCACAGTCTTCATTTTTTTTTTTTTTTTTTTTTTTATGAGCCAGAAGTGGGAATATGAAATAGGCCTTCTCAATTGTAAGTCTGGCTCCAGGAAGTCTTCAATAGAAATCAGAGAGCATTATACCCGATAGCTTTCCAGACTCTAATAGGAGGGTAGGTGAGAAGCTATGGGATACTTGTTTATATTCACAGGGTTTTGGAATCACTCAGAGATTTGGTAGGAGAAATACAAAAACCACTGGACAACAGCTGTGAGTAGCACTGCAATTCATGGCTCAGTACTGCACAGTGCTAAGCACCCTCTTTAAGGCCAAGGATTCTTCAATGTCTTTACCAGCACTTGAGGGCCTTCTCATCCTTCCAAGCTTCAAACGTCTTGTCATTTCTTCTGTTATTGGCAGTCCCTCTAAAATTCCACCTCACAAAGCTTCCCTGCCTTACATGTTAACCAGAAAGGATTATTCCAGAAGAATGCACCAAGGCACAGTATAGTCAATGGGAAGCAGTCCACTGCTTGACGACTCACAGACGCTTTTTGTGTGTGTCTTGGAAAGGGCAGAGTTCCTTTCACAGTTAAATAGTTTAGCGTTTGCAGTGCCTCAGTTAAGCAAAGAATATGACTTGGAAGTGTTTTCAGAAGAGCTGGATGGCTCTGAAGAAGATACTGTGTATTTTCCTGCAAAACAAAGTGCAGCGATTAGACAGAAGGACAGATGGTGTGAGATACATTGGCACTGCAGAGTAAGGACATTTAGACCTTTCCTGATGACCTGATACTGGCTTCTGTTTCTGGATGACGGCAATGCTGGTGACCACAGAAGTCAGTGTTCTTGGTGATACATCCACGGTATGTCAGCCTGAACTGAGCATCGTGCCACACAGCAGTAAAATTGCTACTGCTCACACACGTGGAGGGACTTAGTGGTCCTCCTTGAGCATGGAGGTACATTTAGAACATATGTACCCGAACTGAATCCCGGCTCCCTCCCTCCTGTGTCCAAAAGGCTTTAAAGTAAGGCCCAGGTGCAGAGAGCCCTGAAGGAGAGCATGGAAGAGAGGTCATGGCACAGTGCTAATAATACGGGAGCTGTAGGTGGTGGCAGCATGGAAGGCAGCTGTAGACACATGCCGTTTTTGTGGTGGGAGGCTTCTTTATCTGGTTAGTGTGAGGATGTAAATTTACTGCACTGTAACAGAGCTGGAGATTAACTTCTTGTTCCTATACCTGACTATTACCAGACCCTTAAAAAACAGCTGCTTGCTTACATTAGCTTCCTTTAAAACCCACTTTGACCAAATGCCACCATCTCCTCTGAGCAATGACTGGATACAAAGGTCACCCATTCAGGAACAAAATTATGTGTATTTTCAGCAATGCTTCTTGCAAAATAAAATCATAACTGAAATGGTGACATCCACAGAATGACTTCCAGGGAACCTTTGAAGAGATAAAATTCCAAGCTCCAGGGTGGTGAGGATTGTGTGAATACTTAACTGAGGAGCACTGCATCGTGACATCATTAAGCTCAAAATACAGCCCAGTTAGTGGCTTTTAGACTTGGTGAAACATCTAATTCATATTTTCGTGTTAGACAGTTACGCTGCTAACATTACGCTACAATCATGAACAATTATGCTAGTGATGCCAATGACTTGTGTAATTACAGTTCCTTTGCACTAGAAGATGAAATACCGTCTATGGATGGATGGACGGACTGATAGATATTGGGACAGACAGACCCTGGGAATGGGAACTCAGACAAAACCTTGCTAGTAGTTCAGTAGGAGAGAGCTATTGTCACATACCTGTTTTGCCACATAAGTTGTTGAAGGTTCTTGAAAGTGGGTAGCCCATAGAGAACATTGGTGACACCAAGATCAGGGAGGTTGACTGTGAGAAAGAAATTGATTTTTTTGTTAAAAGCCTAGAACACTCTTTGTAGCTGTAACGAGGGAAGAAAAAGGCCACAATTAAAAGCTGTTCAGTAGTACAGGCAGGGGGCAGGTTAGATGTCTGTTTGGCATTGAGTTCACCCATTTGCATGTTTATGATGGCAGTGAAGGAGATTTATAGGAACTTTAAAAAAATAAACAACACAAAAAGTAACAGGCTGTCTTTAACAATTGGCCAGGGAACATGGCTTAAGCTCCAGAGTCTGTCCATGTCAAACAGTACAGCGTACCGGTCCCTTACCCTAGGGAGCATATACCTTAAGGTACCCAGTAAAGCTAAAATTTATATACATGTACTTGGGGATAGCCATTGAAAGCTGCTGAGATAATCAAAGGCAAATTTAATTCTGCACACTAGAGGGCGTTGGAATACAACTCTGTACAATCCAGTTGGGAAGGAAGGAAGGGAGATTTTGCTGCTGAAAGCAGTTTCTTTTTCAGATCTTGCATAGTTGGAGAATTTAATGGGGTTCCTGCAAGAGGTATGTTAAAACAAAACAAAACAAAACCAACCAAACAAACAACAACAACAAAAAAAGAAAACGTCTTTCTCTGTTCAGTCTGACTGTTTATGGTGGGGGAAATTAGGCAATTTTGTGCATTGTCACCTACATAATAAAATGGTAGAGAAAGAAGGTAAACTAATCACATCTAAAACATTTGATCAAAGGCTTTGATCGTGCTTTATTTATTCCTTTTCAGCAGAACTGCCAAGGGAATAGGTCAGCTCCCACTGCCTGGGGCAGCTTCTACAGTGTCAGCTTGAGTTGGAAGTGTCTGCCCTGAGAGATTTTGTTTCAAATGAATTCAGAGCTGAAGTTTAACAACTTAAGGCTTAACAAATTGTTCTTTCTACTTTATTCTGCTGGATATGTCCATTAGGGAATGAGGAAATTGCCATCCCTAATGGTAGTTTTACAAGTTATTCCTTCTTTCCTACCAGCTTCCTGGGTAAAAGGAATTGTTTTCCCACAATTGGAATAGCACTACATCCATCAGATGTCATTTTCAAGGCAGAGACAAGGAATAACACTTTAAAAAAATGTTAGGAGATGTTGCTAGCTATGAATTCCCTGAGATAATCCTGCAGAAAACACTGGAAAACTTGGAGTACTAGTTTTTTTTTTTTTTTTTTAAAAAAAGGTGGATTATTTTGGGGATCCTATATGAAAAAATATTGGGCAGAAACTGCATCTTTCATGTCTTATCTTGACATGACAAGATGCCTTGATGTGCCAGATGTAATGGCAATATGATATTCTCAATTTATGTCTGAGAAATTACATTCACCCATAAGGAGAGCAACCGATTCCAAGATTTCCCCTAGCTGCCTACAGAATAAGTCATCCGTGCTGTTGTCCTAGGTGGGCGGTCAATAGTAGACACCCACAAAGACATCTGATTTGCCCCCTTAATCCTCACCCATAGGCTCTTTACTCCATCATCACTAAAAGCAAGAACAATACAATCTAATTTCTCCCTTACATGCAATGCAACAGCACCTCGCCTGCCCTGCTGAACCCTCTTGAAGAGCTGATAGCCCTCCATCCCAGCACTCCAGTCGTAGGACTCATTCCACCAAGTCTCACTAATACTGATGATATTATAACTCTGGGAAAGGACCAAAGCTCCCAGTTCGTCCTGTTTGTTCCTCATACTGTGTGTGTTGATATAAAAGCATTTCAGATGTATCTGCTCCCATTTGCCTTGCCACCCTCAGATGGCAACATACCATCCCTTGGCTTAATCTGAGTGTTTCTAATCCTATCCCCTTCCCCATTGATCCTAGTTTATAGCTCTTTCAATCTATTTTGCCAGGTTGTGAGACAAGAAATGTTTTCCCCATCAAGACAGTTGGATCCCATCAGGCTGCAGCAGACCTCTTGTCTTGAAGAGGTCTTTATGGTTATAAAACTCAAAACTCTGTCAGAGGCACCAGTCTTGGAGCCACTGAAGACCTGGACTCACCTATTACTTTCTACATCTCTCCTCATTACTGGAAGGATTGAGGAAAACACAATCTGTGATCCTGTATCCTTTAGCTATCTTCCCATCTTTTGATAGACCTCAGGCTTCTTGATGTGACTTCATTGATATCCACATGACAGAGCAGGAGAGGGTAATAATCTGAAGGCTGCTTACTCAGCAGCCATTTTCCATTTTTGTGCAAGCATTTATTTTTAAAGATAGGGGTGAAACTGGTCTCCCCCTTTAATATAAATGCCTATCCTGAGCAGAGGCATTTCCAGTCCCTCCATTTGAGCTCTGCTTCTATGCAGGGAGGAATATGAGAGACAGTGGGGCCAGAGAAAGTATCTGCAGAGACAAGAGCAGCCTTACAGGAACTTCCTTAAGGATCCAGCCCCTATTTGTAACACCATTTCTCTTTTTAGTCAGTGAATGTTTTGGATTCAATGCAGAAATTTGCCGGGTTTGGGACCCAAGTCTCTCCTCTTCTAGGAGAGTGTCCAGGCCACTTGGTTACAGAATCCTGTTCATTTCTGTGCAATCTTTAGCTCATTGAAATCTGATTGTTTATTGCACTTTGACATGAATTTGACAAAAGATTGTTTCTTCCTCTCATTTTCTGTTCTCAGCATAAACTGTGGGTTTACCTATCACCTCTCTTAAAAGTTCAGGTGGCAACATCTGCATCCATTCCTACTTACAGCTGAAGGGCACTTGCCTCAAGAAGTTCCTTTTGTGTTTATCTTAGGTTGTGAATAAATAGTGATGCCAATGAATCTTCCTGTTTTATAACTTAAAGTTTTAGTACATTTTGTGGTTTATTTATTATGGAATTCAGTATGTTTTTATATGCTGCTCTAGATCAAATCTCCACCAAGCTCCTTCTGATTTTTGATCAATTATTACAGGTGAAATAATGAATTTTGAAAAAAGGGTTATATTCATATTTGTGTTGTTAATTTCTTCTCTCTCTCTGACCAATTCTAGTAAATTCAGAATATAAAGTGCATTAGACTTAAAAGACACTTGGAGAATGTTAGCCTATTCAACAGTAATGTTGAAATATGCTCTTAGATCAAGCATCTAACCTTTGTTTGCTGTGAACTCCATCTGGACAGAGAATTCCTCTTCAGCAGGGCTTCTGTTATCTATTTGTTCAAGAAAGAAAAATCCATTACTAAATACAGCAATTGTGTTCAAATTACAACAATATCTATCACACAATATAAAAAATAGTTTGAATTCTTACCTTCTTGTCCCAGAGAGTCCCAAACACCAAAATGAATAATCCCTGGGAGACAGAAAATTATATGTTTAACACCAACCTTTCAATTGCAGTATCACATACATTGTTCATATTGACTATTTAAACTCTGAACTCTGACTAAAAATTCTCAGTCATGGATTTTAGTCAGTTCCTCTCTTTCATATTAGCACTGCTCAGCTGGTTCTGTTGATTTACAGGCAGTTTATACTCCCTCGTTACTTGAACCTGCAAGAGCATGATGTGATGCTCCCAGTTGCACTATAAATGACAACAGACATGCTGAAGCTTGCCCACTTGAAAATAAGAGGGCTATTTTCCTAATCTTCAGGATAGAAGTTTTCCCCAAAGCTACTGCCAAAATTAGAATTTATGTCTATGCAAGATTTATTCATAAGGCACATCTTAAGGCAACTTAGAATAAGAGATTCTTCTGAATTCCTGCAATGGGTTTCCCAAAGAGCCCTTTGGGATTAAGGACATATAATGCAAACCTGAGCTTTCACAAACTGTTTTTATTTCTCATAACACAGCACTGCAAGAATGTCACTACATGTTAAATGGTCATTGACGAAACAAAACCATGCATATGTGTAACTCACCTGCAAAGTATTGAGCAGAGCGAAGAGGATGTGGAAAGCGTTGTTTTTGTTTTCAATGATGGTGGCAAGACCAAATCCCCAGGTGAGGCCTAACAGTGGTGTCAAGATGGCCAGACTTTTGCCGATTTGAAACAACGTCTTTCTCTCCTGCTTGTTGGTCTTGTCCCCAATGTTTGGCCTTAGTATTTTTATTATAACAACTCCAGTTATAAACAAATTCATGGCCACAATAGCCAGGGCAGGTATGATGAAGGCTAAGAGAGCTTTGCTGTCATCCCAGTTGAGCCAGCAGACATCCTTTCTGGTGTAATTCTTCTGTGGCAGTGTGACAGCAATGGTAATAACTGCAAAGACAAAGGGGCACCCATATCCCAGACAGAATGCCAATACTTTCTGGATGGTCTTACTTGTGTTATGGAAGATGAAGACCAATCTGTAGAAAAGAATGAGGCCAAGGCTGAACATCCAGAATAAGCCACACAGGTAGAATAGATGGATGAAGAAGGTGGCCGCAATACAAATCTCTCTATTTTTCTGTAAGTTTTGCTCATTGATGACAGCAGTGACAATGAACCAAATGTCAGCAACTAGGAGTGACGTAGATATGTTGAGTATACAGATGTGACGCATGTAGGAGGTTGTGTTGTTTGTTACATTTTTCCAAACTAAGGATTCAATTATAATGCAGACCACTAAACTCACGATTGAAATGGCCAGGCCACTGTAGGTAATAAACACTGAAGCAGAATTGTAAGACGGTTTTCCAAGTGACATCAAAATGGAGAATGGTGTCAAGTGATTGCAGGAGCAAGTAACGTTACCTTCTTTATCTGTTGATATGCAACTATAATTATCCCACTTTCCTCTGTTTCCATTGAAGCTGAAGTTCCAAAAGACACACTGGGGTGACTTTAGAGACATGTTTGCTTTTTGAAAGGTCATATTAATATAGAAGTTCTGGGGTCTCTCGCTGCTCAGAGTTGTTATTACCACTAAGCTATTCACATATTTGTTATAATTCCTAGGCAAAATCTGTCCAATTGCTGAGCAGGCCACACTGACAATGGTTGAGTTTGGGGGTAGAGTCACAGATTTCTCAATTAGCACATTAGCACTGAGGTTTCCTACTTTGTTGAAGTCCTTATTATAGTCTGTGCTCCTGTTTTCTGTAACAACCATACCTTGTAGCTCAAGAGTTTTGGTGCTGACATCAGGAAAGGTATTATTAACTGGCTGGAGATTCTCAGAAAATCTTTCTACTGAATACAGTAAAAGAGAACTGCTGGATGCATTCTTATTATTCAGCTCTGTCCAAAATTCCATGTTGGAATCATTAACTATATTGTCCACTGTAGAGAAGAAGGACTGTAAAAACAGAAGAAAAATGTTGTAACTGAAATCCCATACAAATTGTTAGTTCAGATGATTTCTGCATCATTCTAGAATTGCCTTTTGAAAAGGCCAAACCTTTTCTTCTTTTGCTCAGTCCATATGAAACCTACATGTACAGTTATTACTCCTCTGCATATCCTGCTTTCAAGTCAAGACTTCCAAAGTAGATTTTACTTGTCTTGGCTTTTCTTTACATATCAATATATTTTCTTTTCCAGCCTTTTTGCCAGGCCTCAACCTTTGTCCTATTTTTTTTTGTCTCTCTGTCTCACTTATTGTTCTGCAGCTAGAAAACATCAAGTCCCTTTGTACATTTCTGCTCTCAGAAGAGCAATGCTGTTCCTCTATACCTGACAACCAAGGCTTCCAAGCAGTCCTACAATGTTTTGCCATTCATTTGCTGTAACATCCAACTGATATTCCTTGCTTCATCATGGCACCTGTAATTTACTCTCCCTATCCTTATTTCAACCCTTTATTTTTTTCTGTTCCTGCTTCTGCTCCATCATTCCTTGGCCTTTCCTCTAACTTTGAATAGTAGAGACATTTAAGGGTCCCTAGAACATTTCTAGTTGCTAAACACAGAGCACTCTCTTTCATCCATGAGCTCCTAGTCTTCATCACTGTGACTCTTCATAAACTCATCTGTATCTTTGCTGCCATTTCATATTTGAGGTCATTTCACCTCCTCCATTTCCTTCCTGTTCCTGAAACTAACCATGAAAGTTCTTCAGGGAGAATATCACCTTCTTTGACAAAAGAGACTGAAGGGCTTGTTAAGTATTGGTAAGCCTTAAAATAAAACCTTACCGTGATAATGGACTTGCTTGCATTTGCTGGGATAGCAGAGATATTATGCAGGATGTTAACAATTGCAGCTAGGTCTGCGGAAGAATTGACATTTTGCTGGAGTTCTGTCACATTCTGGAGTTGCTGAAGAAAGATGGGTAGCTCTGTTTTTGCCACAGGACTGTTGACCAAAGACTGGAACAGAAGATAACAGTGCATCACATGTATGCAATTTGCCTGGAGCTTGATCCTCCTTCATAATGGCTACACCTGTACTAATAAGATAAACAGAACCAGAGTCATTCTGGTCATAGTGTTAAACTCTGCTAGGGTATCCTAAGTGCCTAGTGAGCATGATCTATTGTCTGTACTAACTCACAGACTGCTCCTAGAAATTTCTGGGAGAAAATAGTTGGCCTGGACCCAAGCTCCGTGAGGGAATAATCTAGCAGGTTAAGAAAATATGTTATTATTGAGTCACTGTACCTCTGCTTTAATTTATTAAAAAGAAAGATAAAAGTTCTTATCTAACCTCACTGAGAGAAGGGTGACTCTGGATGGTCTGTAGAAGCAAAGAGCACTATGATAGGACACCTAGCTTGAAAACCAGGACCCAGCACCTATCTGAGAAGTGTGGTGGCTGAGGGGCTGTGGCCTAGTGGGAAGTGTCCCTTCCCATGTCTGGGGGCTGGAATTAGATGATCTTTAAGGTCCCTTCCAACCCAAACTGTTCTGCAATACTGTGATGTAGTAAACTGGGACTGGGCTGCGGACGGGGTAGCAGCCCACAGTTGCCCATATGACCTCAGTGTGCTCTGTGGCAATTTTGGGGCTTGTGCCCACCAGCGTCCACCGTGGCCGTACCTGAACATGGGTCAGGAAACATCCAAGGACAGGGCAGGACGCTGTGGATAAGACCACCTGTGTCTGAGGATTGTGTTCATGTGTGTGGCTGTTGGCCATGCAGTGCCATATGCCTGCTGGGCCAGAGAAGGGGGCCTGGCCTGTGTAGATTTAGCCAATCATTCTTTATACCTTCTAAAAGATAGTTTTAATTAAATACTTGTATTTTGACAACTTCCGGCATTTTAGATGATGTTAAGTAATAACAAAAAATATCTGTTCTCTAGAGCTAGCCCCTCTCCCCAGCCTCATAAAAACTCATTCACATTACCTCTGCTCTAATCAGCAGGCTGTTTATTTGTTCAGACACACAGTTATTCCTTTCCAGTTTCCATGATTTCTTGTAGCACTTGTAAATTTCATTGCCTCGGATAAAATTATTACTTAACAAACGGCATGGCTTTATTAATGTGTCCTCTTCCCCTCCATAAAAATTGTTTTCTGAGCAGGAATTTTTGCTTTCTGTATCAGGAAAAAGACATTGAGAAGCATGGAGATGAATAATTTATCTCTCATCAGACCTGTGACCTACTGAAGTTCCAAATTGTTTATATTAGGATTTCAGCTTGCTCTCTGCATTAATTATGACCTTTCATTGGGTATATGTCTTGGAAAGGTTTTTTTTTTTTTTAGTTAGTTTGTTTGTTTGTTTTTCCCCCCAACAAATTCCAAGACTTTACTGTCCTCTGTAATAAGAATAGTACAGAAAATTAATTTATATCTTCAAATATTCTTCCAAGGCCTAAGCAGAATCTTTCTGAGAGTTAGAAAACTTTTATAGGAACCTTGTACACCGGTTCCTCATTTATAGGTACTTTAGTGCTTGCTGATTCTGTCTGGGACTAATGACAAGATGCTTCAAACTCAAAAGCTTTTACAACTCAAATAAAAACAGGAGGCAAAACCTGGTGAAAAGAACACCAGATTTTAAATTCTCAAACCAGGGGTTTGGATTCATGAAATTAAAAATAAAATTAGATAAAGCCCCTTGTTTTTGAGTACTGAATCCAATCACCAGACCAATACCTAAAGTTTTAGTATTTGTCCATTAGATTGCATTGTGTAATAGCGTTGGACTTGGGACTATATTGACCACTTTCTAAATTCTCTGTACATCTGTGACCATCTCTAGCCTGAGGGTGAGTTTATTCTGCTAAGGGACTGAGTTCTGCTGTAGCACTAACAATGAATTCATTAAAACTTTGATAGTGTGGCCTTAGCACATTTTTGATGAACGTGTCTGCTAATTGGCTTTGACTGGGCACAGTAGCTGCCAATGAAAGCAAATAGAGCATCTACATGTTTATTGCCTAAGAGTGAAATCTGGCCAGATAGGCTGATCCACGCTAGGCACCACTACCATGGAAGAAACAGAATTTCTGTAGTAGGGGGTTTCTAACGTTTCTTTCTTACCAGTTAATGATTAAGGAGCTGAAATAGCCATACTCTGGACAGACCAAAACATCAAAACTGGATTTAGCCATGTTGAATTCTAATCATGCAGTACTTCCCGCAGAGCTGACTTGGAAGCTTGGTGTGCCCTGGTCTCTGTAATACCTCAAGGAGGCTGTAATTCTTGTCATTCTTGCTATCCCCCAAGCTGACCTCCTGAGTTAAATGACTTCTTCCTGAGGCACTGCGATCTTTTACCCTTGCTAAATTGCTGGTGCCAGTTGGGAGCTGCATGACTGCACTGCAGCACAGGAGATGAAGCTTGGTGGTGCAGGCTACATCAGAGGGAGGTAGGGACAGAAGATGGCTGAACTATAACTGCCTGGGAACATGCTGGGACCACTGTCAAATACAGTGAAGACAAAACAATTTGAATATTTTTTTGTGTGTCTAAAATACCAGCAAAATTTGTATTTTCCTCTGCATTCCAAAATTTCCTGTCAAAAAGGAGAAAAAAATTCTTGGCTAACAAAATCTGTTCCTGTTAGGAGTCACCAGTGATAAAACTCATGGCATCTGGTTTAACAAGGATACCGGGCTTTCCTTTTAGCAGCTTTAAACAGTGACTTTTTTCTTACCAGGTATCAGCTTCAGTTGTATGTTTTGACTCTTGACCTCCTGTTTCATGCTGTTAACAAACCTGTAATATACCTCGAGATTTTGCTGTTTTTCACATTCTTTTTCTTCATAATCGTATGGGTAGCACAAGAAATTTCCGTATTTCTGTCTTACTGCATGGAAAGTTTAAGATAAGTTAACACAGATTTTAGGCCAATCAGCTAGTGATTCTGCAAGCTTATCTTATTCTTACCAAGTTGAAATTCTTTTTTTCCAACCACAAATGTAACATGATAATCTTCTATGGTGTTAGCACTTATGCAGCAGTTGAAGTGTTGTTTAATGTTGCATTTTATAGATGTTTTAATGGGGTATAGCCAGATGTTCGTTGTCAGAGGTAAGGGAATAACATTGACAGTCACATTGGCAGAAGTGTTCGAAGACTTATTGGAGAAAGTACAGATGTAGGTGCCTGAAAGCAGTAACACAAAAAACATTTTTGGGTCAACAGAAGTGCTCCTCAGCTATTACATGATCCTGAGCCCTGTTAATGAACACTCACAGTGTTGGCAGCATTGTGTCTTGCTGTCCTCCAGCAGCTTTAATTTTAACTCTTTTACATTTATATATATATAAATATACACACACACACATATATAGTTAATTACCCATGGTCAAGCATCTCAGTGATTTGCTGGGCTAGAGATGCTGTAAATGGTCTGGTGCAGAGATTTCATTGCCTTTGTAGCCAGTACAAACCATGTTCACTCACCATTCCAGTCCTGAGTGGCAAGATTCACTGAGAGCACAGATGTGGCTATGGATTTGTTGGTTGTGATGCATGAAGCACATTCTACTGTTTGTATTTTATCTCCAGACTGGATTTCCCAAATAATGCTGTCATAATTTCTCACATCACCTTTGCACGTTAGCTTGAATTCCTTTCCCTCAGAAACTGATGTGTTTACACTCGAAGATATTCTTACATAGTCTGAAACAACACAAGATAAATGTTGTATTACTGAGGGTCTCTTATTACAATCATTTGTTTGCAAATTGTATGTGCCACACAGGCCACTGATGGTCTCTTACGTGCTGACTCTTACCTGTTCGTGAGTATGTCACTATGATGTTTTGACTTGCCCTGGCACCATGTCCGGTCTGGAACTCGCACGTATATGTCATCACTGTAGCCAGCTCATGTAGGCATAGTGATTCAGTGATGTTGAGCTCATATTCAGTGCATTTTTTTTTGTCAGTGGAGGCTCCTAGAGACAAATAAATGTTCTTTGAAGGGCTGTGGATGTCCAAGGCTCTCAAAATCATAAGCAGTCACACTAGCTAAGGAAAACCTTGTAGATTTGTATGTAACCTTTCACAGTGTGGAACTTTTAATTCATCAATGCTAAAGTCCACTCACATCCTTTACTCTGGCAACACTCACCGTGGTTTCCAAAGGCCTGAAGCCATGCTCTCAATACTGTACTGGGCACCTACACCAACAGTTATCTAACAAAGAGCAACAACATTGTTTGGAAACCTCAGGATAAACCAAAATGAAGGCTATCCTGGTTCAGCCTGGCCTCATTATCCGCGATATTAAGAAAATATGGTAAGTAAATCAGGGAGAAGGTTACTTTGGGAAAGCCTAACCATGGGGAATCAAAGGCAAAACAATTCCTTGCAGCAGGAGAGGATTTCACCACTGTCTTTGAAAGCACAGCTGATGGAGAATGCAAAAGTAAGCTTTTTGGAAAAAGTCAGTGTGATGCTGGTCTAGGCAGCTGTTTCCAACTAGGATGTCACAGTTTTGAGCATCAGTGTCTGCGCACTGCATGGAGACACCCAGAATCCCACGGTTTGTTACCTGGCCCCCGCTTCGGAGCATACCCTGTATTCATGTTGGACTTGGCCTTTGGGGTATCTGCTGCCAGCAGGGGGAGTTCTCTGAAGAACAAACAAACCTAGCCGGTGAAAGACAATCTTTTGTTAATCTTACCTGTAGTAGTGTTTGTTCCATTTAACTTCCAGCCACTCGTAATTGATCGGGAGTATATGTTTAAACAACAGAACAGCAAGTTACTTGTTGCTTGAATGTCAGGACTGTTGCAGCTAATTTTCGTGTCGTTTGAGTATGAAGTGATGCTTAGTGAAGATACTGTTATGTTTCGTATGTCTTTGTATATCAGCCTGTAATAGTCACTGATTTTTGAGAAAACGCACGTATAGGAACCTGCAAATCATCAACAATATTTTAGCATTGAGAACACATTTTGCAGTTGTTTCCACTACTTTTGGAGTTACGAACTGCAAGCTACTTTGCATCTAGTTTTCACATGTCTCAGCTCTGCAGTGGCTCTTTTCTTTGCTGATCAAAATGTGCTCTAAGGTCATCTACAGTCTCTCTGTAAGAGGTTCTCTGCAGTCTCCAGGTGCCAAAAGTATTCAGACTACGCAGCTTCAGTACTGATGGCACTTGAGAAGAGGACAAGGCTCTGGGACTGAGTTGGTGCATGGTGATCTGAGTATTGCCCGGAGTCCAGCTATCAGCAATACATCATGGTAAGAACACAGATCGACTGCAGAATGTTCATACACAGAATCGGCAAGATTTTGGTTTCCAAGGTGGACTCTACAGCATCTGTTAATCTGAGTGTGGGCACCTATGCTTCTCAGAAGGTATTGCCAAATAGAGCTATTTATTGGCCATTTTGGACCAGACTAGGCTAGAATGGAATAGTTCTTGTGGCAGGGGCCTACGAAGACCATCGAGTCCAACTGCCTGACCTCCCTCACAGTAAAGAAATTTTTCCTAATGCCCAGCCAGGGAGCAGAGGCCAGTACCACCCTCCTCAGGAGGCTGCAGAGAGCACTGAGGCCACCTCTCAGCCTCCTCTTCTCCACACTGGACACACCACGTGTCCTCAGCCTTTCATCACAGGACATGCCTTCCAGCCCTTTTACCAGCTTCACTGTCCTCCTCTGGACGCATTCAAGGACCTTAACATACTTTTTATATTGTGGAGCCCAGAACTGCATGCAGTAGTCAAGGTGAGGCCACACCAATGCTAAATATAGTGGGAGAATCACCTCTTTCTTAGGAGCTGGTCCCTTGGATGCATCCAGGTTTCCTTTTGAAATGGGCAGTCACAGCCCCAGATTTCCTCTGTGTTTTAGGTATATAGGTACCCCTTCCCATTGGGATAGGCTACTGAGTAGGCCACTTTCAAAGGAATGGAGATGCCAAGGTTCAGGACATCCTTAGTCCAAGACCATTTGGAGCCCACAGCTCCTATCTCCCATATGTATACCCAAAGACGTGGCCAAAGTCTACCCTTTCTGAAGTTGAAAGTAGAATTTATGACCCAAAAAGATGAACTGAGTGGGAGCTTGAGTCAAATCTCTGATAATACATGAAAATTTCCCCAGCAACTCTCCCAAGTACAATGCCGCCGACTTAACCTTTTTTTTTTTTTTTTTTTTTATTTTTTTTTTATTTTCAAAAAGCTCTAAACATGAACACAAGAAAAACTGTAACTCCAAGGTCTTATTAGTTAGCTTATGTTTGCAAAGAGGACAAGGACCTTCAAGGAAAAAAATTCAACCACAACCTCAGTTACCACATGCAAAGGAGAAGAAGGCTTCACATCTGTGTAACCACTCCTGTGATGTGACAGTGAAGCCTGACACTGGGGATATCCATGCCTATACAGTCACCTCAGCCTTTTTATACCTTACTGGCACTGCCAGTCAGTAGGTAGGTAGTTACGGAAAACCAAACCAAAACCAAAATAGGAAAATTATGAGGGACAGTGTATTTTTCAGTTTCACTCTAGGGAAATGCATTCACTACGTTCTTCTGAGTTTTGTAGAATTAGCCACACTAGAGATTTGCATTTGCTGTTTTAATGATAGAAAATCATACCAGAATCCTTCGTTGTAACATTGATAATCGTAAGAGTTGATCTTGATATTCTAGCTGTAAATTCTGTCTTCAGCAGATGCCGGGAGCTGTGTGAGATGGTCTGATTGGAGTGATACCAGGTCGCGTTCCCAGACTCTGCATTTATCTCGCACATCAGTGTTACTGTATCCCCTTCAAAAATGTCCACAGGATTCACAGTGAAGTTTGTCTGATCTGGGAAGACAGAGAGCAATGTTCTGCATTATTGTCATGTCAGCATCTATATGGTGTCTTTCATCTTGTGAGAATCCTAGGCACTTTGCAACCATTACACACTCAGTGTCAGTTGCAGGGCACCATCTCTCATACAAGATATGACATTTTCCCACAACATATTCTTCTAATGTCTTTGTCAGCCAAAGACCCCAGAAGGTTTTATGCAGACAGCCAGAAGTGTTATCACCGCTTCTTCTTTCTGTGTAGAAAAACTGGGAGGAGAAGCAACCAGGTTAAAGTAGCCCTCTGAGTAGTCCCTGTACTGTGTGCAAGGCCATCTCATGGAAGTCCTAAGCTTTGGTGGCACAGGAGGAAAAGAAACAGGCAGAGAAATATATAGTTTTTGAAGGTCTGGTACTGAAAAATCAACAATATAAGGTGGCTACACGGTTCAGGCTAGCAATACTAAAAAAAAAAAGGTTGAAATGAAATACTGAGAGAGCTTTAAACTTACTAGTTATTTCTGTTGTGAAGGAGCTGGGTATTAGATAGTAAGATTGATTTAGGAATTTTGGTACACGTAAGTTGGAATAGAGTATCTCACTGAAGGTTACTGCTCTTGCTTTTACGTCGTAGTCCACAGAAATACTTCCAGGCCTGAACAAAGCAGAATGAGAGAAGCATCATAAATTATCAGCTTGCAAACTAGTATATTTCCAT